>NC_138984.1:66730603-67330603 GCF_964341445.2 Mesoplodon mirus
TCGCATTCTAAAAATCCCCTGTTGTGTGGCATTGCTAAGAATGCACAAGGGGAAATTTGGTGGTGTGAAATCTCAGGGTTATGACAAATTCGACAAGATGAGCTTGAATGACCTTACCTCATGCGGCCACACAGCCCAGTCTACTGGTGAGGTTCTCAGACACAGATAAGGCAGCTGAGGAATGGCTCTCTTGAGACAAATGCTGAGCCGCTGTAACCGGAGTAGAAAAAATAAATCTAGGACATTTTAAAGCATTGTTTAACAAGTAAAATAATGCGATGCAAAGAATGATGGAGGACAGACGAACATGGGTTTTTATAATTTCTCTATAAGCTCCACAACAAAGATGACAAATCATTATTGTTTTGTAAAAACAAACATATCTTTTAAAATTTAACTGGGAAAGGAGGATGGAAGGAAATAATGTGCCAAAAAAAAGCATTCATTGAAGTGTTTATTGGTGAACGTGGCTGTTTTTCATGAGACAATGACACCTACTCTAATATACAGAGAGGCAGAAGATTTTCAAAGGCACTGTTGCTTGAGATCTCTGCAATATTTTTCATGTAAGAAGGACTAACTCCTGTGAAAGGAAGGTTTTTAAAAAATATATATAAATGTAGATAACAGGATGTGAATGTATGTCCTCATCAGGCACATCAGCATGGATAGCTTATTTTCTATTCCCTGGGAGGAAATTAGATGCTTGGTTGGGATGCAGAAGCAGCTGGGCACATTTTGATTGGGGTCAAGATTGGGAAACAGTGGTTGGGACCTAGGATTTGGGTGAAGATGAGCCTGAATGATCCTTGGCTGATAAGCCTGGGTCAAAGCCTGTGATCTGGAGAGAAAACGTCTGAAGGGGAAGGAACTGGGGACCAGTGTTGTTACAGAAACATTTCTGTCCAGGATAAAGCCAGTTTCTCTGTTTGCTGAACCATAGCCTAAAAAAGCAATGTTCAGTATTTATGAGTTCTATTTCTTGATCAGACCACTGAGAGCAAGTTCCATGATTGTGAAGAGAGGAAGAGAGAAAAAGATTGACTTCTGGCATCTGAAAACATATTTCCCTCACTAACTCAACTGTGACTGTCTGCCAGAAAGCAGAGCTCTCTGTCTATGGCAACTGAAAGGTTATAGGAAAAATCGTGTAATGGTGGGCAGTAATAATGGCAGAAGGGAGGGGAGAGGACCGTGGAGATGAGAAGAGACAAGGGGAAAGATAGACAAGAAATTAATGGTTTCTAAGTTTCTTGTGTGTTTCTTCCTTTGTTTCCTCTCTACCTACCACTTCATGATTGCTGTAGGTTTGTACATGGAGTACCTTAATTTGTGAGCATCTGTTCATCTGATTTGAATTTTGTATTCTCTAGGGGAAATTCTGTAATGCAATGAGCATAAAATGAGTTGCAGAACCATTAGTTGCAGCAGAGGTGGGGAGGGGGTCTCTTACCTGAGGTGCTGCTTTGAAAATGTCCTCTGGTATTCCTGGTTTTCCTAACTAAATGCTATCAACCCTACACATGGTAAAATGATGTATATATTTTGCCGAGTTCCCTAAACAAGGAAGCTTTCAATGGAGGAGTATAAAAAGAATATTCTTTGAAAAAAAAATAGAGTCCCACTGGAATTCTGTAAACTTAAACCAAAGTAAATAAAACCTGGAAATTATTTTTAAAAGACTATATGAATCTTTGATTTATGCTAAAAGATTTAAAATCACAAAAAGGAAACATGTTGTTTAGGAGATTTTAAAAGTTTTCCAGTCCAACTCCCAACTCCCAATCTTTCCCCTAATCAGTGAATTTAGCGAAAGCCAGACATGTATGTAATTCCTAACGATTTTCAGGGAAAAAATTAAAACCCATACTACAGTTATTATATAATTTATCACCTAAAATGGAACATTCTACAAAGTGTAAGGAGGCATTTTAAAAATAATTATATTAAGACAGCTTGCATAACCTAGGACTGTCCTAAGCAAACTAGGCAACTGAAGTATGGCCACCCTACCTAAACCTTTGTCCTATAGAAGTGCACACTTAGTTCTGGAACCACTGCTGCAAACTTTTCTACAGATTGAAGGAGAGGTCACCATGTCATTATTCATCTTCTAATTGGGTTCCCCACATTTTCAGGACAGAAAGTTGAGACCCAGGAAAGTTTAACTTTCTCATGGTCTCGTAGCAACCTCTGCACCATTTTTCTCTTGTCTCTTAGGAGTATCCTTTCTATAGTTTCTAGATACTCAATATCTTATCACCTCCCTGAGACTAATTACAACCATAGCAGTAACTCCCCCGGGGACACAGTTTCAACAGTGTGATTGTTTCCCTAGCACTCTGCACTTATAAATTATACTAATTTTTCTAGGCCTCAAGGAATGGTTGTCTAGGTACTGTCATATTCAGAGTGATATTCAACTATGAAGTTATAATATTTCTTTCTTGATAATAGGAGAGAAACTAAATGTATCTTTCAGTATATCCATGGAGTATTTGAACAAGTTTAGGGATTGTAGTTGTCAACTCACCATTGTTTCTGGATGGTGGCTTCTTTTTCTACTTCCTCTTCTTGAGAGGAGTTCAATTTTGTTAGGGTAGAGAGAGAGGAAGACATGTCTAACCCTTATGTCTCTTTGCGCTGCTTCCTCCCTTTAGAAGCAAATACCAGGAATGAATTCTGGAGGAAAGAGGGCCCAACTAGCAGTAAAAGCACAAGAGCTGATGTTTCAGCTGAATCTTGAGGGACAGATTTATATCAACAAGGCCTTTAGGACACTATATACAGAGGTTTCAAAGTATTCAGGAGATTATATAATGTGCTTTGACTTTATTCTGTGTCCAGTGAGGAATAACTGAAGGGCTTTAAGTAGGAGAGAATATATAGTATGCACCTTTTAAGAAGAAACTCAGGTGGTTTTGAAAAAACTAGGTAGTAAGGGGATGCAATACAGTGTGACATAATGGCTGAAGACCAGCTAGAAGACTCTTGCCAGAGTTTGAATAAGAGGGGACAGATCTGAGCTAAGGATTTGACTGAGAAGGTTGATAAAAATGGATAGTTCAACAAGAGATTTAGGTATTAAACTTACAGGACTGAGTTTTCACAAAATAAAAATATGTGGCAAAACGATACTGAAAAACTTAAGGGGAGACTGTATTATGAAAAAATAGAATAGGAGAGGATGGCTGACAGGTTTCTAGCTATGGAAACAGGGTAATTGGTCCATTCTAAATTGAAGAATTACTGGAGAAAGAGGGAGTATTAGTTGGGCATTGGTAGCAATAATGAGTTACATCTAAGTATATTATTTCTATGTGTTCATGAGACATCAGTCACAGATGCCTAGAAACAATAAGTATCATCAAGTCCAACCCCCCCCCTTTCTTTTAATCAGGATACCAAGATTCAGAGGAATGAAGTAAGTTTAGGAAGATTACCCATAGTCTTACTGAAGAGTTAAAGCACCAAGCCTCTGACATTCAGTCCAGAGTTTTACTGTGAGTCTCTTTCTCTGGGGCAAAGTTTACCATGTCTTGCCATTGTTTATTTGGTTGGTTAAAAGAAAAATTGTTGAGTTAATAACAACATTTTAGGGACTTCCTTGGTGGCACAGTGGTTAAGAATCCACCTGCCAGTGCAGGGGACACAGGTTCGATCCCTGGTCCAGGAAGATCCCACATGCGGTGGAACAACTAAGCCCATGCACCACAACTACTGAGTCTGCACTCTAGAGCCTGCAAGCCACAGCTACTGAGTCCGTGAGCCACAACTACTGAAGCCCATGCGCCTAGAGCCCATGCTCTGCAACAAGAGAAGCCACCACAATGAGAAGCCCGCACACCACAACGAAGAGTAGCCCCCCACTCACCGCAGCTAGAGAAAGCCTGTTAGCAGCAACGAAGGCCCAACGCAGCCAAAAATAAATTAATTAAAAAACAACAACAACAACATTTTAATTCCTGGAAAGACTTTGCCTAAGTGTTGCCTTTTCCTTAAGTTATTGCCTTGTATGCTAACTGTATTTCATCAATTGTCTGCATTAAGAAATTGCATAAATGCTGCTTTTGGAGCAAAGTTCTATATGGAAGATGACACATCTCTGTGATGTCACAGGTTCCTGAGAGGGTTTTCTAAAGGCTTTTGCTGAAGGCAATAATATTCAGTCTGGGTGTCCCCATTTCCTCTTTTTGTTTTTTCTATGCAGCTGTGTTGGAAGCAAGCAGAGGAAGTAACCAAAAGTGGATCTGGATTCGAACGATTCTTGAACTTCCCTTTCCAGCATCTGTCTTACTATGGGGCAATTCAAACAGGAGGCAACCTCACAAACAGCCCTTTGTCAAAGCTAACAGCATGTTTTTCTTGTGAGAAATGCCCTTTTGCCTAATGTGAGTTTTGAAAAATGTTGCTCATCAAAAGTAGAAGTTTGACCTTCATTGGAGTACACTAGTGGTGGTAATGTCACCAAGTTCCTCAAAGTGAAGGCAGATGTTTGCAATAAGAGGTTGACCCTGCAAGAAAATATTTTAGGTTCACATTAAAATATCATTAATAAAAGATTAGTTTTTTAAGGAAGAAACAAAAAGCCTATGGCCTGTTTTTTCAGCTTCAAGACATTTCTCACAGGCTTTTCCATCTCTCTGATTCCAACATGATAATTATTTAAACTTATGGTGACTCAATGAAGTTTCCTTGGTTGTTTTGGTGTTTGAAGTTTATTAGAAGATGGCAACATCTTGAGATATTAGGTTAAATTTTAGTCCATCATCTACATTTTCACAATCTTGGTTTTTGTAACTCAGCATTTTTTTTTGATATTTAGGTTGATTTCTTATTGTGACTTTGTTCAACTTGGATTAGTCAGACAAGACTCCCACATTTTAAGATGCTAGTTGTGACTTTTACCTTGTAAGTCTCATGACTTCTGTCTTCTTACTTACTTCTGACTCCTAATTCAGAAATTACTGCTTTGCCGAAAAACTATGTTTTCTTTTTTGGTTGTTGTTTGGTCTTGCTTTGTTTTGGTGGCTATAGTTAAGGCAAAGATAGATGTTTGTTTATTTATTCCATGGCTTTGTGGTCTTTGGGCAAATTCTATAGCTGAACCACTCCCCACCAAATACACATACAAGTAGATGCCCATCCTGAGGCATGTCTCTACTTCAGGGGGATACAGTCTTAACCTGTAACAAGACTTCCAACTTGAAACACTCAGTTTATTAATCCTGCAATCACTTTAGTCAATGAAGTTTCCCACGATCTGTTTCAGAGCCTAGTGGTTAGGATTGTATCTGTGTATTAGCTGTGCTGTGAGTGACATACTTGCTGAAATGTGCACCAGTGGCTTTGACCCCCCTGATCGCATGAAGTAAGGGAAGGAGAGAGATGGGGGAAGCTCCATGACCACCTGATTCCCATGGAAGTTTTCCTTGTTTTGTTGCTGGAGCATTATAAGGCAAATGCTACTCACTTCTTTTAAGAAATCCCAGCTGCAGATGGAGTTGCTGACCACAACAGAGGCTGTTGCCAAAGCGCTCTGTTGGAATACGGCTGTGGCCCAGAAATAGTTGCAAATAAGCAGAAGTTCTCTAAAAAGAAAAAAAAAAAAAGGAAAATTAAAGCTCATGAAAAAGTTTTAATATAAAAGGAATTTTATCTATGGTTTTGTCTATATAAACACAGTTTGTGGGTTTACGGACCAAGTCTGCACTACTGTTCATATTGTTCAGGCTCTTTTGTTCTAGCTGGGTTGGGGAAACAGTTCCCTTGGCTTAGATGACATCAGGTCTCATTGGTGGCTGTGTAATATTTTATTTAAAAAACCCCACATAGTGTAAAAAAGTAAACTATAGTTAATAATTTGGTTACTTTGTTCAGAGAAGGTAACCTTTGATATTATAGCTATGGGCAGAACACACAGGTTGCCAGTTTCTTTTGTTCCATTTTATGATGCTATGTGTTGTGTCTTTGGGGAAATACCTTCACATTTGTTATTTTCAGTTTGCTGTGACTCTAAACATGTCATTAATCTCATACTGTGAACAGAATATGGCAATGGGGAAAAAAAAGCATATGGCTGGATGTATCAGTACTATTGCTTCAAACTGCAGGCATGACCCTGGGGTGATGACACACACTGCTGAAGATTAGGATGAAGATCTTCCACCGTACGATGAGTTATAAGAGAGATTTTTGGTGAATAGCCATTTGGAGGCTTTTTAGGGAATCAATAAATAACACTCCTTTTTTTTTTTCCTCCTGAGCTTGGAACTTATTGAAAAAGAAGACAGAAGCCAAACATAAAGAAACCAAAATAGTAGTTTTGTATGTATAAAATTTGCATCAGAGAATACAATTTACTATGTGGCCAAATGGACATTTAATATTTTCTTTATTCTCCCTTATGGATTTAATCTAGCACTCAAATCTGCTGGAATTCCTTTTGCAGGGATGGGGACAGCCCACATGGTTGAGAGCAAAATACAATGCCCTCTCTGTATAGGCAACCAGCTTGGTAAGGGAGCACAGCCCACAAGAGGCTTCTCCCAAACTCACATCACACTGACTCACTCATCCTCCCAGAGGGAAGTGTGGGAAAGGAATGAGGAGAGAGAGGCCAAGGGAAAAGGAGTAGGAAGTTCCTCATAGGAATATGAGGCAAGAGAAGTTGAGACACCCCCCACCCCTTAGCATCCATCCGCAGCATAGAGAGGAGAGTGTGAATGATAATTGGTGCAGAGGGAGGGGTCAGCACCTTAGAAGTTCTAGAAGTGAAGTAGACAATGAGCCTACTGGGTAAAGCAGTTAAAAATAGGTGAGAACAAGAATGTATGGAGAATAGAAACCAGTGTTTATGGCCATTTTTGATGGTTCAGATGGACAGGTAAGAGGCTGAACAGCACATTTGACAGGTTTAAAGGGCTAAAAGTACAAAGAATCCAAGTTCTGTCGAGGGGTAAACCCTGATGGATCTTACTTTACCTATGTTTGGAGCCCCAAAGTGTTGCATCCTAGGAGAAAGGGTAAATTAAAAGCAAACATGTTCTCAAAGGAACTGCAGCTCATTTTAGGATCCCTTTTAACCCCTATAATTGAACTGAGGTGATCCCAGAATTATGATGCCAACAGGCAACTGACAGAAATGAATACAAATATTTTCTGATAGAAGATAACACCATCCTAGTCCTCAATTTATTTATACAAACAATATTACAAATAAAATATCTGGCACATAGTTAAAAAATACCCATGCACATGCAGAGACAAGATAACAAACAGGAATAGGAATGAATGGAAATACAAGACAATAGAAATAGATCTTCAGTGTTCCAGATATTGGTGTTATCATAGACCATTAAAATAACTATCATTTTTATTGTTCAAGGAAAAAAGAGACAAGACTGAGAATTCTGACAGGAAAAAATAGAAACTTTAAAAAGTAATCATATTGAAGTTCTAAGTTTCAAAGTACAGTAACCCAAATTAAGAGCTCAATGGTTGGGTTTAGTTGCAGATTAGATGCAACTAAAGGAAGAATTGATGAGATGGAATATAGGTCAGAATAAATTATACAGAATGAGTCATGGAGTGACTAAAGGAATGGAATATGCAGAAAAGAGCATAAGAGAAGACACAATAAGAAAGTGAAAAATATGTAATTGAAATCTCAAAAGAAGAGGAGAGAGAAAACAGGGCAAGAGCAGTATTTTAAAAGAGAATAGCTGAGAACTTTTGAACACTGATGAAAGACACATCACAAAGCCCTGAAAATCCTGGGCAGCATAAATAAAAAGAAGGAATATCTAGATACATGGTGGTAAAATTGTTGAATTGTTGAATAAAGAAGGCAAACAAAATTTAAGTCAAGTGAAGGCAGGATTCTTGTTGTCAGTGGTAAGAAGGCAAAGTAAATGTAAAGATCAACAATAATGCTGAGAGCTGACAACAGAATCTTCAAAATCTTGATACCTGATTGAAAAAAAAATAACTATCAACCAATAAATCAATCCCTTGTGGAAAATATGCTTACAAAATGAAAGTGGGACTTCCCTGGTGGCACAGTGGTTGAGAGTCCGCCTGCTGATTCAGAGGACACAGGTTTGTACCCTGGTCCGGGAAGATCCCACATGCCGCGGAGTGGCTGGGCCCATGAGCCATGGCCTCTGAGCCTGCGCATCCGGAGCCTGTGCTCCACAACGGGAGGCCACAACAGTGAGAGGCCCGCGTACTGCAAAAAAAAAAAAAGAAAATGAAAGTGAAGTAAAAACATTTTCAGTTAAACAAAAGTAAGATACTTTTTCACCAACAGACCCACAATGGAAGTAATAAAAGTGAATATTCTTCTTTAGGTGGAAGAAAAATGACTCCATGTGGAAGCTCAGAGATGTTCCCAAGAGAAACAAAAATGGTAAGTATATCATTCAATAAATTAGTATTATCTGTTTAAAATAATCATAAATTTTTATGTCATTTAATATATATAAAGAGAATTAAAATAAATTATAACAATGTTATCTAAATTGGAAGAATGAAATAAAGTGTTTTAAGATTCTTCCATTGTCTAGGAAGAGGGTAAAGTACCAATTAATTTATTTTATAAGTCTCTAGGGTAAGCGCTGAAAAAATAATAAAAAAGCATATAAATTCCAAGCTAATGGAGAGAGGTGGTAAAGTAATAGAAAATAATCCAACAAGAAGAAAAGAAAGAAGCAAATAAATAACTTCATAAAACAAAACAAAGACACAGAACAGGTGGGATAAATAGAAAGAAGCAAGTAATACAGTAGATTTAAACTTTACATGGATAGGTAAAGCTGAATAGCTAAAACAGTTCTGAAAAAGAATAAAGTGAGAGAAATTAGTCTACCTGATTTCAAGACTTTTACTATATAGCTAGAATAATCAAGGCTGTGTGGTATTGGCAGAGGGTAGACATTTAGATCAATGAAACAGAATAGAGAACCCAGAACCCACATAAACATAGCCAATTGATGTTCAACAAAGGTGCAAAAGCAATTCAATAGGCAAAGGCTAATTTTTTTTTTTTTTTTTTTTTTTTTTTGCGGTACGCGGGCCTCTCACTGTTGTGGCCTCTCCGGTTGTGGAGCACAGGCTCTGGATGCGCAGGCTCAGCGGCCATGGCTCACGGGCCCAGCCGCTCCGCGGCATGTGGGATCTTCCCGGACTGGGGCACGAACCCGTATCCCCTGCATTGGCAGGCGGACTCTCAACCACTGCACCACCAGGGAAGCCCCAAAGGCTAATTTTTTTAACAAATGGTGCTAAATCAATTGAATATACATCCACTGCCTCCCCAATAAAAAAGAACCTAAACCTCATGCAAAAATTAACCAAAAATGGATTACAGATTTAAATGTAAACATAAAATCATAAAGCTGATAGAAGAAATCATAGGATATAATATTTAGGACCTAAAGTTTGGGGAAAGAGTTCTTAGACATGACACCAAAAGCAAGACCCATAAAAGAAAAATACTGGGCTTCCCTGGTGTCGCAGTGGTTGGGGGTCCACCTGCTGATGCAGGGGACGCGGATTCGTGCCCTGGTCCGGGACGATCCCACATGCCACGGAGCCATGACCACTGAGCCATGGCTGCTGAGCCTGCGCATCCAGAGCCTGTGCTCCACGGCAGGAGAGGCCGCAGCGGTGAGAGGCCTGCATACCGAAAAAAAAAAGAAAGAAAGAAAAATACTGATAAGCTGCATCACAATTAAAAACTTTTGCTGTACAAAATATCATATGAAGAGGATGAAAAGACAAGCTACTGACTGGGACGAAATATTTGCAAACCATATGTCTTACAAAGAACTCATATCTAGAATATAGAAGAACTCTGAAAACTCAACAGTAAAACAATCCAATTAGAAAATGGGCAAAAGATATGAAGAGGCCTTTCACCAAAGAGGATACATGAATGGGAAATAAGCACATGAAAAGGTGTTCAACATGACTGGACATTAGGGTAATGAAAATAAAGACCAAGATGAGACATCACTACATACGTATTAGAATTGCAAAAATAAAAAAATAGTGACAGTATCAAATGCTGGCAAGTATGTAGAGAAAAGATCTCATACATTGGAAAGTAATATGGTACAGCCACTTTGAAAATCTGTTTGGCAGTTTTTTAAACAATTAAACACACGTTTACCATACATGTTGTCAATTGCATTGCTGGGCATTCCTCCCAGAGAAATGAAAGTGTATTTTCACACAAAAATCTACACGATTGTTCATAGCAGTTTTGTTTGTAACAGTCAAAAACTGGATAAAACCAAAATATCCCTCAATAGGTGAATAGTTAAACAAACTTGATACATCCATACCATGGAGTCCTACTAAGCAATAAAAAAGAAGAGGGACTTCCCTGGTGGCACAGTGGTTAAGAATCTGCCTGCCAATGCAGGGGACACCGGTTTGATCCCTGGTCTGGGAAGATCCCACAGGCAGCGGAGCAACTAAGCCCATGGGCCACAACTATTGAGCCTGCGCTCTAGAGCCTGCGAGCCACAACTACTGAGCCCACGTGCCAGAATTACTGAAGCCCACGTGCCTAGAGCCTGTGATCCGCAACAAGAGAAGCCACCGCAATGAGAAGCCTGAGCACCGCAATGAAGTGTAGCCCCTGCTTGCTGCAACTAGAGAAAGCCTGCATGCAGCAACGAAGACCCAATGCAGCCAAAAGTTTTTTTTAATTCTTTTTAATAAATTAATTAAAGAAAGAAGAAACTATTTGATACATGTAATAATTTGCATGAATCAAGGGCATTATGCTTGTTGAAAAAAGATCTCAGAAGGGTTACACACTGTATGATTCCACTTATATAACGTTCTCAAAATGAAAAATTTGTAAAGATGGAAAGTAGATTAGTGTTTACCATGGTTTAGGGCTGGTGAGCCTAGGGGGTGGCTGTGACTATAAAGGAGTAGCAAAAGGGAAACCTTTGTGGTGATGGAATAGTTCTGTTTTGTTTGCGACTGTGGTTACACAAACTTATACAGGTGATAAAACTGCATTCTATGTACACACATTGTACCAATGTCAAATTCCTGGTTTGGATATTATACTATAATTATATAAGATGTAAAGTAAATGAAGTGTACAAGAATCCTTTCTGTACTATCTTTGCAACTTCCTATGAATCTATAATTATTTCAAAGTGTAAACTTAAAAAAAAACTGCACAAATTTATCAGTAATTATATTAAATATAGGATTAAATGCTCCAATTATAAGACAAAAATTACCTGACTAGATTTTTGTTTTTTTAAGCTAAATTCTGTTTACAAGGGGTATTTTAAAAACACTGAGATACGGAAAGTTTGACTGTAACAGGATGGAATTGGTAACTAAAGAAACGTGGTATAAATTATCAGACAAGGTCAGTTGAAGCAAATACTGCTTGTGAACAATCATGTGGTTTTAGAGATCTGTTCTTTTATTTGCCTAGTGTTTTACAATTAGCCAGACCATAATATTACTACGACTGACATAAAAAACAAAACAAAAATTCATGCCTCACTAATGATGGAATAGAACCATTTCACACACACACATGCCATGTTGTAGTAGTTAAACATTAACTTAATTTTTAAGTAACTTAAAAAATTGGTAGTGTGTTGTTGTAGTTCATCTCATGACTGTTTCCTAACACTCTAACCAAGTTTATTCTATACACATGATTTTGTTTTGTTTTTCTTTTATTGTCTGGTTCTGTTTCTACCTGCCCTATGAACTAAATGTTCAAGGACCTTTGGCAAATAGTATATATCCTATTGTTTTAAGCTTGCTTGTTTATTCTCCTATTTTATTAGTAGCCATGTCTGGATTTCATAAATAACTTCTATTGATTTTGTACTTAACACTCTCAGTATTATACAACTGTTCAGAAAACAGCAGCGTTATTAAAATGCAGAAAGTAAATGGACTTCTGGGAAGAGGAATATTCAGTGAACATCTAGAGAAGGAACTAAAGAGTTTTTATAAACATACATAAAAACAGCCATTTTGCATGTTAAAATCAGTTTATTCCATTGCAGTCTCTCCCATGGATAATCTTTTTCTTTCCACTGAGAAACTCTAATAATGAATGATCCATCATGAAGAGACCCTATTTGAAAATGAAAGCATAAAAATTTCCTGTGAGATTTAGATAGCATTTAAATTTATCTTTATACGTATACTGCTTGAATACTAATTGCTGCTTGCCCAACTCCGGAACAATACTGTTATTATTATTAATAACTTTAAGATAATGATTAATTAGACCATTTTATATAGTCTTGTAAAGTTTTATATTTCATAAGGCAGTTTTCATAAGCATGTTTATATTTGGCCTTCACAATGTGCTAAGGGTTATTTATGGCCATCGTTCTTATTCCCACTTGCAGAAAAGGAAACTAAAGCTCAGGGATGTTGCCTGCCTTACTCCAAACCACGAAAGTATTCAATGGCAGAGCTTGGTCTCACACCTAGTCTTCATAACTTCTAGCCCAGTACTGTGTTTACCTTGTCACACTGCCTTCCTTCCTTTAGTGACAGAAGTGCAGTGGCTCCTGCTCTTTTAAAAGGATTATCTCAGGAAGAAGGTACATACGCCTCTCTGACACCTTCCTCATTCTATGCTCGGGCTTCAGGCTTCACTTTTCCTGAAGCCTATAGTGCATGGGGACCATGCTGTAATCTGCCTGCTGTGAATTTGTGTTTCCTCAGCACATTTATATATTTGTTTCTGCAGCAGCATGTGGTCCCATGGCAAATTCATGGCAGGCTGATTGCTGGTTTTCTTTGCCTCCCAATGTCAGTTGAAGCCAAAGTGATCAAATAAAATCCAAATCAGGCAGAGTGCAGTGCCAAGCACAGCCCATATGAAAAACCCCAACTTTGAAAATAAGATTGGCAACGTTATCGGTATTGAATACTCTGATAAAATTTCCCTGAGAAATGCAATTAAAGACTGCTGAAGAATAGAAATGAAAACAAAGTGTTGGTTTTCTTCTCAATTTTAAAAAGAAGACAACTTTAGTTGGATTCACATCCTAGTCTAATTATTGATTTCATCACCACAAATGAAAAACAGAAGAACTATAAGGAGGTTAAGATCCAACAAAAACATAACAAAATAGTGGGGAGGGAGTGGAAGGAATGTGGAGAAATTGTATGCAAGGGGTATAAAGAACAGCCATTTTCAGAAGAGCTTTTTGTAACTAGGAAAGATAGATCTTGCAGTCACTTGCATTTCAAAAGTTTCTATGCATTCAAAGCCTAGTGCCTGTCTTAAAGTGAGCCTGAGGGTTTCACAGTGACTGGGATGCAACTAAGCTATTTCTGGATGATGGGATTCATCTGGCATGGCAGGGTGGCCTTGTGCACACAAAAAACACTTACAGTCATTTTTTCTCTGACTAATTTATACATTAAAAATAAACTGCCTTAGAAGCGTTTGCTTTTTTGGATGACTTTTGGAGGGTCTGCTGTTTTAACCATTCCATAGCAGAATCTGCTCTGTTGTATACAGAGTCAGCCTTTGATGTATGTAGAACTTAGACAAGGTCAATCTGAGAACTCCAAAGAAGATAATCAGGAAAGAAACTTATGAAAGTAAGGCAACAAGCATTAATAAAAGAAGTTGAGATTTTTTTTAAGGGAAATTTGGGAAGAAGGGAGAGTTGGTCATGGGAGTATGATCAAGAGTGGGTTAGACTAACCACTGAGCTGGCCATTGCCCAGATTCCTTCAACTGGGCTGTTTCCCAAACTTCAGTCATTCTCAAAACATGTTCTTGATTGTTTCCATATCACCTTTCAAACTGCTCAATCTTTTATTTGATATTTTTATTTGAATTATGCTTCTTTAAAGCAATTTTATGTGACATATCATAAATGGAAAACCATTAACACCTAATATAGACAGAAGTATAGAAGAAAATATAATAACAATTTCATTAAATTCTAGCAGTATATATTATTGTTTGCCCTAAATCCTAAGCTTGAGGCCTCACCTTTTCATTCTTGCTAGAAAAGGAGATTAAGATGTGGTAGAGGAGTTTTAAACTTACATCATCATTAAACTGATTCTTCTTCTTTGATGTAGTCTGACAGTTTAAAGGAAAATTATAAATTGCATAGTATCCTTAATTTGTAACTAAGTACTGGTGTTACTGTTTGGTGGTTTGTTTTTTATTTCAAGCACCACAAACCATTATTAGGAAAACATGAAGTAAATCACTGTAAATATTCATGTAAATAACATGAACTGATCACTGTAAAGTCATTTCCAAATATCGTTACTTGGGTGAATCAGCCCCACTCTCCACTGCTCCCTGTATACAATTTGCATCCTACTGACCAAGATTGAAAGATTCGAAGTAGGAAGCCTAATTGGCTTAGAGAATGCTTCCATTTCTTGAATGGTGAAGGCAGGGTGTTTGAGCGACAGTTCCACAAGAATGTGTGCAATAAGGGTATGGTAGTTAATTTTGTGTATCAACTTGACTGGGCTGTGGGATGCCCAGATATCTAGTTAAACATTATTTCTGGGTGTGTCTATGAGGGTGTTTCTGAAAGAGATTAGCATTTGAATTGGTGGATTGAGTAAAACAGGTGACCTTCCCCAATGTGGGTGAGCATCATCCAAATTGGTGAAGGCCTTAGGACAAAAAACTGAGGAAGCTTGAACTTGCTGTCTGTAAATTGTGTGATAATAATTTACATTAGGACATTCAATATTTTGTAATATTTTTTGCAGTAATAATCTATCAAATATAACTCCATTGCAGTACTTGAAGATTATATATATATATGTATATATATATATAAAATTCTTGGTTAAATTTGACAATTGACAATCCAGTTGCCTTAGACTCAGTAGAGTAAAATTTCTCCAAATTGAAATTAATTTAAAACTATCTAAGAACTATAATATTTCAATAAAAAGTTTAAATTTGTCATTAGAAAATTACATAAAATTCTTAATTTTATCAATATAATTAATGATTGTGCTGAAAAGAAGTAAAAAATAATTTTTCTGGAAAATATATGATAATTATGATTTAGGCATGATTTTATTTTTTATCTATTCAAACACTCTCATTCCAAAACAGAATGCCCAGACATGTGCAATGATAATTAAATTTAGGCATCTTTTTATTTTACTAAATTTCAGTCATATAAAAACCATGGATTTACAAATATTCTAAAATATTATTATTTAAAAAATATACTTTTTCTAGGTAGTATATTTCAATCAACAGCTATTTGTGACATGCAAGTTTTAAATATGTAGCACTCTCAAATGTTTGGAGCAAGACTATAGAAATAGAACAGCAAATTTAATCCAATGAAAGCAAAATGAAGAGGAAAATAGATAAAAGAAGAAATTAACAAAATAGAAAACAAGCCTACAGTTGAGAGAACTGACAAATTTCTTTTAAAAGCTTATAAAATTGTAAATTCCTCATGAGATTGATGAAGACAAATGAGAGAAGGCAAAAATGAACAATAGCAGATATAAAAAAGGGGGTACATCACTACAAATCCTCCAAACATTAAAGCCACCATGAGAGAATATTATGAGCAAACAGCAGATGAAATGTAGGAATTTCTAGGAAAAAAAAACTTAACCAAAATTCAATCGGGAAGAAATAACCAATTGAATTGTGTTGTTAACCATTAAATCTATTGATTTTATAATTAAAATTATTCCCCCAAAGGAAATTCTAGGCTTAGATGGTGTCACTTGTGAGTTCTACCAAATATTTAAGAAACAAATAATATCAATCTTACACAAACTTTTTCATAGAAAAGGAATGACTTCCCAACTTACACTGTGAAGTAACATAACCCTGTTTCCAAAACCTAACAAGGACGGTAAAGAAAAGAACAATAATAAGGTAGTCAGACTCATGAACCAAATCCTGCAACATACAAAACGCATAATATATCACAACCAATTTAGACTTATTCCAGTAATGCAAGGGTGATTTAATATTCAAGAGTCAATCAGTGTTATCCACCAAATTAACAAAATAGAGGAGAAAAATAATATATTCATTTCAATAGATACCCAAAAATAGTATTTGATAAAATTTAGCATCCATTTATGGTTAAAAATTAATAATCCTTACCATACCAAGGACACATAGGTTGATGGGAAAAGATAGACTTTTCAAAAAGTGGTATTAGTTTAACTACATATTTTTTCCAAACAAATACACAAATAGAAAGGAAAAAGAAAGTTAACCCCTATCTCACACTGTACACAAAAATTAATTTCAGGTTCACTGTAGATCTAAATATGAAACACAAACGAATGCAGCTTGTATAGGATAATAAATTAACACATTTTAATGTTCTTGGGATATGGAAAGATTTTTTTTTAACAGGATACAAAATATATCAACCAAAAGGGAAATAATCAATACTTTTGACTACAATAAAAATGATCATTTCCATTCATCAAAAGATACCATTAAGAAATGAAAAAGCAAGGCAATCAAAATAATAACAAAGATCTTATATCCCTTCAAATGAATAAGAAAGTCTACCTATAGAATAATGGGCAGGAATGTTGGACAAGCACTTAGAAGATAGATAAATGGCTAGTAAACAACCCTGTCAGTAATAAGGAAAATGCAAATTAAAATTACAGCGAATAATGTCCAAGAACTGCTCAAGGGATAAACAGATTACAAATATGTTCCTACAATGAAATGCAACTTGGCGATAAAAAGGAGCAAACTACCAACACACATTACAACATGGATGAATTTCAAAAGCATTATGCTAGGTGAAATAAGGCAGACACAAAAGACTACATACTCTATGATTTTATTTATGTAAAATTCTAGAAAAGGCAAAATTATAATGACAACAGATTAATGGTTGCCCAGGTCTGTGGGTGGGGAAGGGAATTGGCTGTAAAGGGACAGGAGAAAGCTTTTTGGGGTGTTGGAAATGTTCTATATCTTGTGTGTGGTGGTGGATACATGACTATTTGTTTTGTTAAGAATCACTGAACTTATTCATACCCTGAAAAAATATAAGCAATAAAAATAAATGAATCACTGTACCAATATGAATGCATTTTTAAAATACAGTGTTGAGAAATAATAATAATAAGGGTATTCATATGATCAACTTATAAAAACTCTAAACTACAGTATTCTAAGCCATGATAGTAGTCACCTTTGGGCAGAGGGAAGGGAGTAACGGTTGGGAAAGGGCATGAATTGGGAGAGGGTCTCGTGGGAGCTGGCAGTGTTTAGTTCTTCAGCCAGGTAGTGAGTTCATGGGTGTTCATTTTGTGATGAGTTCCTGAATTATGCATTTATGTTTTCAGTACTTTTCTGTTGATTATGACAAATGTCTTGCTGTTGGAAAATGGGGACATGATTAAATGTGTGGTTTTGTTTTTCATTTTTTTTGAGGTGGGAGATACTTGAGAAATATTACTTTTTCGTGAGACTGATTCATAGAGAAAAATGGAAGGAAAATGTTTTGAAGGGACAATTAATAGTGCAAAATTTCTGAGGAGAGAGGATTTAGAGTTTAGCTGAAAGAAAATTGGCCTTTTATTAATCAGAGGGAGAAGGAGAAATGTGCACATGTAGGTTTGTGGATGGAGAGCACAGGGAGTTCCTGTCTCGTGGCTTCTATTCTCAGTAAATTGGAAATGAGGTGACTTTGGGGGAGGAAGTAGAAAGATGAGCAGGTTTGCAGTTTGAGAAGTGTAAAGGAGTTTGAAAAAGTAATTGCAGAGGGGAATGTGAGATTGACCTCGAATTCACTTGTTAGTGTTATGGGCCCAAAATGGCTTGGTGAGTTGCATATGTTGTGGGAGTCCTATGAGAAGAGCTTCTGTTCTGGACTTAGACTATAGCAATGTGTAGTTTGGCCTCTTTAACATGCTTACTGTGGCTAATTTCCAGATCTCAAGGGGGCACATGGATTATACATGAAATCGCTGTAGCTCTAAGTAAGTAACCACAACTAGTTCTGGGAGTAGCACACAGAGATAGAGTCACGAATGAGATCTGCATCTGGTGTAGGGAAGGTGACTAAAAAAGAGGAACATTTGCCAACAGTCACAGATATCTTGACAATGGGGTATTCTTCGAATACAACCTGTGTATAAAATTAGAGGAAACATTCTCATACCTGAGTTATTTGTCTAAGTCATAGAATTCAAAACCAAAGAAACATCAAAGTATGTGCTTATCAGAAATGGCTAGATGTGGATCTTATTTTGCCTAATGCTAATTTCAAATTCAGAGGGAAAATTAGCAAGAAAGTGTTAATGAATCAACAAGAATGGGTTTACTATTTATGTCTACTCTTTGAAAGTAATTCAAAGCAGTTGTCATAGAGAGGATTAGCCAGTAGTATTATTCTTGTGTGTGTAATCATGTAATCTTGTTTTTAATAAGATTTATACTAATCTTGTATATTGGAAGGGATATAATTCCTTTGAGGGTAATTATAGTTACTTTATCAAAGTAAAGTGACACCCAGCTCAAACTATTAGGCATCAGTAAAAGAGATGAAAGTTTATTTTACTCCATTAAAAATATATAAAAGCAAGCAAAAAATTTTAAATAACATTCTGGCATTGAAACCTTATTATATTTTGTTTTAGATTTTAAAATCATCTACACATTTTCCTGGGGAACTATCAAGAGAAACAAAGATAAAAATAGGTAGTCAGAGAATGACAGGCAAAAATATAAACACATTTTTCTTTTTCCTGTTGGCTCCTTCTTGTGCAAGTTGAGAAATAGAGATATAGGAGAAAAAGAGGCTTTGGAGAAATTTAAAGCAAAAGATTTACCTTCAGGCTCAGATAGGAAGCAAAGATTGGTAGACCCACTTGAAAGTAGATCTTTAGATTTAGGATTAATTATTAAAAAGAAAGGGCCTCCCTGGTGGCGCAGTGGTTGAGAGTCCGCCTGCCGATGCAGGGGATGCGGGTTCGTGCCCCGGTCTGGGAGGATCCCATATGCCGCGGAGCGGCTGGGCCCGTGAGCCATGGCCGCTGGGCCTGCGCGTCCGGAGCCTGTGCTCCGCAACGGGAGAGGCCACAACAGTGAGAGGCCCGCATACCGCAAAAAGAAAAAAAAATAATAAATAAATAAATAAATAAATAAATAAAAAGAAAGATTATAATCAAAGATTGTGTATATAATTAGTGATCAACTATTCAGTTAGAGGATCTTAGATGCCCAATGTGGTCTTTGAGTTCATTTTGTTAACTGAATTTGTTTTATTTTATGAGAATAATACTTGATTATTTTTAAGGTTAAACAATAAAAATACATAAATGAAAAGTTAATATTCTCAACTCTCTTTGTTCCACATTGAGCTAACTAATGTTAACTGCTTGCATCTTTATTTCTAGATATTTCTGTGTTTATTCAATCATACGCAAAGAGGTGTATTTTCTGTGTGTGTGTGTGTGTGTGTGTGTTTAAAAACAAACATGGGGGGCTTCCCTGGTGGCACGGTGGTTGGGAGTCCGCCTGCCGATGCAGGGGACGCAGGTTCGTGACCCAGTCCGGGAGGATCCGACGTGCCACGGAGCGGCTGGGCCCGTGAGCCATGGCCGCTGGGCCTGCGCGTCCAGAGCCTGTGCTCTGCGACGGGAGAGGCCACAACAGTGAGAGGCCCATGTACCGCAAAAAAAAACCCCAAAAAAACATGGGATCTACCTCAACAGATTACTCTGAAATTTGATCTTATCACTAAAAATGTATCATGGCCATCTAGTCCAACAAGTAGATATAGTATAATTTTACTCATTCTTATTAATACCTTCAGAATATTATATAATATGTATATGCACCATCAACTACTACTACATTCTACTACTAATATACATTCAAGTTATTTTAAGGAATTGGCTTATGTGATTGTTGAATCTGCCAAGTCTGAAATCTGCAGGACAGGGTATCAGGTTGGACACCCAGGGAAGAGTTTGTGTTGCAGCTCAAGTCCAAAGTCAGTTTGGAGGCAGAATTCCTTCTTCACTGGGGAACCTTAGGCTTTTCTTATAAGGCCTCCAACTGACTGAATGAGGCCCACCCACATTATGGGCTTTACTCAAAGTCTACCAACTTAAATATTAATCCCATCTAAGTATTAATTCATGGCAATGTCTAGACTGGTGTTTGACCAAACACTGGGTACTGTGATCTAGCTAAGTTAAATTAACCCTCACACTATGTATATTCCTCTGAGATTTGCTTTTTTCATTCAACATTTTGTTTTTGAGATTCTTCCAGACTGTAGTCTTAATTCATTCAGTTCTTCTGCTACATAGTATGCCATTGCATTAATGTATCACAATTTATTTATCCATTTGTTCCTATTGATGAACATCTGAGATAGTTCCCTTTTTTTTTTTTTTTTTTTGGTTACAAATAGTGTTGCATTGAACATTTTGGATTATGACTCAGTGTTCAAGTACAAGAGTTTCTTTAGATAATATACCCAGAAGTAAACTTGCTGGATGTTAGGATATGCACATATTTAGTTTACATGATAATGCCAAATTGTTGTTCAAAGTGATGTGCCAGTTCACACTCCCACCATCAGTGAGACTTGTGCCTGTTGGCCCCATCTTGGTCTTGTGAAGCTTTTAGATGTTTGCCAGTGTTTTAATCAAAAATAGGACTTCTGGATTCTCTCATGGAGTCTGCTAAATACTAGCTGTGTGGCTATTGTCACAAAGGGTCCTTCCAGCCTTCAATTCTACTGGTTCCAAACTCTCACCTCAAACTACTCAGGTAGATAATGTCAGAAAACAAATCAACATCACACCAACTTACTGTGCACCAGCACTGAAGACATTTAATTTAACTCAGCTCAGGATGTTCACTGGGTTAATGAGCTAGAATATAAATCAAGCCATTGGGTGTCAGTTTCTGAGTAAGGAATCTATATGGTTGTTTTTACACAGGACAGTTGAGTAGGAATGGAATTACAGTTTGCCTACGGCAAAAAATAAAATAGTTGCAACTGAATTTTTCATGTTAAACAGATGTTACAAAGTCATTTAAAACAGCACAGTTCACTATGGGTTTCGTACTATTTAACATATTTTCTATTAGAGGGCTGTGAATTTAGGGGAACCAGGGACAGTTGAATGAAGCCTGAAAATTTGAGAGCTTTGTTTTATCAAGTGTTGGTTTAAAGAAGCCTTTTTTGAGCTTTTAAAAAGCAATTTTCTCCTCAACTTACTATTTCAAAACGGGCTTATTTCATAAGCTATCTTTTAAAATGAAAGCCTGTGCTATTCAAACACACAGAAATACTTACTGTAAGAACAACATTTTTGGACTTCAGGAAGAATCAGTGATTCCATTTCCTTCTCTTACTAGTGCCAAATGGAATTTGGATGAAAAGTTTCCCATATGAGTGGTAACCATATGTGTGAACATCAAGAACTTGGTATAAAAGTTGTCTAAAAGAAGGCTACTACTCTCTTAAACAAGTGCTGTTTAGAGATAGACCAGGGTCAGCATACTTCTCTCTAAAGGGCCAGATGGTAACTGTTTTTCGGCTTTGTTGGCCATACAGTCTGTTGCATCTACTTATCTCTGATGTTATAGCTTGAAAACAGCCAGAAAAAAAACCCCATAAATAAATGGGTGTGGCTGTGTTCCAATCAAACTTTACTCAAAAAACAGGTGGTGGACTGGACTTAGCTTGCAGGTTGTAGTTTCCCAACCCAATTTAGGCCATTAAGTAAATGATATTAAGTATTAAGCATAATGCACAGAATATTTGTTACAAAAAAGACTCTGATGTCCCTCTAATGTGAGATAATCCTTGCCATTCCTCCTTATTATCACTTTTTCAGAGGATAATTGCACCGGACTTTATGTTGAGCTATTGGTACTGCATTTAAAAAGGTTAATGCAATCCAAGCACATGGTATATCTCTCCATCTGTTTGTATCAGTTTTAATTTCTTTCATCAGTGCCTTATAGTTTCCTGCATATAAGTCTTTTGTCTCCTTAGATAGGTTTATTACTAGGTATTTTATTCTTTTTGCTGCAATGGTAAATGGAAGTGTTTCCTTAATTTCTCTTTCAGATTTTTCATCATTAGTGTATAGGAATGCAAGAGATTTCTGTGCATTAATTTTGTATTCTGCAGCTTTACCAAATTCATTGATTAGCCCTAGTAGTTTTCTGCTAGCATCCTTATGATTCTCTATGTATAGTATTATGTCATCTGCAAACAGTGACAGCTTTACTTCTTCTTTTCCGATTTGTATTCCTTTTATTTCTTTTTCTTCTCTGATTGCTGTGGCTAAAACTTCCAAAACTATGTTGAATAATAGTGGTGAGAGTGGACAACCTTGTCTTGTTCCTGGTCTTAGAGGAAAGGAAAACATAAACAAGATGAAAAGACAACCCTCAGAATGGGAGAAAATATTTGCAAATGAAGCAACTGACAAAGGATTCATCTCCAAAATTTACAAGCAGCTCATGAAGCTCAATATCAAAAAAACAAACAACCCAATCCAAAAATGGGCAGAAGACCTAAATAGACATTTTTCCAAAGAAGATATACAGATTGCCAACAAACACATGAAAGGATGCTCAACATCACTAATCATTAGAGAAATGCAAATCAAAACTACAATGAGGTATCACCTCACACCAGTCAGAATGGCCATCATCAAAATATCTAGAAACAATAAATGCTGAAGAGGGTGTGGAGAAAAGGGAACCCTCTTGCACTGTTGGTGGGAGTGTAAATTGATGCAGCCACTATGGAGGACAGAATGGAGGTTCCTTAAAAAACTAAAAATAGAACTACCATATGACCCAGCAATCCCACTACTGGGCAGATACCCTGAGAAAACCATAATTCAAAAAGAGTCATGTACCATAATGTTCATTGCAGCACTATTTACAATAGCCAGGACATGGAAACAACCTAAGTGTCCATCATCAGATGAATGGATAAAGAAGATGTGGCACATATATACAATGGAATATTACTCAGCCATAAAAAGAAATGAAATTGAGTTATTTGTAGTGAGGTGGATGGACCTAGAGTCTGTCATACAGAGTGAAGTAAGTCAGAAAGAGAAAAACAAATGCCATATGCTAACACATATATATGGAATCTAAAAAAAAAAAACAGGTTCTGAAGAACTTAGGGGCAGGACAGGAATAAAGACACAGATGTAGAGAATGGACTCAAGGACACAGGGAGTGGGAAGGGTTAGCTGGGAAGAAGTGAGAGAGTGGCATGGACATATATACACTACCAAATGTAAAATAGATAGCTAGTGGGAAGCAGCCTCATAGCACAGGGAGATCAGCTAGGTGCTTTGTGACCACCTAGAGGGGTGGGATAGGGAGGGTGGGAGGGAGATGCAAGAGGGAGGAGATATGGGGATATATGTATATGTATAGCTGATTCACTTTGTTATAAAGCAGAAACTAACACACCATTGTAAAGCAATTATACTCCAATAAAGATGTTACAAAAAAAGTTTAATGGGTTCCTTCTAAGGACATTAATGCATTTCATGGGATTGTTTATAAACAAGTTTTGACTGATTGAATCTGTTTATATATTGATTGTAACAGTGCTTCCATGAGGTGGGAGAAGGGCTGCTCAGCTAGGCTGGTTAAGGCCGCAGATTTGGCACGTGTTTAAGCTTTTAAACCAATGACCCACAGGGAGTGGGTGAGCCTTTCCCCTTGCACCTGTATCCTGTTGGCAGTCAACATTCCTCCCACTGCCTACCACGTGCCAGCTTTAGGAGGCAAAGTGCACACATTGTGGCTTATCACAAGCTGTTTTGCCTCTTTCAAAATCAGCTGAGCACTGCATGAAATACAGGGTGTGAACCTGCACTGGCAAATCCTGCTTAGAGCTAATAATCATTAACAATGATCCCAGACTTTCATGGGTATCACATACCAGCCAGTGGCTGTATTTAGATGGACCATGGTGTGTGTGTGTCTGGGATGTGGTCTGGAAGGAAGGTAATGTCCCCTTTTATTTCTCAGGAGCCCATTTTCTTCTCTCCATTTTCATACCACTCCTCTAGTGAGAGTCACCATCTATCTTTCTCTTAGACCTCTAGAATCCTTTCTCTGAGTCTTCTCACTTCACTCTAATCCATTCTCTACACAGCAGCCAGAGTGACCTTTTAAAAATGAAGTTCTCATCATGCCACTGCTTGACTTAAATTTCTTTTTTGGCGTCACACTGCCATTAGGAGGAAGCCACAATTATCATGACTTTCTCTCAAGACTATTCATGCTCTGACCCCAGCTCACCTCTGCACCTCATCCAACTCCACTCCCTCCCATGCTCCTGTGTTTCAGTTGCTCTCGCATTGTTCAGTTCCTTGAACTAACTCTCTATGCTGGCTCCCACCTAGGAGCCTTTACTCCTTTACACATGCTATTGTCCTATTGATCATCTGTTTATAGTTTTGATTTCTTAAATAGAGAAGAGAGTACAATCCACTATAATCTGTGCTCTCCAACTCACATTGTATAGGGTCTCAACTTGTTCTACCAATTACTGCAAGTCTTATATGTTGCTAATTAAATTAATTATTATTTAGTAATTGTTGTTTTTGGCAGTGGTCTAGAAATGTAAAGAAGAAATTCAGTGATTTTTTTTTTTTTTTTTTTTTTTTTTTTTTTTGTGGTACGCGGGCCTCTCACTGTTGTGGCCTCTCCCGTTGCGGAGCACAGGCTCCGGACGCGCAGGCTCAGCGGCCATGGCTCACGGGCCCAGCCGCTCCGCGGCATGTGGGATCTTCCCGGACTGGGGCACGAACCCGTGTCCCCTGCATCGGCAGGCGGACTGTCAACCACTGTGCCACCAGGGAAGCCCAAATTCAGTGATTTTAATCAACAAGATACATGTACCTCACCTTATGAAATACCAGTTAAAGAGTCCTTGAAGCAGTGTTGCCAAAGGCAATGACTTTAAAAATTTGGCAAATCTGGAAATTTCCCTGATAAATTGAGTTGAAAAAAAGTTAACTTCCATGTAAAATGTATAGAAATTTGAGTCAAATATAGGTTTATGTTGGTTATAATCTGTCTTGTGCATGGCTTAATTCCCTTATCCAAGAAACAGTGTGACTTAAGCTCCCCCAGCCCCTAAATATGGGGTTCATGTTGCCTTTTAGTAGCTCTTTAAGTTCTCCATAGGCTTTTATGAAAGCACAGAGATTTCAGCCAACATAGTTTCCAGGATTTCCATCCACAAACAAAAGTACCTTTGTGAGAGCTATGGGATCCAGGTACGAGATTGTTAAACCCAGATTTAGTCCAAGGGGACTAAATTTCAAGAAGGGGAGCCATTTCAAGAAGGCAATCTCACACTCAGGTGACTGACTCACCAACAGTGGTCCCACTACAGACCTGGAGACAGCTCTGTACCCTGAGGATTCGCCTACAGCTCCATTTGGCCTTGGTCATGTCACCACCACTATATGCCTGGGGACCTGGGAAGAGTCAAGACCACCAATGTATCATGTAACAGGCATACAGACCTAAGTCCTAGCTGTGGACCCTAAAGTGGTCTGTGAACCTGCTCCAGCACCTTTCAGTTGCAGTACAGGTGTCCCTGGAAGTAAGCCCACCAGACTTGGTCAGACTGTAGATTATGAAAGGGCCCTTAACTTGGCTCCAGTCCATGCTGGTCACAGTCAGCCAGCAATCTTGCTGGCAGAGAGAGCTGCCAGGAGACACTCCCAACTAAGACCCAGGAGATCCTTAAAGTATCCTACACTCAGCTTCAGCCTCTTGAGTTGCAATCAAGGAGCAGTACAGCCAGCCCAGGGACCTGCAGGGAGACATGCCTCTCTGTGCCTCCAGAGCCAAGTTTGCAGACCTCAGTTTTGGCTGTGGAACCTGAAACAGTCCTGAGGCTTAGTTCCAGCCCCTCTCAGCCATAGACCAGGGCCAGTCCTGCCCACCCCATCCAGTGATCAGCCAGGAACCTTCCCTGGGACCTGGATGGAGACACACCCATCTATGTATCTGGTAATAGGCCCACTGTCTGAGGACCCAACTTTGGACACTGATGTAGACCCTTCTTCCAGCATCACCCTACCAAACAAAGTACTGGAGGCAGCTTCATCTACCCAGGGATGAGATAGAATCCATGCCCAGCTGAATTCCTGGTAACAAGCCCACCAACAGCAGACCTCACTGCAGACCCAGAGACAGCCTCACAACCAGCTCCAACCCAGTATGACTGCAATTCCAGAGATAATCCCATCAGCCTAGAGAACTGACAGAAGAAGGTCTTCACATGATGAAAGCAGTCTACAAAGATGGAAAGATGTGTTTGCTCCTTCAAATGCACCGACACCAATGCAAGGCTACATGGATCACAAAGAATCAGGCAAATATGACACTATGACACCACCAAAGGAAACTAATAAAATTCCAGTAACTGACCCCAAAGAAATGGAGACCTATGATTTGCAAGACAAAGATTTCAAAATAATTATTCTAAAGAAATTAAATGAAATGCAAGAGAATGTGGATAGACAACAGAATGAAGTCAGGAAAACGCACATGAACAAAATGAGAAGTTTAATGAAGAAATAGAAAGCATAAAAAAAGAACCAAACAGAAATCCTGGAGCTGAAGAATACAATGAAAAAACTTAAAAAGTCAATAGAGAGCTTTAACAACAGACTTCATCATGCAGTAGAAAGAATCATCAAACTCAAGGATCATTTAAAATTAGCCAGTTAGAGGAACAAAAAGAAAAAAGAATGAAAAAGAGTGAAGAGAGCCAAAAGCCTATATGAACTTTGGGATGCCATCAAGTCAATGAAAGCTTATTTAAAGAAATAATAACTTAAACTTTTCCAAATCTTGGGAGAGATACAGACATCCATGCACAGGAAGCTCAGAGGACCCCAAGCAATATCAACTCAAAGAACATTACTCCAAGACACAACATAATCAAAGTGTTAAAAGTCAAAAACAAAGAGAGAATATTGAAAGCAGCAAAAGAATTCCCTCATCACAAATAAGGGAAAACTATAAGGCTATCAGTGGATTTCTCTGCAGAAATCTTGCAGACCAGGAGGGAATGGGATGATGTATTCAAAGTCCAACAAATTGGATAACCTAGAAGAAAGGAATACATTACTAGAAACATACCACTTACCAAGACTAAATCATAAAGAAATAGAAAATCTGGACAGACCAACAACAATTCAGGAGATTGAAGCAGTAATCAAAAATCTCCCAACAAAGAAATGCCCAGGACCAAATGGTTTCACTGGTGGAGTATACCAGATATTTAAAGAAGAATTAATGCTAATCCTTCTCAAACTCTTCCAAAAAATTGAACAGACAAGAATACTCCCAAAGTCATTTTATGTGGCCAGAATTACTCAGATACCAAAACCAGATAAAGACACTACAAGAAGAGAGAACTACAGACCAATATTCCTAGTGAATATAGATGTAAAAATTCTCAACAAAATACTAGCAAATTGAATTCAACAGCATATTAAAAGAATCATACCCCATGATCAAGTAAGATTTACCCCTAGGATGCAAAGACGGTTCAACATATGCAAATCAACAAACATGATATACCACATTAAAAGAATGAAGCATAAAATCCATATGATCCTTTCAACAGATTCAGGAAAAGCATTTGACAGAATTCAAAATCCTCTCATGATAAAAGCTCTCAATTAATTGGGTTATAGAGGGAATGTACCTCAACTTAATAAAGTCATATAGGACAAGCCCACAACTAACCTACTCAGTGGTGAGAAGCTGAAAAGCTTTTCTTCTGAATTCAAGAACATGACAAGGGTGCTCACTCTCACCGCCCCTATTTAACATAGCTCTGGAAGTCCTAGCCAGAAATATTAGATTAAAAAAAAAAAATTTAAAGACATCCAAATAGGAAAGGAAATAAAACTGTCTCTGTTTACAGATGATATTATCTTATATATAGAAAACCCTAAAGACTCCACCAAAAAACTGTTAGAACTAATCAACAAATTGAGTAAAGTTGCAGGATACAAAATCAACATACAAAAATCAGTTGCATTTCTACACACTAACAATAAAGTATATGAAAGAGAAATAAAACATTCCTATTCATGATAACATCAAAAACAATAAAATACTTAGGAATAACTTAACAAGGAAATGAAAGATCTGTACACTGAACCATAAGACATTGATGAAAAAAAAATGAAGACACAAATAAATGGAAAGATATCCTGTGTTCATAGATCAGAGCAATCAATATTGTTAAAATGTCCATACTACCCAAAGCCATCTATAGATTCAGTGCAATCTCTATCAAACTTTTAATAGCATTTTTTACAGAAATAGAAAGATCAATCCTGAAATTTATATATAACTACAAAAGACTCACAGAAGTGAACACAATCTTCAAAAAGAACAAAGAGGGAGGCATCACATGTTCTGATTTCAGGCTATACTATAAAGCTATAGTAATCAAAACAATATAGTACTTACATAAAAGCAGACACATAGACCAATGGAATAGGATCAATAGCCCAGAAATAAACCCATGCATATATGCTCAATTAATGTTGGACAAGGGACTCAAGAATACTCAAATGGGGAAAGGATATTCTTTTCAATGAATGGTGTTGGGAAAATTGGCTATTCACATGCAAAAGAATGAAATTGGACCCCTGTCTTACACCACTCACAGAAATTAACACCAAAAGGATTAAAGGTTTAAATGTAAGACCTGATGCCATAAAACTCCTAGAAGAAAACAGGGAAATGGCAATGATTTGGTCTTGGCAATGTTTTTTTTGGATTTGACACCAAAAGTACAAGCAACAAAAGCAAAATCAAAAAGACTACATCAGGGCCTCCCTGGTGGCGCAGTGGTTGAGAGTCCGCCTGCCGATGCAGGGGATACGGGTTCGTGCCCCGGTCTGGGAGGATCCCATATGCCGCGGAGCGGCTGGGCCCGTGAGCCATGGCCGCTGGGCTTGCGCATCCGGAGCCTGTGCTCCGCAACGGGAGAGGCCACAACAGTGAGAGGCCCGCATACCGCAAAAAGAAAAAAAAAAAAAAAAGACTACATCAAACTAAAAAGCTTCTGCACAGCAAAGCAAATAATCAACAAAATGAAGAAGCAACCTACAGAATGGGAGAAAATATTTGGAAGCCATATATCAGATAAGGGGTTAGTGTCCAAAATATGTAAGGTGCTCATACAACTCAGTAGCATCCCCCCTCCCAAACAAAAAAACAAAACAAAACCTAAAGACCTAATAACCCAATTTAAAAATGGGCTGAAGACTTGAATAGACATTTCTCCAAAGGAAGACACAAATGGCCAACAGGTACATGAAAAGATGCTCAATGTCACTAATCATCAGGCAAATGCAATCAAAACCATAACAAGATACCACGTCACACTGTTGGGAAGGCTATTATCAAAAAGACAAGAAATAACAAGTGTTGGTAGGATGTGGAGAAATTGGAATCCTTTTACTCTGTTGGTGGGAATGAATATTATTCAGACATAAAAAGGAGGTAATTTTGCCATTTGTGACAACATGGATGGACCTTGTTGTCACAACATGGAGGGCATTATGCTAAGTGAAATAATTCAGACAAATAATTCAGAGAAAGACAAATACTGTATGCTCTCACTTATATGTGCAATCTTAAAAAAGCTGAACTCATAGAAACTGAGAGTAGAATGATGGTTGCCAGGGACTGGAGGAGTTGGGGAACTGGGGACATAGGTTGGTCAAAGGGTACAAATTTACAGTTATAAAATAAGTTCTGGGGAAGTAACATACAGCATGTTCAATAAGTATATATAAAATCCCCCAACTTCATTAGTCATTGGGGACGCACATATTTAAACCTCCATGGTTTTATAACTGAATAGCCATCAGAATGTCTAAAAGTTAAACAGACTGACCTCACCAGGTGTTGGTGAAGAGGTGGAGCAATGGGAACTCTCATTTATTGCTGCTGGGAATGTAATTTGTTACACCTACTTGAGAAGACTATTTGTCATCACTTACTAAATGTTAAATATGTTCATACCCCATGATCCAGCACTTTTCCTTTTGAATGTCTTCTACAGAAATGCTTGCACATGTGCATCAAAAACATGTGCAAGAATATCCATTGCAAAATTATTTGTGTAACATCCCCAAACAATCCAAATGCCCTTTAATAGTAGAGTGATTAATATCCTTGTACATTTATAAAGTTGATTACTTTTCAGCAATGAAAACAAACTACCGACATAAATAAAATGGGTGCTTTTCATACTCTGTACTGTTGAACCATAGCAGCAATCGCACATATGTATAATTCAGTTTACATGAAGTTTACAGAGTGGCAAAATTAACCTGTGGTGTTAGAAACAAACCACTCTCACCTTTGAAGAAGGAGGAGGAATTACTGACTAAAAGGGGCTTATAGGAGGCTTCTGCGGTGGGGGGGGTCAATAATATTCTATTTCTCATGTATCCATTTTGTAGTTTCACTCTGAGAATTCTTCCAGCTGCTCACTAATAATATGTCCTCTTTTTAAAAATTCAGATTAATTTAACGTTCAAATTAAAAAGGAAACCAGTATCTGAATCCTAGATTTTCGTGCTTTCCATAATGCATGCCTAATTGTGTCCTAAGTAGACAGAAGTAATTGATTGACCTTGAATATTCAGTAAAGTGATGGCACATTCCCTGACATTTGTGTTTGAAGGTTAAATTTGAGTTGAGATCTGTATCATAAGCTCAAAACACAGAGTGTGTGCAAGTTTTCAGTGTTTCTATTATTTATGCCATTTCACTCCTTTTCTGTTTCTCTTAATCAATAATTTTATGAAATGATTGACGCAAGGACCTAGAAAATCTGCGTGTAAACTGAATTGATGATTCTTACCTTGCTGTAATAGAGGACATCATTCTTCTTTTATAATACTAAATGCTAGTCAAAGACGGGAATATTTATACTTTTGAGCACAGCAGTCAGTGCTGTTACAGGTTCAGATTATTCCTCTCATCTCTTAAAGGTTATGGTCTGGACATGGGGCTCCTTTTCAAGACATACATCTTAGTTGACTGTCTGAAGCAATTGCTGAATCAAATAATCATTTTCCAGCAAATGCTTTGAAGCCTTAAAAAAAGCATTCCTATCACTGTTAAGACAGTTAAAATTTTAATTATAAATCTAGACCTGAATTAAAAAAAAAAAAACACTTCTACACATCTGAATTTTCCAGGGTTAAATTATCCTTTATAGTAATTTGTTCCTGGTGGAGTATGTTATCTGGATTGAATTGAATTAAGTTTTTTCTGTTACAATGCATCTTTGTCAAATTATATCTAATGTAATAAGTATCATGTACCCTGTGAACAACTAATAAAATATTCATGGACTGATTAACAGCTGACATATTAGAACTGTTTTTCCTGCATTATTTCATTATCTCTGGTAGTCTTCAGATTTCTCAAGAAATAAATATACTTAACAATTTTTTCATATATGATCATTTGGAATTTTTGGACTTGTAAACAGTGGTAGTGTGTAGGTAAAAGAAGCAATGGCCTACTTAAAATGTAGTGTGATTTCAGTGTTGGAAGAGGTTCTTTACCAGTATAAACCCAAACGTTGACAAGTTGTTTTTACTTTAAGTTAAAACAAAGGGTACACAAAGAAGGTAACCATTAAAAGAAAAATATTTTTATCTCTTAGAGGGTAACAGTTATTTGTTTTCCTTTTAATATAAATCTAGTTTACAGATTAGAATAAGACTGAAATTAGTCTAAGGTGAGGACTTGTGTTCTGCTCTTGAGTTGGATGTCTTCCTTGTCAGTCACTCCACCATGATTTCCTAAACTCATACCTCTCACCTGCTGTCACACAGGAGATGCGGTTATCCAGGGTGGGTGCAGGATTTGTGGATACTTTATTTGTTCTCTGCTTCTTTGCACTTGTTAGAATCTTGACCAGTGACAGAAATGAAAATATATAAATAGGGAACATCAGAATATGGGAAATTGAGTCTGAATAATGACAACATCCTGTGACTTTAACCCAGATGACTTTGTTGTTGGGTTATTTTAGCACATTTCATTAGCACAATGTCTTTGCCATTGTCTCAGTCAATACTTGTCTTCTACCCTCATCCCGAATTATTATTATAATAGCAGCTGGCATTTGTTGGGTGTTTCTGATATACCAAAGACAGTGCTAGCTCTTTATTTTGTCCTGTTTAGTTCTTTTAAAAAATTTGGGAACATTATCCCCATTTAACAGATTAGGATCCAAACAGTTAAGGAACTTGACAAAGGTTCTAAAGCATATAAATGGTTAAGCAGCAAATTGAACCCAGGTCAACCTCATCCAGAGCCCCAATCCCTAAACCTCACATACTGCTGTCTCTCCAGTTCTTTTCCAGACTGAAAATACAGGTTCTGTGCTTCCTTGTTCTTTATATACCTTGCACCTGTCTCAGTGGCTGAAGCAGCTCATGTTCAGCAAGGGATTAATGAAATGGAATCCTACAGAGAGCTGTGAGCTCGCCATGAGAAACTGTTATGGTTTATCAGTCATATACTGTGTTTGCTGAGGCTGCCCTAATCCAAGAAACACTTGGTTTCTGAAATCTCCCTCTGGTGAAGGCTTGGCAAATGGCTTACCATCACCAGCCAAATGTTGCCCCATTTCCCATTCATCACCAAGGAGTAGCGTGGAGGTCTCCAAGGTGGTAGGGATCCAGGAGGCTTCCTTCTCATGTACTTAGAGTGAGGACAGAGGAGAAAGAGAGGTGAAAGAGTGGAGTGGATGGTGACATTCAGAGTGCTGGTTGACCTTTGCACTTCAGGCTGGGGGAAAAGAGGGCATTTTATAGGGCCAGAGAGCACCGCTGTCTCCTGGAAACAGTTGGATTGACAGGGCTGAAGTAGCAGTTACTTTAAAAAGTCAGTAGTTACTTAAGTTCCTGGTGATCTGGTTGCCGCCCATTGATGGCTTTTCCACTTGCATGCCTTCTCAAGCAGTGACTCTTGAGAAGAGAACTCAAGAGTAATGTGTGAGAAATACCTGGCTTCAGAGTGGGGTATGATCAAACCTGCGAACTCCACCTTAATCCTTTTAACCTCCTTTTTCTCTTGGTTGCATGAAACCATGCTCACTGGGAGAGTGTTTTAAGCCATTCCCTTTTATCCCCTCACCTTTCTATCCTCAAACTCTAGTAATCCTCCTTTCAGTCTCCTTCCCCTTTGAACCGTGCCTCTCACTACCTCCAAAGGAAATATTTACTCCACACTCAGCCTTTCAGAATTACTCTTGGGCAAATACTACAAGTTTAGACTCTATAGGCACGCCTATAATGGGATATTAGTGATAAAGGTTTAATGAGATTCAGTAGAGAAATCCACTGAAATACACACTGGAGGTATTTTAGCCTATATAGTTTAACTCTGTCTTTGAATCTTTCCATATAACAATCCCTTATGTACTGAGTCCAGCTAACTTCCAACTCCAGTAAACCAAGTGGTGATTTGTTACCAAGCACAGCTGGTGGGCTTATTGTCCTAGGTGTGATTTTAAAAGTCTTCATGGCTGTTCCTTAAAAGAAGGAAGGAAGGAAGCACACTCACACCTGTAGAAGCCTGAGTCTAAGGTTAACTCCTGGGGTAACTTTAGGTTGAGGACACAACAAAGCCTTATAGAAAAATGTGATGATAGGGAAGAGGCTTCATAATCTGTGTGCTAGTATTCTTCTCACAAGCACAATTCTTATCCCTTCGGTAAATGATGTGTCCTCCAGAACCTCTGATGGAATATAAGCAGCTGATTGGTATTCAGGCCTTACACTTGCTATGCCCATTTCCCTGAGCCAGTTGGCTCCATTTGTTCTACCACCCACAGCAGTAGTTCTGAAAATTCCTCCTTTACTTCCTGTGAGCCATCACTTTCTCCAGGTTTCTAAGAGCTACTGTAGCAGCATGCTATTCTGATTTTCTGGGGTTCTTGCTAGGATGTTAAAACCCATAGTACAAGAGAGTGTTCCCTTAACAATAAACCCTCCTTTGTCCAACTTTATGTTCCACAACCCTCCCCCACACTGACCTAACACCTTCAAGATCCAGTCTCAAACAGACTCTCCCAGCTCCTACTAGCATGTATTAACTAGATCCTGTGGCTCCTTCCACCTCTCATCCCCTTTCTCCCTTTGCAGACCCAACATGTCTCCAGGTTTGTTAATATAGTGACATGACCCAAGTTATTGGTCTGGTGACAGGGAGAGGAAGGAGGGTAAATCCTAATTTGGGGGAGGGGCATCATGTGTTGTCTTGCTAGGCAGAGGCCTTGGTGTTGTCTTCAGTCAAAGGGGAAGACTAGCCTTGTAAAGGGAGACACAAACCCCTTCTGTAGGTCTGGAGGGTTCAGGAGACTTTAGGGTTTCAAGTTTCTTAAGGGCATGGATTCAGATATTCCTACTGTGGTCTCAGAGCCCCATCCTTTCCTAACCATTGCCCTGACCTTGGTTTAGCACTGACTAGGAATGAGAATTCAACTTTCCCTAGTGCTCCACTCCCCTTCTAATTAAGTCCTGGACCAAAGGCTTAGCTTATTCTGCCCTCTTAGAGATCAGAATCTTTATATGTTGCCAGCAGGCTCTTTGATTTTCACACTTGGCCTTAAATTGGTGATTAATCATGCTCAGACTTTCTTTGTCTCTTTCCAGTGCATAGGTGGCATTCAGCAGGGTGTTAAATATTTCATTGTCCTTATAATGACTACTTTCCTTAAACTTTTTAACATCTGCTGTATTGCACCCAGGTAGCACTCCCCTTCCAAAGGTGCTGCCGCCTCCCAGCTGGCCACCAGGGAGAGCTGTAACAATTGTAATGCTATAGCATGCCGTGGAATAACTTTAATATTCCACGTGTAGAGTGATGGGGTCTGCCTCCAGAATCCAATTTTAGGTTTTGCTTCCTTGAACCACTCCTGGCACCAACCTTCTTAGGTTGGGTTCCCAGGGAAACAGACTCTGTAAGGGAGACGTGCACTCGTGAGGTTCCTTGTTGTGTAGCAGCAACACCTATGAGGAAGTGAAGACAGCAGAATTTGGCAGAAGTACAATTGCGAGGGAGGCCTCAGCTCATCCCACTACAAGCTTTGGAGCTGGGCAGCCCTTTAGGGTTGTCCTTAATTGATGTGAGCTCAGACTTTATACCTCAGCACGGGCCAGTCATTAGAATTAGGATGCCCCAGGGAGAGGCACTTTTCTTTGGCAGAGGACCATTCTTGGGTGGGGTTTAGTTGGCAACATTCCCTGCAGCTGGGGGAATGAGTTAAGTCAGTTTAAAGGAGGGAGATCCAGTGCTCCTTGACCATGGTTTGGGCTGTTAATAGACTGATCAAGTAGTAAGGGACTTTTGGGCCAAAAGAAACCTTAGAAACACCTAATGTTATCTTCTTTTCTTTGTAGCTTCATAACCATGGGCACACCCAGGGCAAATGTAGGATTCTTGATTTACAGTCCAGGACTCTGCTACTTTTACCTCATTTTGCTTACATTATACGCAGACTATGTTGTATACCATAAATACAGGGAAGTAGGTGGGAAATAACAATCATTATTCAGTGTTACATTGAAATAATTTTGTAAAAATATTTTAGCTTTTGCCACTGCTAGGCAAAAGATGTACTTTAATTTAGGCAATGGACATGCTTCTAAAATATCTAAACAAGAATCACACTCTGAAACAACGGTCTCTATTGTCCAAATGGTTGCTGCCTCCCCTTCGGGGACCAAAATAAAACAAACAAGCAGAACACTGGATGCTTTTAATCCATATCAACTTCGCCCCAGGGACAAAATGCCAGGCATTCATGACTCATTCATTTTCTCTATTCTACTCTCCTCTTCCTCCCGTTTCTGGAAAATATTTCCTTCTACGCTCTTGAAATTTTTTTAATTTGTGCACTAACTTGGAATTCCACCACATCAAAACCTGTTTGAAATTATTTAAATATTATTTTTAAAAGGAAAATACTCATTGAAAGGATGACAATATTAGAAATTGTTCCTTACTGCCAACTAACTAATTCAGATAGCTGTTCTTGCCACTGAGCTGAGGCTGTATGCACTGAGAGAATGGGGTTTTGAATGAAGAAAGGAATCATTCATGAGCACAGTTCTGGTGAGGTAAAGGCTGGGTGGGTGCCGTGGAGAAGGACATGGGTGGGAGCTGCCTATAAGGAGAGAGCTGGAAGGGATGGAAGAAGAGTACAGATAAAATATTAGCGACTAGAAATGACTGTAACTGTCTAGGGTCGTGAGTGTAAGTGAACTAATTTTTCTCTTTCCTCTCTTTCCTATACCATGGAGTCTCCTACTCCCAGCACCCCAAATTCAGGCCAGTGTAACTGCTACCATTTTTCAGCCACAGTGGGGGTTAAATAGGCCTTTGTGGGATAATCTGAGCTCTAACTACTATTTATTTGATAAAAATATAGCCTGACCTCCAAACCACCAATTTACAGACTTTCGTCATGGGCATCAACAGAGGAATGACTTGCAGAATCTTGTTCTTTGCATTGAATTACAAGCAGGAAGTTTCTATCCTCCTCCCAGATTGACATCCCAGTGCAGGGTATCCCTTTTCTTCAAGCCTCAGGTGGTCTATAAGCAGCTAAAGACAGTAGAAATATTACTTATTAAATAAATCCTGTGATGAAAAACATTATTCCTATAATTTGAATACTACCTCCTCAAAGTAGCTGTGTGAGAGACAAAACTGATTATTTTTAGAGATGGCTGTATTTTAAGGCAGTTACTTCCAAAAGATGGAATTCTTAGGAGGGGAATAAATTCTTCTGATGGAGAAAATTTCCAGTGGTTTTGAGATAAGCACTCTCCTCCACCACCATGCCTAGTGAGGTTTGCACATCGTGTGGAACAGGGAACAAAGAGAGAGCCAGCTTTCTTCTTAGTATGAGGTAACAAGAACTTGGGTGTTGAATGTGGGCCACTTGGATGTGGGGTCCCAGGAAAGTGATAAGAGACAGGAGAAGGGTCTCTGTAGAGAATAGAAGCCTTGCACTTTGGAAGAAGTTAGAACTCAGGGAGACAAATGGTGTAGGAGAAACTTCAGATTGTGGTGGCTGTGGAATATTAGGACCATGATGTCGAAAATTTAAAGTTTCCTACCTTTCCCCTCCCTAATACTCCTCCCTTGGTAAAAGGTGACTATGTATAGTAGGCTTGTGTAGAGGTTCTTTAGGAAAGGTCAGCATAAGGACAAGGGAAACAGAGTGAAACAAGGACAGCAGCTGGGGGGGATGAGTCAGGAGGGGAAATTTGGAAAATTTGGAATAATCAGAACACAAGTTCCTCAGAAATCCTTAAACAATGTAGAGGCCCTTCTACAGCATGTGGGATAAGGGCTTGAATCATTTTCTTTGGGGGCATTAAAGGAAATTTACCCCCAGGAGGCTGGAAGTCTTGGAAAAACAAGTTACACTTATAAATTTTATTTTCATATACAGAGTTTTCAGCATTAAAAAGTTACATTTTGATTATAAACCCTACATTTCTCCATTCACTTATTTCGGCACCTCTTCTCTAGAAGACATGTACTCTCTGGCTTCCAAAATGCAGGCTGAATGGATGATTTCTCTGCAGTCAGCAGGGAGGCCTGCTTGCCATTTGTGCTCTGCCCCCTCCACCCCAATACGGTGAAGCCCTGTATGTCTGTGTACTGAATTCTATATCCAGTACTTTATTCTGTGCAGGTACAGTGTGCTGAGAGCCAACCCAGGCTAGTGGCAAACAGCACAGGCTCTGGAACCAGACAACCTGAGTCCCTTTCATCTCTCCACTTATAAACTGACAAAGGATTAATCTCCAAAATTTAAAAGCAGCTCATGCAGCTCAATATCAAAAAAAACAAACAACCCAATTCAAAAATGGGCAGAAGACCTAAATAGACATTTCTCCAAAGAAGATATACAGATTGCCAACAAACACATGAAAGGATGCTCAACATCACTAATCATTAGAGAACTGCAAATCAAAACTACAATGAGGTATCACCTCACACCAGTCAGAATGGTCATCATCAAAATATCTACAATCAATAAATGCTGGAGAGGGTGTGGAGAAAAGGGAACCCTCTTGAACTGTTGGTGGGAATGTAAATTGATACAGCCACTATGCAGAACAGTATGGAGGTTCCTCAAAAAACTAAAAATAGAACTACCATACGACCCAGCAATCCCACTCCTGGGCATATACCCTGAGAAAACCATAATTCAAAAGAGTCATGTACCACAATGTTCATTGCAGCACTATTTACAATAGCCAGGACATGGAAGCAACCTAAGGGTCCACCGACAGATGAATGGATAAAGAAGATGTGGCACATGTATACAATGGAGTATTACTCAGCCATAAAAAGAAACGAAATTGAGTTATTTGTAGTGAGGTGGATGGACCTAGAGTCTGTCATACAGAGTGAAGTAAGTCAGAAAGAGAAAAACAAATACCGTATGCTAACACATATATATGGAATCTAAAAAAAAAAAAAATAAGAAAAAAGAAAAAAGGTTCTGAAGAACCTAGGGGCAGGACAGGAATAAATACACAGATGTAGAGAATGGACTTGAGGACATGGGGAGGGGGAAGGATAAGCTGGGACGAAGTGAGAGAGTGGCATGGACATATATACACTACCAAACATAAAATAGATAGCTAGTGGGAAGCAGCCGCATAGCACAGGGAGATCAGCTCGGTGCTTTGTGACCACCTAGAGGGGTGGGTTGGGGAGGGTGGGAGGGAGACGCAAGAGGGAGGAGATATGGGGATATATGTATATGTATAGCTGATTCACTTTGTTATATAGCAGAAGCTAACACACCATTGGAAAGCAATCATACTCTAATAAAGATGTTAAAAAAATAGGAGAACAATAAAAACAAACAAAGAAACAACACAACAACAAATAAACTGTACAGTCTTGGGCAAATTACTTAACCTTTCCAAATGTCCCCATTTAAAAGAAGATCATAATAGCACCTACAGCATAGAGTCGTTGTGAGGATTCGATGAGTAACAAACATCAAGCTCAGAAGAATGTCTGACATTCGGTAAATATTAACTTACTATCATCACAAAATAGAAGTTTTATGGAAATATCTTTTGACTGGATAAGAACAGGAGCAGTTGCTGAATTCCAAGGGTTGTTTTCTGTCTCTGTGAAATCTCAGGCCATGCATATAGGTAGATCCACAAATGTGTTAATTGGATTGAGAGATCCCTGAAGTTGGGAACCGTTTCTCCCCATGGATGTTATTATAGGACTCAGCACTGCTGTGCACAGAAAGGACAGTGCCTGCTGCTGCATGGTGATGAAAGTAGCTAGCTTCAGCCAGTGTGGTTTTGATCTTGTGGAGTGTACAGGGAAATTACATTACTTATCATGATCCAGAACTCCAGAGAAGTATGGAAGAGAATGATACACTGTTCTTAGATAGTAAGACAGCCCATTTTCAAATATTGTTTTCTGTATTTGTAGGTAATATGTACTAATAGGCCAATTCAAGACAATCAGAACTTGAGGAATACAAAGCCTAAAGGTATGGACATTGCAAAAAGATAGACCTGGATTCAAGATAGACCTGTTCTGCTGTTTACTAATTCTGAATCTTTGTGTATTTCCACTCATCTATCTATCACCTGATTCAGAAATGATTTAGAAGCAGGTTACAAAATAGTATTTAAGAGAAGTCAAGGTCAAAGACAAAGGACAAACGGGAAAAAACATTTGTGACCTACATGACACACAAAAAGCTCATATCATTGACAATTAACACTCTGACAAAGTAATGAGAGAATGAACTACCCAAAGGGAATAGGCAAAGGACATGAATAATCAATAAAAGAAGAAATAGATATGAAATGATATCCAATCTCAATAATAACCAAAGAAATACAAGTTAAGGAAAAAATGAACTTTGAATTTTCTTTATTAAATTGGTACTGATTTTTTAAAATGAGGAAAACTAACTACATTCCTGGCTAACAAGAGGAAACAGAAAATAAGCACTCCTGCTGATGTGAATAAAAATGATTGCAACTTTTCTGAAAGACAATTTGGCAACATTTATCAAAAGTCTTGAAAGTGTGCATACCATTTGACCCAAGAATTCCACTCCTAGGAATTTCTTTTAGAGAAATAACAGGACTAATATGCAAAGCAAATCACACCAAAATGTTCATTGCAGCATTGTTTAATTAAAAATTAGAAATAATAAATACATATCACTGGGAGATTGAATAAATTATGGTATGTTCATACAAATTTTGAAACCATTATATATATTTATTATATATTACATATAATTCAACATATTAATATTAGTAATGTGTAAGCTTAATTATTAATAATATTAAGTTAATAATATGTAAATGACTAATTATGTTGATATATTAATAATTATCTATAATATATGCTATACATATTATAGAAGGGCCATACTGTGTTACTAGGTTAATGAAAAATTATTGGATTACAAAGCTGTATGCACAGTCCTGTCCTATTTTCTCTTTCTAAATATGTGTGCCAATGCACACACAAAAAAAAGAAATAGTGCTTCTGTTATTAATGTCTATTTTTTGGTATTGAGATTATAGGTAATTTTTTTATGCAATATTTTCAGGAAGCATGGATTACTTTAATAATCAGAAAAATAAAACTATTTTTATTTTGATAAATAAAGCAAAAAAAGGGAGCTAACAACACAACACTAGTTGATATAGCTTCACATTACTACCTTGCTTAAAATCCACAGCACCATCCACAATAGCCACCAGTTAAGTCTCTCTTTTGAATATCTCACCTTGGTCAGGATGCTCCAGTCTAGAAGGAAGCACCACCTTTCCTCTGAGGTCAACTCTGCACATCCCCATGAAGAAACTGCTACTCAGTGAGGCAGAATTGATCTCATTAACAGCATTATCATCCTTCTCTTCGGTTGTATTTTTTTACTCTGCCCTTCCTAACCGTTGGGAACAATCCACCAAAATATAATTTCATGTCTGTGACGGGCTCCTGGGTAACTCAGCTCATTCCAATAAAACAGGGTAGGGGAGGGAAGATCTTTAAAACTAAAATGAATACAGCCTTCTTCCTGTGGAATTTCAGTGCTCTCTGAAGACCCATTAGTACACAGACTTGCTAGAGTCTAGTGGCATTTGACCTAATTGGGCGAGAGTACTGAGCTCAGGGACCCTCAATTACCCTGCACAGGTCTATGTGTCTTATTTATAGAAGCTACAAATGGGCAAGCAGAATCCTCTGCTTAGATTCTGCATAGATTCAGAAACTGTGTAATGAAAAGTTTTAAATGCTTAGACAAGGTGATTATCATTTTATTTATTTGGAAAAGTAAGAAAGACTCAGCATTTTACAACTCAGAAGTCCTCAGTACACTAGATTTATAGCTGAATAGTTTGTGGAGAAGGAAAAGCTGACACTGAAGGAATAAATTCAGTAGTTTTCAGGCAACTTGTTTAGTGCAGACAGTATTATTGATGATTTAATTTTTCAAGGTGATGCCTTAACTGTGCCATGAAAGAATTTAATAAAGAGAGGCCTTAAAATAACGACTTTAAAATATGTAGTTTCAGTTTTATTCATGTTTCTAGGATATTGATTATTAGATATGCACAAAAAGGAATTTCCTCCTGCTTCATGAAAAAAATGAATTTTATATGCAACTCATCTTTGCCAGCATTTATGTAACAACGTTCTGTAGCTTAGGGTAAATTCTTTATATCTATGAGAATTTGCATTAATTTTTAAGTACAAGTAGTTAAAGACTTAGCTTTATTCCAATTATTCTTAATCTAGCCAGGCTTTCCTAATGCACAAATTTCTGTAAAAAAAATCAAAGCCTTTTCATGAAATCCTCTAGGATAGAAAACATTTGCCAATTTAAATGTGAATAACAACATCTGTAGTTATTTGGAACGTAAGGGAGATGCTGAACAGTGCTTCCAGGAAAACCCAGAGTAGAACTGCTACTCAGACACAAAACTATTTTTTAAGTAAACTCTATGCCAGTTGGTGCAGCAGATTTGGAATGCAAAGTATTTTTGCATTTAACTTAAAAATGTGTTTGAGCCAATATATATTATTCCCATCTTAAAATCAATATTTACTCTTAAGGGTTTTTTTTTCCACATATTTCTTGAATTGAAATGTCATTGGAAGAAAATTTCTTAATTCTGTAAGTTTTTTTTAAACTTCACCTTTTGTTCTACATCATGGATTAACTGTGGTTACAAAGCTTTAATTTAAAACAAAAGTGTAAAAATTTTACTAGTTCTGTGAAATGTAGAAGTTTAAAGGAACTTTCCTCCTGTGCTTAAAATGAACAGTAACCTTGTGTAACTTTTCTGAATTCTGCACTGACCTCTAATCTTCTGGGATTTGTTTGTTTATTTGTTGCAAATGCAGCTTCCTTGTTTGGAAGACAAAAGTTCATAATGATTTATGAGAAACACATTTAGATTTCTAGATTATGTCATGGGGCTATCTTAATGGATATAGATAAACAGAAGTTTTCGTAAAGACCAATAGAAAGAGAAAAAGGAAGGAAAGAATAGCCAAGAGAGAATATTTTGAATTTTCCTGACACATACGATTCTTAACAAATGATTATTAGTGTCTGATATGTTCCAAACGTAGAGCGACTTGTTTATTCCCTGATTGTACATGTTTCCATTAGCTATGCAACCAACAGGATGTTTTTCTTTTGACTTTTCCTCATTTGTGCATTACTGTCAGAATTTTTGTTAAAATAGCTTTAAGATGAGGTTAACAGTGGAGTGTCTTCTCTGAGTGAACTGGCTTGTCTTAACAGGACACCTGCATTTTAAAATTGTATACATCAGGGTTATGGTTTTGCAAACTAGGCAAATGTCTATCCTGTTCTTTGCACTAACTTTTAGAAACCTCATCTCTTAAAGTGAGATTACTCTGGGTGAATCCAATTGGTTGGACAAAGTGGGAAAAACTTGAAGTGAGCCTAGAGGGAGAGCAGGGCCATTTATTTTCAAAATGTATTAGCTCCCTGGAAGATGGGTGCACTTCCAAACCACCAGGCAGAAATTATTGGACAGGGATTTTTATGGGTTGGTGTCCCCCTGACTGGTAACTTCTTTTGTGGGGCCATCATGGGGTGAGGCAGAAGCTTAGTTTACTGCTGCTTTTTCTCTTCTACTCCTGGGAAAATGTACTCTGCATACAAAGCCAAGGCAAAGTTTGTTGTTGTTCTTTTTTTGAATAATTACAAGGCAGTAATGATTTAATAGTTTCCTCTATGGTTCGCAGCTTCTCTAGATTTAACTTTTCTTTCTAACTAAGGGCCTGATAAAATTCTCTAGTTTGTATCTCTCTAGGTCCTTTATCTCAAACAATAAACATCTATTAGATATCTGCCATGTATAAGACACCATGGGCCGATTTAAGCTATGACAGTTAAGCTATGATCTCTGTCCTAGAAAGAATTCATAATCTAGACAGGGTGATAAGACAGACACTGTCTCAGGGGTTTCTAAACCACTCCCAGGTTCGGTGATTTGCTAGAGGACTCACAGGACCAGTATATATCTATATCTATATCTATATCTATCTATCTATCTATATATATATATAGATAGATAGATAGATAGATATATCTATATCTATCTATATATATCTATATATATCTATATCTATATCTATATATATATATATAGATAGATAGATATAGATATATATATATATACAGGAATGGATTATTATTACAGCAAAGAGAGACGGTAAAATTAGCAAAGGGAAAAGGCACATGGGGCAAAATGAAGAGGAAACCAGGCATAAGCCTCCAAGAGTCCTTTCCTGAGATGTCACCCAGGACATGCTTAATTCCTCCAGTAATGACTTGTGGCAACATGTGTGCACTGTCTACCAGGAAAACTCATTAGAGAGTGCCCAAGATTTCCACTGGGGATTGGTCAGGTAGACACTGACTACCTAGCACATACTGGAATTCCAGACTTCCAAAAGGAAATCGGGTGTACAGCAGAACTGTACTGTTTGTACATCTTAGGTGTAGTGAATCTCTCTTACGAGTCAGGAATGGTGGGAACACTCCTGAAATCCAAGCTCCCAGATGCCACCCAAGAGCTAAGCTTGCAAGCAGGTTTTTCTAAGGAGGGCAGTGTCAGGCCTTCTATATTACCTCTTCTGCACAAAAATGTAGTAAAAAGCAAAAAACAAAAAATAGTTCAAGTATTAAATAAAAGGTAAACATGAGAGGAAATAGTGGCATAAGGATAAAAATATAGATCAATGTAACAGAATAATTAATCCAGAAATACAGAAGGCATGTGTGGTCAACTGATTGGGGACAGAGGTTCCAGTTTAATTCAGTTGGGAAAAGAATAGTCTTTCTAATAAATGGTACTGGAATAATAGCACATTCATATGCAAAATAATAAATCCCTCCTCTTATCTAGTACCATACATGAAAATAAACTCAAAAGGTATCATTGACCTCAATATAAGAACTAAAATTGTAAAACTTTCTGAAGAAAACACAGGAGAAAATCATTGTGACCTCGGGTTAGGCAAACATTTCTTAGGATCAAAAGCGTGAACTGCAAAGATGAAAGATAAGTTGGACTTTGTCAAAATTAAAATTCTGCTCTTTGAAAGTCATTGTAAGGGAAGCTGAGCATGCAAGTCACTAGACTGGCATAAAGTATTTGCAGATACATATTTAATAATATGTGCATGTTGTACAGGGAAAGTTTTTTAAATTCAGAACTCAATAATAAGAAGCTGATGCAATATAAAATATGGAAAAGATTTAGCTTCACAGAAGAATATCAATTGCCACATGAAAAGTTCTTAATGTTATTAACCATTAAGGATATACAAGTTAAAACTAAATTGAGTTACTACTTCACATTAATTCACTAGATTGGCTAAATTTAGCAGATTGACATTGCCAGGTGCTGACAGGATGTAGAATAACTGGAACTTTCATACATTGCTGGTGAAATTATAAAATGGTACAACCACTTGGAAAACAGTTGGGCAATTTCTTAAAAAGTTAAATATATGCTTACCATACAGTCCAGGAATCCCAATCCTAGGTATTTATCCAAAAGAAATGAAAACATATGTCCACACACAAAGATTGTATGCAAATGTTCGAGGCAGGGAAGAACCCAGATGTCCATCAGTTGGACAGAGAGGCAAAGCAGGAGAGAGAAGTTCATTCTGCCTCATCTCTCTCCAAATGTTCTCCACACTTCTAGAGAACTCTTTCTCCCTCTGAGAGTCAGACCTATCACTTTCCTGCTGACAGATCTTCAGCTGTTTCCTATCACCTGAAAGATCTGATCCAGGCTCCTCAGCATGACATGCACAATGCTGATGACCTGGCTCCTGTCCATCTTGATTCCCATTTCCTTCAGTGCTTCCTTTGCTTTCTGAGTTATCAGTAAGTGAATGTTCCCAGCCAGCAGCTCTTCCTGGGCCCTGGTCAGAGCAGCAGTGTGCCAGGATTCAGGCTGAGGATTTTGGGAAGGCAGACAGAAAAAGGAAAAAAAAAAAAAAAGCCAAGTCAGACTTCTTGCTGGGAAGTGAGACAGACTTGCTAGGAAAGAATTCAGAAGGGCAATCAAAAGAGACAATGGGGGCTTCCCTGGTCGAGCAGTGGTTGAGAGTCCACCTGCCAATGCAGGGGACGCGGGTTTGTGCCCCAGTCCGGGAAGATCCCACATGCCGCGGAGCAGCTGGGCCCGTGAGCCATGGCCGCTGAGCCTGTGCATCCGGAGCCTGTGCTCCACAATGGGAGAGGCCACAACAGTGAGAAGCCCTCATACCGCAAAAAAAAAAAAAAAAAAAAAAGAGAGACAATGAATCCTATGTTGAACCTCTAGAGGAGATTCTAGCTCAGAAGCTTGTTGGCAGGAATCTCTTTAATAAAACAAGGATACTGGAGGAGGGTGGAGCTGTGAACTCAGAGGTGAGTGCTGAAGCTTCTAGTCCAGGTCAGCATAGCAGAAGGAGGCAGCATAGCACAGTAGCTAAGAGCATAATCCCCAAGTCTCTGAACTCTGCTCTTCCACCTTAATAGCTATGCTACTTTGGGCAGATAACCAACCCTCAATGCCTCAGTTTTCATATCTGTATGGAGATTAAGTGTGGTAATGCATATAAAAGTATTAACACAATGACTGGCACATAGCAAGCTCTGACTAAATAGAATCCGTTAAGTGTTAAGAAGAGGAGTGAAGCAACTCAAGCCCTTCTTTACTTCAGCAGGAACATTGGGAAGGTGAGGAGCCCTAAATCTACCTATGAAGAGTAGCAGAGTGTAGCCTTCAGATGAATTAAAGGTTACATCTAGGCCTTGTAAAACTAAAAGCAATGGATAAGGAACAATGGCTACAAAAACTTGAATGAATCACTTTACCTCCTTGGACCTCAGTTTCCTTACCTGTAAATCTGGATTTGATGATGTATTATAAACCTTCCAGCTCTAACATGTTATGACTCTATAAAATGGGATGGATTGTTGAATTATGACAAAAGTACTCTTTCATTTTATATGACCTTAGAAAAGAACAATGCCCTCAGATGATGTGACATTTTCCAGCTCTAACTTGCCTCATTAATTCAGGATTGAAGCAATAATAGATGGGATTGACAGTGAAATTGAAATTGAAATTAGCACATAAATTACATAGAAAACTATTAATTTGGTATAACAAACCCATGGTTGTTCACAAAGTTTGGGATAATAGTTTTGTTGGGGAAAGTTTCTTCATTGGTTAAAGTACATGAATCCGTTTGGCTTAAACTAATTCCTCTTAATGAAATTCAAACTAATCGAGAAGTTTTCTATAATTATTAAAGACTTCAAGCCTAACACAGAGAGTAGGAACTCAGTAAATGTGAGTCCCTGTGCTTCCCTTTTTTCTTTCTTGTCCCATCGTAGCTCCCAGCCTAATGGCAGTGAAGTCTACAGACCACATTTGGTTTACATGACCTGCTGCTTTGCTGAGCTTTTCTGTAAAAAAAAAAAAAAAAAGAAGTCTCAGGAATGAGCTGAAGTGACCAAAAGCCCCTTCCCAGGAATCATCTGGGATCTGCAACCCAACAGAACTCCCCAGAGTGGGGGCTGTGAACTAACACGTGGTGAATTCCAGTTTCTCTAACTTTGTGAAGGATAGTCTGCCGAGACCTCAGATTCAGAGTTATACTTTTACTGCTTAGGGAATCAGTCAGTTGCCTTTATATGCTTTTCATAAATAATAGATATCAGTGTAGTTCTCTAACAGCCAATGGAATTTATGAAAGTTTGGAACATAGAAAAGAATGCTTAATATGAAGAATTTTCCAAATCCATGATTTTTCTGTTTCAGGAATATCTGTTACAATTACAGACTCAAAATCTGAAAAAAAAAAAAAAAAAAAAGTCATGACCTTCCTTTTAGCTGAGTTTTTTGTCGTTGTGTTCACAGAAAGTTGGCTAAGGGAAAACCTTTTATAGGTATGTGGTTATGTGTAGCAAAACAATATTGGATATAATTACATAGTAGCATGAGTGTGCTATTAATTAGCTAGTAGGGTATAATGATGCTTCTTAATGATACATAGTGGCACAGAGCAAGCTTGACCTCAAGAAAGGAAAGAAAGGGATTCCAAATACCTCTTCCATCAGCTGCACAGAGGATAAGAGAATGCAGCTGGTAGAGAGAAGGAAAATTTAAGGAAGATAAATGTCTGCTGGACCAAGTAAAATGACCAAAACTTTCCCAAAGATCAACCAAAAAATCCAGGAAGTCCATGTTTTGTAAAAGCACGATGGAAAGAAATGAAGCCTTCCAAAAGACAGTACTTACAGTGAGTTTTGAGCACTTGCAGATGCAAAGATTGAGGATTATGTAAATATTATCTACAGGGGCCTGAAATGTGAAAACAACAACCCATCACAAAATGAAAAACTGCAGACCTATAGGTCTCACAGAAGAGAATCAGCAACAAAGGAAACAAGGTAACATGGGGTGTGGATATTGTCACACAATCTAGTCCCCTCACCCACCGAGGAATGAGTGGAGTTCAGCACCAATGCATTGAATGGTATTTTCAGTCATAGTGATTGTGATTAAGTTATTGCATGATAAGATGTAATGCTGGTCAGAGATCTCACAAGGAAAGGAGATCAGGTACTTGTACGTGAGCAAGATTTCTAGAAATGTCACTCAACTCTAGAGAAACTTCTGTAATTAGTAACAGGAATTTTTGAATAAGCCCCTTGGAGCTTTTGTGTGTAGGTGAGACACCCCAACGAGCGTACCCCAGTAATAATAAATACTCTAAAAATGTTCTTTGCTAGTTTTGAGAAATGAGATATGTAAATTTAGAGCCAAAGATCAATTGCCGAGATAACAGAGAAGTTGCCACCAGTGGTTTTCCTTCTTGCTCTTCCCTCATGCTTTGACTCTGAATAAAATATTGAACGAACACTTTAAAAATATCTGCTTGAAGTTGAAGCAAAATGTTAGTCTGTCTGAGGTGCCCATGTGTCCCTGTCTAGCCAATGTAAAATGCAAGCAGCTCTTAGTTCAAAGCCTGGCAGGAGTCACAGTCAGCAAACACGTGACCATTTTCATGAAGATCCCGATATTAAGGATTCCCTAGAGGTGCTGTTGTAGAGCCCTTCCAGTTTGGCCAGCGTGCAAGCTCCCTGATCAGTGGAGACAAGATTCTAGCACCCCCCAAAACCCAACTCAGATAAAAAACAGTTTTACAGCCTATTTCCATCTGGATAAACTACAGTTTCCATTTGTGTTTCATTAACTCTTTTCTGCTTATCTTACTCTCAAAACATCAAACATGCTATAACTGGTCTTATCTACCCAAGTCCCTTTAAAAAAGTGGTTTATAAATATCTCGATAATATCTCACCTAGAAGAGGCAAATATCTGGTGGCCAATGAATCCCATCTGTTTACAACATCTAGTTGAAAAAGGAAGTCAGTAATAAATAATTTGTTCCTACAAACACAGAGGTTTTAGTAAATTTATTTCTATGGACCTAAATGGTATGCGTATGTGTGCATGTGTGTAGCACTACACATTATCAGAGAATATGAGCTTGTATACAGGATTATATGTTATAGAACAATGTCCTGAACAATGAAAAACACAGTAATTTTATTACATGTAACTTGATAGTGTATTTCAAATTATTTAAATCTTCCTAGGCCATCCTTTTATATAAGACCAGCAATGCACCCACTTACTCTCAGGTATGCTTAGCACCCCACCTTGAAGGGTTCCTGCTCTCTCGGAGCCAGGCATCCAAGATGACCAGTATGTGGCCACCTGTATGATCAAGCTGTTCAGATCAGTAGAGGTTCCTGCTAGGCATATGTATGAGACTGTCCCGAAAGCTGGAAGGGTAAATCCGGTGTTCACACTGAAATGTGACTGGTGTGAACACTGAGCTGCTCCAAGGAGTCAAGACCAAGGAAAATAGAAGTGCGAGCCCCCTTCTCCACAAGTGATCAGTGGGAGGCTTACTTCTTTCCCTGGTCTCATGCTTATGATCAACAAATGCAATTTTAGAAAGACACTAGCTTTCCCCACCTCTAGCCCACATCGCCTGTGTGTCAAATTGTCTCTAAGTTACTCTCCTTGGTGGGAGACACGTAGTTCAATATCATTCATTTGATGGGTTTCTGAAAATGAGAAAAATAATTCCAGTCTCTTTAATATAATTTAAAAATGAACTTAGAAACCCCCCACAAAAGAAAAAACAGTCCACACCCATGTGATGAGAAGAAGCAGGAAAGTAGCTAAGTTCTGTTCTTTTTTACTTTGCTCAGCTCTGCTGCACTAGGCCTCAGATGAGTATTTCTGTTAAGGGAGTTTCAAGTCTTAGGTTTGACTAGGAAATTTATAATCCTGTGAGAGGAAGCAAACGGGAGTGGTGTAAGTGAATGCTCCGAAACTAGACTGACCAGATTCAAATCCAAGTCCTACCTCTTCCTACTTATGTGACCTTGAACATTCACTTAACCTCATTTTCCTCACCTCTAAAATATGGATACTGTTAACGTCTGCCTCTTGAAGTTACTATGAGGATTAAATAAAGTAGTCCATATAAGATGTTTAACATAGTACTGGGCACGTAGGAAAAATCAATATGTATTAGCTGCTGTTATTATTTTCAACTTGGCAATGGGTTTTTTGTTTTATGCTCAGCTTCCATCTGGTGATTAAAATATCTCACCTCCTCTCCCTCCAAGTCACTCTCCTTAATTTTGAATGTGGAAAGTCAGAGTCATGGAATGGTATCACAGAGAATAGTGCTATGGGGACTTGGAGTTTGAGCTCCAATAAGGTGCAGAAGAAAAGGAAGCCAAGGAATAGAAATAGGAGCATCTCTCCACCGGTCAGAAGTAGGCCACAGGACCTGTTAGTCCTGTTAGTCTATGAAGCCCTTTGTTCCTTTCATTCTTCTTTCTTGTCTAATCTCAAGTTAAAGGTGCTTCCCTCTTCTTCAAGAATGAAGGACAAGTGTCATAATGTCTGTGAATTTTCAGACTTTGAGGGGCTGGTTTTGAGGAAAGTAATGGCAAGAAGCACACAGTCTCTTTGGAGAGTGATATTTTGTTATAATTAAGGGAAATGACCAGCTTTGCTTCTCTTGTAGAAAAAGACATTGCCAATGAAGTGATAATGTACATAGGAATAAGGCAATACAGCAGATTCTTATTTGTGTTGGTTATGTTCTGTAAAGTCACTGCAAACACTGAATCAGTGAATACTGAGCCATTGCTCCTAGGGGAAATACAGGGTTAGGTTCCTGTGAGCCTCTGGTCACATTTTCATCAGCCAATCAATACATAACCCTAATTTATGTGTTTCTGTTTAAAGACACCTTATTTAATATATAATGTTGGTTCATTAATAGTTAACTCATGGCCAACAGCAAGCTTGTCTAACACACACATTTTCTTCATAAGACCTGTCACAGCCTGTTAATACTTAGGAACAGTAGACAGCACCTCAGCATTATCTTTAAGGGCCATGTTAAACAACAAAATCACCAAAAAGAGGCACAAAAATGTGAAAAACATGGCACTAACTAGACTTCAAAAGGACAGTTGTTTACAGTGAGTGGAGCTGAAACAAGAAGACAGAGTGTTACCTTGTTTGACGTCAGCTGGGAACGTGTGCATTGGACAACTCACAGTTTTCACTGTTTTGTGCATGCCCACACATAACAGCAAAAGCACTGTGAGTATTGACTTGGGGGCTACAAATAAATTTTAGTGAATAGGCAAATTCACAAACAGAGTATGTGAATAAGGAGGATGGACTGCTCTACACTTTTTGCCAGTGTACATCTCTTCTAGCAGTGTATGTAAATTCCTCTGTTCCACATTCTCACAGCACATGGTGTTTTCAGACTTCCATTTTTACCATTTGGTGAATGTGTTTACCTCATTATAGCCCTGAATGCCTTGAACATATGTGGCACAAAGTAGGCACTTGATATGTGTTCAATGAATTAATACATGGCTGGTCCCCAGAATCAGATTAACTCATGAATTAAGATAGGTTCCATAAAAGTTCATTTTTTTCAGACTCTATCAGAACACCGTGATACCTTTTTTAAATGTCATAGGTGAATAGGTGTAAAAGATGTTTTCACAGATGTTTAAGAACTCAGAAAAATGTGGGGCTTCCTGCCTTACGAAGGCAGGTTAGTCACGTCTGTCAAATTCACAAAGAATAAAAAGCACTATAAATATGTTTACATTATTGTTTTGTAAATTTTTTTTCTCTTTACTCATTTAGAAACAAAGTGATTTCTACTTATTGCACTCAAAAAAGAAAATGCCATGGTACAGAAATATTATTGCCTGTATTTCCTCCATCCAGTACCTTTTGGGGATTGAAAACAAAGCCCCTAAATTTTAATTTTTTTTTCTGGCTGCACTGTGCAGCTTGTGGGAGCTTAGTTCCTCAACCAGGGATTGAACCCGGGTCCTGGCAGTGAAAGTGCCGAGTCCTAACCATTGGACCACCAGGGAATTCCCAACTCCTAAATTTTAAATCAACTTTGAGACTGCACCAGTCTTTACCGGGAGGAATGAAGTCCAATACATAGCACATGCTTGTTTTATACCCTCTCGTTTAATGTAGATCTTTGACCTTTTTGAGGACAAGAAATGATTAATTAGTTTTTATTCATGAATGTTTACTTTCTTTCTAAATGTACTTTCAATCTTTATGTCCTCAGTGTAGTTTGGATGTTTCTTCCAAGAACGTAGTATTCACTTTCCAAGTCTCATGTGAGACACCGGTCTTATTTGTTTTTAACTGCTTGGAATATTTTATCAGCATATAATATTTAACTTGACAATTCCATATAGGAGCATAGAAAGGAAAGTGCTTTAAGTTTCACTATAATGTGCAAAGGCAGTCATGGCATCTCCAACTTTTCATAGCCATCACTAAAATGGCTTGTTTACATTACTCTCTTCTATGAGACAAAGCAGGAAGTTATCCAGACTTTTTTTTAAAAGTTACTTTTGTTTCTAAGAAAGTGAATTAATTAACTATTTGTGATATTAATTAATTAACTTAATTTGAATACACTTTTGACAAAGAAAAAAACATAGTAATGTTGCAAAAGGCAGGATTTAAGAAGTGTCAAGGCTCAAGGGCGCTTTCCTCTAGGACCCCTCTCTCAGTGAGAGGGTTCTACACTGTTGCCCATAGAAGATGCTGGAGAAGTGATTATTGTTATTCTTATGTATTGGCTAACCTAGTATCTTAGTCTGTTCAGGCTGCTATAACAAATTATAGACTGAGTGGCTTTAAGGAAAAATATTTATTTCTCACAGTTCTGGAAGCTGGAAGTCCAAGATCAAGGTGCTGGCAGATTCAGGGTCTGGTGAGGCCCTGCTTCCTGTTCTCCTGTATTTGGAGCAGGAGCTCTTCACTATCTTAGACCAAATCCACCTCATTCACTTCTGATCTTGATAGTGATGCCGTTTTCCAATTTGTTGGTTGCCCAAGTCCCTTTGTCTCTGTCATTCAGCTTATTCTGCATGCTCTTCTTCTTACACCCATTGTTTTAAACATTCCACAAAGTTTGTATTCAAGATCCTTAAGAGGTTCTCCTGTGTTCCCCCCAACTCCCATCACACACACATTCCTTCATACCTTTTCTGTTTGTTTGTTTACAATTCTGGCACCTATTCCCACTAACTTAATTCCATGACTTGGAATATGACCCCTCTATATAAAGGAATATTGCCCCATCCCCATTCCCACCACTGAAATGTACTTTATGTTTCCTAGACTTTTAAACATTACTAGATTCAAATAGGCTGACAATCTCTAACTCCACCTAAAACTTTTTAAAATGTTGGAGGTAAGAAAGTTTGTTTTCATCACAAAATATGAATAATGATTATCTTCCCTATATGAACTTCTAAAAGTTGCTGAATGTTTTCTATAGTACTATAAACTCCATTAACAACTTATTATAATTATGAATATATGTTACCCTCATTTGAGCAAAATTTCATGCTGACTATATATATATATATATCTCATGCATATGATGTGCTGTATTCCCTGTTGTAGAGCAGTGCGTAGGAATATAGTAGGCATTCAGTACATATGTCTTCAATAAATGAAAGAACATTTACAAGATTTTCCAACTCAGAGTATCCTGGACAATGCAGATTAAAGTAACATGAACTATGCTTTGCATCTATTAGACTGGTAATAATTTTAAAAAGAGTTAAGATGACTATTGTTATGTAGGATGTTAAGAGAAGGTATTTTTATGCCTTGCTTATGACAGTGTGGATTGTTAAAGCCAATTTGGAAGGAACCTGGCCCCATCTATTAAAATATAATACACATACCCTTTAATTCAGCAACCCAGTTCTGAGACTCCATCTCCTAGGAAGAGAGAAACCATCACAAGAACAAATATTCTTATAGGTAGATATATATGAATATATGTTATATGTATGTACATGCAATAAATATATTTGTATGTTCAGTTGAGGGGAGGTAAAAATAAAACAACTGAGTAATTTTTCAACAATGGAAAGATTAGATAAATTATTATATATCCACTTTTTGGAATATTGTATAGCCATTAGAAAAATATAGTAGAGCTGTATCAGTTGACTTGGAATGTTTCCTATGAAATATTACTAAGTGAGAAAAGCAATAGAGAAGAGACCGCATAATATAACCTCTATTCGTAAAACAAGCCTTAACAAAAATTTCTCTTACATATGTATACATTATTATGTAAGCAAGGGAAAAGTAGGGAAAGATACACATCAGGTTCTTACCATGAGTTCCTTGGTGGCAGTGAAGGGATACTGATACTGATGAAAAGGACAGATGCATATGTCCACACAGATTATGCACTGTGTAATTCGAGGGATATCATTTATATAAACTGTGGTGGACATAGTTTTAAGTGCCCTCCATGTTTCTTGCTTTCTAGTGTTCATGTCCTTCTTCAATTTCCTCTTCTTATGTGTAGGAGGAATCTGTGATTTGCAAAGGTGATTAAATGTATGTGATTATGTTACTTAAGGTTGTAGTTCCCATCTTTCTGGAATCTCTTTTACCCTCATTGACTGTGAGGAAGCAAGTAGCCATGTTGCAGAACCCCACGTGACAAATACCACAGGTGAGTTGCTGAAGATGGTCTCTGGCCAACAGCCACAAAAAAAAAACTGAAGCTCTCAGACCTACAGCCCTAAGGAATTGAATGCTGCCAACACCTATGCAATCAGGGAAGCAGATAATTCCCCAGTTGAGCCTCCAGATGATGCTGCAGCCCTGGATGACACCTAGATTGCAGGCTTGTGAGACCCTAAGCAGAGGGTCCAACTAAGTCACACCATGACTCCTGACCCACAGGAACTGTGAGATGATAAACTTGGATTGTTTTAAGTTGCCAAGTTTGTGGTAATATTGTTATGTAGCAATAGGTAACTAATGTATAGATCTCAGTGTGATCTGATGTTTTCAGTTAGCAATTTGTACCACCATGTATGGCAGCCCAGGGTGGAGAAGAAGAGGAGGAGAGAAAAAGGGACATGGGTAAAAAAGAGAAGACTGCTTAGACCAAAAAATAAAATACTTTATACAGTATTTATACATGTATTTGTGTTAAAATTACATGAATATGCTTTAATAATTAGAAAAAATTTAAGTGAAAAGAAACTGCATAGTAATGAATATATAAAATTATTTATTTTCATTAAAAATTAAATAAAAAAAGAAGCATAGCACAATTTTATATATGGGTAAATACACATATAGATTACTGTGAGCCCTTTGCCTCCATGATGTTTAGCTCTTTACAGCACAGGTTTTCTGCTTTTACAAGAAAAATGTTAGTTCCATGTATGATGAGGATTTTCTGAGAAGTACTTTCTTCATACCTGGAAAAGTCAGTGGTATTTCAGGGTTTGAGTGTCACGTATTATGGATCAACTATTCTCAATTTTCTTTGATAAAATGTGTTCCATTAAATATTATACTTCTCTTGGTTGCTCAAGTCGGTCCTTTACTGATTACCCTCATGATTTTCCTGATGATGTTTGCAATCTGAGACAGATGCCACTCAAATAGGCTGTCTGTTGCCTTTATTTTTCAAAGTGCGATGGTGGAAATTGTGGATTTTTTGTTAAACTTGAATTTCCTGGATTTGGAGAAGTTAATGATTCATCCTGACAACTTGTATTCTTTATTTCTTACTTATCACCCTTGAAGACACTTCATGAATAGATTGTTCACTTAATTCTTATTTTACAAATGAATTAACATTCTTTACTCTTCTTTTTTAAATGATCTTGAAATGACATTTGTATCAAAGCAATTTTAGAAAAATCATGGTAGAAAAAAATTAAGAAAGGGTCTCAAAAACATGGAAATATTTTCTGTTATGGATATGTTTCTAGCTTTGAGTTCACAGATCATTAGGTTTGCAATCATGATTTTTCTCTGGAAAAGGAAAAAGTTTATATGTTTTTTTTAACAAACATGGGAAAAATAATTGTATAATTTTTCAGTAACATCAAAATGATATTTGTGCTACTCACAATATAACCTCATATCATTCATTAGCTCATCTACCCACTAGATTTACCACACCTTTACAATCATATATGCACAAAATATAATAAATTTGTATATGACTTGCAACCAAGGCATATGGGAATTTAAGATGTTTACTGGTTTTAGGTTTGTAGTTGTCATTGATTAATTCACTCGTTCATTCAACAACTGTTAGGCAGCACTGCATTAGTTGAAAACTATGCAATACTAAATAAGAAAAGTGACATATTCCTTAATCCCATGGGGCTCACAATGAGAAGAAGAGAGTTTTATGAAAGACTCATACAAATAATTAAGCTGTAACCAATGTCTTAAGTGCTGTTAAGGAGATATATCATTTGTTCTAAGTCTCTAAGACATATGAGAGAGACTTAGGAAGATGGGAAAGGGGTACCCTGAGCAAGTGAGGCATGAGCTAGATCTGAAGGCAGAGCAGGAGTGACCCTGGTGAAAGGGTATGGGAGTGTCCCAGTATGGAGGCACAGCCTGTGCAAAGCCTGGAGCAAGGAGGAGCATGATATGTTCAAGGCACAGAAGGAGAGCTGTGCAGCAGGAGCACTGAAGGGGCACAAGGAAGGGGTGGGGCTGGAGAGGCCACGAGGGCGAGATCAGGGTTTCTGAACTGTCTGCCTTCAGAGTCACGTGGGGAGCTGGGGGCAGCCCCAGGCCCTTCAAGGAGAACTAGGTAAGCAGGGCCCATGCAGTGGTACAAACCTCCCTGGGGATTCTCATATCAGGCAGCATTCAGAGGTGCTTGACTATACCAGACAGTGCCTTAAGCCATGTTGGGATTTTAGATGTTTTCCCCAAGGTGATGAATTTTAATTAGAAGGTAACAGCTCTAATTGAGGATTGAGAATACCATTTAAACTACCATGTAAGGCATACATTAATGGGTTATGACATAATGCATGCAGTAGGTAGGCTATTGCAATAGTTCCCAAGTGGAAGGAGTGGTGGAGATGGCTGGAGTACTGAAAAAATAAAATAAAATGAAAAAGTAAGTTAAATAATTTCATTTGGACTTATCAGAAAGATAAGTCCATAGATTACTCCATAATTAGAAAGATTACTCCATAGTCTTCATGTGTCCAGCGTTGCTGTTAAAAAGTCTAACATTAGTCAGATTCGTGTTCATTTTTAGGTGATTCTCTTTTTCTCTCCAGAAACTTTCAGCATGTTCTCTTAGTTTTATGTTTCAAATCTCACTATAATATACTTAGTTGAGGTTTTAAATTTTTTTACTTTAAATTATTTTTTTTCTTATTTACCCTTTTGGCGCACTTTTTTGCATTTATTCAGCCAGAGGTCTGATATATCTTTCTTTAATTCTGGGAAATTCTGGCTCATCATTTTTTCAAGTTTTTGAATTCATAATTTATATATACATATATATCATTATTTTATTCCTCGTTGATACATTCTGGGAGAGTTCTTCAACTTATCTGCCCAGCTTATAACTGATTTTCCAGTGTTTTATATTCTTTTATTCAACCCATCCATTGAGGTCTCTATTTCACTAATGATACATTTATTTCATCCTAATATCTCCAATAAGATCCTGTCCAGAACTGCTTGTTCTTATGCTGTGTTTCCAATATCCCATTTTGAATATCTGTTCTGTTCATTCCATTAGTTAATTTCCCTGTGTAAGTCATTCTATTTATAATGTGGCTTCCCGCCCCCCTGCATTGTTCTCTGGCTTCACTAGTATATTGGGTGGTAATATTGCTTTGGGGAAGGAGGGAAAAAAGAGCAAAAGTCCAAGTCTTGCTTTGTGTTCTTTTTATAAAGCTGTTTTTTTATCTTTTAATTTTTAAAAATAATTTAATTTTATTTATTTATTTTTGTGTTCTTAAAAAACATTCTGGATGTGTATGGGGGTGACCACCTCAAGATCATTCCTTGCTCCTCCATCCACCTCCACTCTCCAGGTCTCTCCCAATCCCCAGGCTTGTCACCAGAAGTCTTACACTTCAGTCCTACTCTTATTAGGGCAGCTGCGTCTAATAGCCAAGGGGTGGGGCTGTCCAGAGGCCAGCCAGGCAATCAGGATTCCTTACTTATGGCTCCCCACTTAGGCTCAGTTATGCCACTGTCCCGATGTTACTTATCACTCTTGGCTGCTGCTGTTGCTTTCCTATCCAGAATCAAATAGATGGATAATAATCTGGGAGTTGGTTATTTGCTGAGTAAGGTTTTGAGACCTACCAGCCTTCTTCCTCTTTCCGCTCTAGAATCTCCTAGTTAGATGAGTTGAAACAACAGCCATCCCAGTTTACATTTCCTTCTTTATTAAACCACTTCTAGTAATTTAGAATCTATCCTTGTCTTTTAACAAGGCCTTCTATAAACATATAAGAGCACTTTGCCCATAAACTCCTCCAGTAATTAGTTTTCAAGCCTCAGAAAAAAACTCTTGTTCTTTCTCTGGATTTTTTTGAAATACCTTCTCCAAAACTGCTTTACTTTTAACAGAATGTAAATCCCCATGATAGTTTTCCCAGGCATAAGAGACATTATTTCTTATAAACATATGCTGCTATCAATTTTTCTTATAGTTCTAGTTTTTCCTTCATATATTTAGATCTTTTGACATGTTTTGTGTAAATGTTTATGACTTTATGGGTTATTTTTTTATGTTATCGTTTTATATGATACATATAAAAGTATTCACCTCAAAAAGAAAAAAAAATGTATTCACCTTGAACATAATATTGTGACTGTATTTATAGTAATATGTCTAATAAATCTTCTCCCATTTGCTTTTATGTTCAAAATTTCTGTCTAATTTTTCAGATATATCCCAGCTATGGATTAAATATTTTTAAAGCAATTAGAAAATCTTTCATTTTTATGGAGGAGTGTAAACATCCATGTTTACTAACATGTGACATGCTTAGTTTTACTTTTGCCATCTGTTTTCTTGTGTTTTGTTTATATTTGATTGTCATTTTGTTTTCTGATTTTTGCTATATGGATTTTTTTCTTTGCTAGTTATCCAGTAACTTTAAAAAATATAATGTTTTTAATTGATTATGAATTTTAAAATAAATATTTCTCTATCAAATAAAGGAGAAATCCACAAGATGAGGAACCTAACATATCGTTATTCCTCTACACTTTATTTTCCCAGTATTTTTAATATACCCTATAGACTTTTGGATTCAGAACATTATGACATCTTCTCCTTGAGTAGCAGGTTTTAGCATTGATGTTACATTTGGGCCCCAAAGTTACAATTATTATTTGATAAGTCACCTTTAAGCCATTGTCAATGCTGTTTAACAATTATTTTATGCCATGACTTTTCCATTATTAATGTTCTTATTAAATTAGGATTTAATTTTAATTTTCAGGAATGTTTTAAGCCTTAGATTCTGTATGTAAAGTACAAGCATAGTACTTGGCACAGAAGTAATTGTTTAATAAAAATAATGTTATTTATTTTCTTATTTTGAGGGAACATGAAGGGACATTTTAAATTGGTAAAATTGTAGTCTTTAAAAAATAGTAGCATTTTAAAACTATTAATGGCATTATTTGTAATTTATCACCTCTAAAGTACATCTTCAGTAAATTTCCCCCCTCTCAGATGGAAAGTATAATTCCTATATCCTTGTACATGTAAACTATTTTTCTGTCATCTGAATATACAAACTTGGTTGCGTATAATAGTTCTGTAACATATGTTTTCTTCTAACTTTGCACATTTTATCTTGAATTTGTTTCTGCATTTAGTTTTTCAGAAGAGAAATAGAAGGCCATCTAATTTTATGACTATTATAGCATATTTTCTCCTCTCCACTCTTCTCATTCCTTCTCCTCTTCTTTCTTCATGCTCATCCTCTTCTACCATCTGGTTCCTTATAGAATATTTTTCTTTACATAGTTTATGCTTTCATCTAGGTGTAAATATATTTCTATTCATTGCGCTTGGTCTATGTGGTACAACCTATATCAGTGGGCTGCATTAACAAACCACTCTGTTGTTTAGAGACTTAAAACAATAAACATTTAATTATTCCTTGGACATCTATGGGTCAGGTGGGTAGTTCTGATGATAGGAGTTAGGCTTGGCTGTTCTTCTTTAGAATTACTCAGATGATGGAGGTCACCTAGCAGGTTCACTGAGAGTTGGCCTCAGGTAGGATGATTTTGCTCTGATGTACATTCTTCAGTAGGCTAGCTTGGGCTTTTTCACATGGTGATGATGGTGTATCAGGAAATAGAATAGAAGCATACAAGGCCTCTTGAGGCCTGGCATATTGTCAGTTATATCACATTCTGTTGGTCAAAGTAAGTTACAGGGACATCTCAGATTTAGGGATGGAGAAATGGAATCCACCTATTGATGAGAGGAGTGGTAAAGTGTGTATATTTGAAGTGGATGGATATTTGGTGACATTTTTAGAAAATAATCTAACATGATACCTAAGTGATTTGTCAAATTGGAAATTGTCTTCAGTTTTGTCTTTGATTATAATTTCTTTTCAGTTATCTTTTTTGTTGTTGTTCCAAATTCAGAGATCATAACTGTTAGTTTAAATCTTTAATCTTTATTCTGCATATCGATCATCTTTTTTACTAGTCATGTTCTTCACTTTTCTTTTTATTCTGCATGCCAGGAGAAATTTTCAAAATCATTTTGGTCACTACTTAGGTTTTCTGGATGACATTACTGTTCTTTACTATATCCAAATAGTTATTCAAATTTTTGAATTGCATTTTTTATGTCTTTGCAATTCTTTCTTGACTAATTTATTTTTATCTCATCATATTTTATATATTTCATCCCACTTTTCTCATCAATTTTCTTTTTTCTCCCCTTGAGTCATAGGTCTTAAGTTTTAATTCAGTTGCCAACATGTAAAAATTAAGAGGTTTATTAGAATCCCTGAATTCCAGCTTCTTTTAAAGTGAGAGATCTGGCAACAATACATCTCAGATCCTGCTGCAACAATAGGCTGTGACTTCCCCCTTTAGATGGAACATATTGAGTCTACTTTGCTACAAACTCCACACCTCCCTGACACTAAGTTTCAGTTGTACTTTTTCATTATATTCATGGTTTTTTCTTAATCTAGTGTTAAATAGGAAATAAAATTTCTTGATGCCTATTCTAGATACATATTTCCATCAAAAAGTGAGGGGGATGAAAGAGTGAGAGAACTGCTCATTTAAGAAAAATATTATAGTGTATATTTTTTTCTGTGGATGTGAAGAATGTTCCTTCATGCATCATATGCAAACAAAACCTATCTGTGCTGAAAGAGTATAATTTAAATCATCTTTATAAAACAAACCATAAAGAGAACTAGGTAGAAAACCAAGAACAAGGCAAAGTATAACTTTAAAAAGTAAAGAAATATTTTAACTTAAAAATGGTATTAACATGTCAAAATGTCAGAGGTTTATTTCTGAAATGTTTTGGATCATAAAATTGCCCCCAGATTAAAAGCTTTTCACAATAGCATGTTTTTGTTTAAAAGTCTATTGGATACAGTAAGAACTATGTTTTCCAACAGGAATAAGCATTCACATTTGTAATTATAATTCAAACATTATTGCTTAGAATGTTTAAGCTATAGTTTAGACATTATAGGAGAAATTAACAAAGAAAATAATTATTTTGGGCTTTTTGTACTGTAGCTGATGAAAACAGAGATTAAAAAATACCACTCAGGGGCTTCCCTGGTGGCGCAGTGGTTGAGAGTCCGCCTGCCGATGCGGGGGACACGGGTTCGTGCCCCGATCCCGGAGGATCCCACATGCCGCGGAGCGGCTGGGCCCGCGAGCCATGGCCGCGGAGCCTGTGTGTCCGGAGCCTGTGCTCCGCAACGGGAGAGGCCACAGCAGTGAGAGGCCCGCGTACAGCAAAAAAAAAAAAAAAAAAAAAATACCACTCAGTTAACTACATCAAAAGTTTTGATGAAAATTTTGATAGGACCAAGAAATTTGGACATTAGGCTATAAGTAGAATTTCACAATTTCATTAGGCTCTGATAAGTAGAATTTCACAAAGTACAACTTTTTCGTACTTTGAAAAAGTTTAATGTTGTCTTAGAAAAAACAGTAAGCTTATCTGCAAAGAATATTTGTGAGATGGCTGAAGTTGACCTCAGACTTCTTAGAAAACTTATATTCTAAGTTGCAAACTTGGTAGAAACAAGAAACTTCAATTTCAAAATTGCATTATTTATTGGCATAGGTTTGTGCTAAAAAGTTGAAAATAGGATACATAATGGACATAGTTGTTAACATAAACTGAATTCATTCCATGTCTTGATCCATCCTTGAAGTGGATGCACAATAAGGTATATTGCTATACTACATCAAAGCTAGGTCAATGAGGTGGTGAAGGCATTTTTTTAAGCCACTGAAAAAAATTAATTTGTTCATGTCTTCCAAAGAAAAATTTTGCCTCTTCTTCTCAACAGAAGAATAAAACAAAATTTTATTTTTAGGTTTAAATAATAACCCAACAAAATGTATTTGAATATTTCTATGCAAGGGAATTCCTATTAATTATGAATGTTTATGATTTGATTTTCTCATTCATTTCTAGTGAAAGCATGTTATATGAGTTTCCCGTGGCTGTTGTAACAAATTACCACAAACTTGGACTCTTAAAGAGATTTATTCTGTCATAGTTCTGGAGATCAGAATTCCAAAATCAGTTTTGCTGGCTTAAATCAAGGTGTTAGGAGGGCCGTGTTCCCTCAGGAAGCTCTAGGGAAGATATCTCTTCCAGCTTCTGGTGTCTCCCCGCAGTCTTCAGTTTGTGGCTGCATCACTCTAGTCTCTGCTTCCATGGTCACATTGCCCCCTCCACTTCTGTATGTTTAATCTCCTTCTGTCTCTCTCTTATAAGGACACTTGTGATGGCATTTAGGGTCTACCCAGTTATTTCAAAATAATGTCACCATCTCAAGATCCTTAACACTTTTCCCAAAAAGGGTAATATTTACAGTTTCCAGGGATTAGGACACAGTATCTTTGGAGCCATCATTTAGCCCAGTACACTTGTCTTTGGGAAATTCATTTGGCAGGAAAAAATCTTGCCCATTTTCCTATGCTGAAATCAGTTTCAGGAAATGAAAACAATTTGCTGAATTACAATTCTGACATTGTGAAGATGAAAATTGAATATCAAAAAAGGCTATATAGTTGCAGAACTCATGAAAATGAAGTAAAATTGATTAATTTCCTTTCTTAATCAACACTGATAGTATGAATGAAGAATACAACTGGAAATTGCTGGACTGAAAGGCAAAACGGTACTAAAAAGTAATTCTGAAACTGTTGGAATACCAAGTTTTTGAAACATCTCGGGAGTAATTATCCAAAAAGTATAAAGGACCATTCATGGATTCTTTCCATGTTCAAAAGTATGTATCTTTGTGTACAGCTGCTTTACGTTATGAAGCAGAATAAAAATAAATATCATTCTCAGTTAACATTTTCAAGAATGAATTATTTACTGCCTATCATAACTCGAATATTAGATCTAAATGATCTTGATGCAGAAGAAAATGAGTAAGGTTTCCAGTTAAAAATCAATGTAATGACATGAAGAAAGAAACATTTAATGATAAGAAATCGTTTTCAATTTCTATTTAAAAAAATTAATTTGAAATATAATCTAATAAAGTCCATGGTTGAATTGTCTTTCATTGTTATATAGGATAGTTTAATTAAAATGTACAACTCTTTATTATGTGTGTAGTAATTGATATTTTCACATTTTTTGCCTTTTCTTACTCTGTTATATTATCTACCAAGGCTCTGTGTGCTTTTGAGTTTGCAATACCTGGCTTGCGTCTTGTTTCTCACAGATGAAACAGATTATTTAAAACTACCTCTTCTGTTCTTAAGAATAACTTGGAGGGTTTTTCCTTCCTTACTTTCACTCTAGTCCTGTGTTGTTAAGGTAATTCTAGCTGCTCCATAAATCCTCATGCCTCAGTGGTTTAACAAAATGAAATGTACTTCAGAGTCACATAGTGGATAGGGGATAGTCCTGATCCATGGGGAAGCTTCCCTACAAGGAGTAATGCAGGGACTCAGTCTCCTTCCATCTTTCAGCTCCCCTGTCTTCAAAATGCAGCTTCCACATTGCTGCATAATAGCAAAGGGGATGGAGAATGATGTGTAGGAGGTTTCCTAGTCCAGTTCTGGAAGTGGTGACCCCACTTTCTCTTACATCTTACTGTCTAGAACTCAGTTACATGACCACACTTAAATGCAAGGGAATGTGAGAAATGTCATCTAGCTCTCCTCCCAGGAAGAAGAAATTGATGGGTGAATAACCAGCAGTCCCTCCACAAGTCCTCTCCCTCACTTAAGAACAACTAGAAAAGGAACAAAAAAATAAAAACCATAATTCAGTCTTCACTGAAACAAGAAAATGGCCAAACTCTAAATCATAATATTTTTTACCCTCTCTGGTCAGTGACACTACAGGAACCAAAACTAATAAGGATGCTAAGAACTGATACATACTTTTAAGGTCTTGGGTTGGACTACATGTTTTCCTGAAAGAAAGAGTCATAATAACCAAGAGGATAGCATAGAATGAGAAAATTTTAGGTCAAGAATAAGTGTTGAAGAACAAGGAGACATCTCAGAGAAACCTAGTTCATGCTGCATGAGAGGAAGGGAGGGGTAGCTGCAGGAGAAACTTTCTTCATAAGCCTTTTTTTTCTTTTTTTTTTTTTGCCAATTCTTCCTAGCTTAAAGAAACCACAGGAAATGAAGCAAATATTTTTTTAGAAAAGGAAAAACATAAATGAAAGGTAATGCAAATACACATTACAAAAAGAATAGAGGAGTTTCCCAAAGAAAAAGAAGGGTTCAAAGAAATAGTTCTCACTATTCTCAAACAAATTATAGACAATGTGATTGCTTTTTTGGTTTGTTTTTAGGAATTAAAGATTATATTTTGGAGAACAAAGTAACAATCTCTGTGGAACATTTGCCTTAAAATATGTGTTTATTGAACACCAACCTGAACAGGATTATCCATTTCCATATAAGTCTTTACATTTAAAAGGTGAGTAAAGTTGATTCTTTTGTTAATGTTCTCAATTCATGACTTTATCCAAACTAGTTCCTTTCTTTCATTCAGTTTTTTTTTTTTTTTTTTTTTTTTTTTTTTTGCGGTATGCGGGCCTCTCACTGTTGTGGCCTCCCCCGTTGCGGAGCACAGGCTCCGGATGCGCAGGCCCAGCGGCCATGGCTCACGGGCCCAGCCGCTCCGCGGCATATGGGATCCTCCCAGACCGGGGCACGAACCCGTATCCCCTGCATCGGCAGGCGGACTCTCAACCACTGCGCCACCAGGGAGGCCCTTTCATTCAGTTTTATTGAGATATGATTGACTGTATAAGTTTAAGGTGTACAGCGTAATGACTTGACTTCTGTATATTGTGAAATGATTACCACACAAGTTTAGTTAACATTCATCATCTCATATAGATTAAAAAATGTTTTTTCCCTTGTAAAGAGAAGTCTTAGGATTTATTCTCTTAGCAATTTTCAAATATACCATACAGCAGTGTTAGCTATCATGTTAATGTCATCGTGTTGTACGTGACATCCCCAGCACGTATTTATCTTATAACTGGAAGTTGGTATCTTTTCACCACTTTAACTCAATTGCCCCACCCCCACATCTGGTAACCATAAATCTGATCTCTCTTTTTACAATATTGTTTTGTTGTTTCTGTTTTTAGATTCCACCTGTAAGTGAGATCATACAGGATATGTCTTTGTCTGACTTATTTCACTTACCATAATGCCCTCATGGTCTGTCTATATTGTTGCAAATGGCAGGATTTCCTTCTTTTTTACTGCTTAATAGTATTCTAGTGTGTGTGTGTGTGTGTGTGATTGCTTTTTTAAAAAGAGCTTAAAGACCAGGTGAAAAGGTTCTGGGAGGAGATTATACAACAATAGAAAATACGTAAAATGAACAGGTAGAACTCAGAAGAAAATAAAAATTCAGTGGAAACATATAAGATAAAAATAACCCAGATATGAAAGTCACACTTAAAATAACAAAAATAGAATAACAACTGAAGACACTGTAGGCATGGTAACAGGTAACAGATAAATAAAAGAGAATAAAATAAAAGTGATTATTACTAACATGATAGATATGTAATAAGGACAGAAGGAATATTATAATGGGATCCTGAAGATGAAAACAAAACTAGTGGAAAAGAAAAAAATAGTCCAAGTTATAGTATAAGAAAACTCATGAAATAAAGATTGAGAGGAATTTTCAAATCTTAAAAGCCAAGTCTGCCATCCAAAAGCAATTCACAACATTGTAAATTACTGAACAAAATGGTTAAAAAAGTGTTGTATAGGAATCCAAGCAGAAAAAGAAAATAATGCACAAGGAAGAAATGAAGGTTGTCTTCTGACTTCTTACATGTTCTCACACTCAACCAGAAGACAGGTATCAATCTCTAAAAAGGATGGGAGAAAGCTTGACCCAGTAACTACATACTCAACCAAGTTTATAAAGGCAACAGAAGCATGGCTGGTTGTTGGCTGATGTTCTCAAGCATGGCTGATGTTGCAATAAGATGACTGTCAAGATCTCTTGAAAAAAAAGATGATAAACTTCAGCCTATCAAGTGATACATTAAAATTAAAAATAGGAGAAGATGTAGATTAAAGGTTAGTGTTATATTAATCAAGATAAGCTGGGTTATGCTGTAATAAAAAATCTGAATGCCAGGGGCTTACACAAGCAACACAAAACGTCATAAGGAATATATATATATATATATATATTTTTTTTTTTTCATTCATTTGTATATTCATTCATTTGTTGATGGACACTTAGTTTGCTTCCATATTTTGGCTATTATAAATTATGCTGCTATGAACATTGAGGTGTGTGTATCTTTTTGAATTAGAGTTTTTGTTTTCTTCAGATATATATCCAGAAGTGGAATTGCTGGATCATTGGTAGTTTTTAGTTTTTTGAGGAACCTTCATACTGTATTCCATAGTGGATGTACCAATTGACATTCCCACCAACAGCATACTAGGGTTGCCTTTTCCCCACAACCTTGCCAACATTTGCCGTTTGTAGACTTATTGATGATGGCCATTCTGATAGGTGTGAGATGATACCTCATTGTGGTTTTGATTTTCATTTCTCTGATGATTACCGATGTTGAGAATTTTTTTATGTGTTTGTTGGTCATAGGTATATCTTCTTTGGAAAAATGTCTATTCAGGTCTTCTGCCAATTTTTAAAATTGGGTTGTTCTTTTTTTATATATATTGAGTTGTATGAGCTGTTTATAAATTTTGAATATTAACAGCTTATAGGACATATCATTTGCAAATATTTTCTTCCATTTAGTAAGTTGTCTTTTCATTTTGTCGATGGTTTTCTTTGCTGTGCAAAAGATTTTAAGTTTAATTAGGTCTCAATTGTTCATCTTTTGTTATATTTCTTTTGCCTTAGGAGACAGATCCAAAAAATATTGCTACAATTTATGTTAAAGAGTGTTCTGCCTATATTCCCTCCTAAGAATTTTATGGTTTCAGGTCTTACATTTTGATCTTCAATCCATTTTGAATTAATTTTTGTGTATGATGTGAGAAAAAGTTCTGATTTCATTCTTTTCCATGTGGCTGTCCAGTTTTCACACCACTTATTGAAGAACCTGTCTTTTCTCCATTGTATATTCTGCCTGCTTTGTCATAGATTAATTTACCTTAAGTTTGTGGGTTTATTTCTGGGCTCTCTATTCTGTTCCATTGATCAATGTGTCTGTTTTTGTGCCAGCACCATGCTGTTTTGATTACTATAGCTTTGTAGTATAGTCTGAAGTCAGGGACCATGATACTTCCAGCTTTGTTCTCTTTTTCTCAAGATTGGTTTGGCAATTCAGGGTCTTTTATGGGCCCATATAAATTTTAGAATTATTTGTTCCAGTTCTGTGAAAAATGTCATGGGTATTTTGATAGAAATTGCATTAACCCTGTAGATTGCTTTGAGTTGTATGGACATCTTAACAATATTAATTCTTCCAATCCAAGAACATGTGAATCTTTCCTTTTTTGTATCATTTTCAAATTTCTTCATCAGTTTTTTATAGTTTTCAGAGTATAGGTCTTTCACCTCCTTAGTTAAGTTTAATTCCTAGGCATTTTATTCTTTTTGATGCAATTTTAAATGGAATTTTTTTTTTTTGCTTTCTCTTTCTGTTAGGTCATTTTTAGTGTATAGAAAAGCAACTGATTTGTGTGTATTAATCTTGTATCCTGCAACTTTACTGTATTCATTTATTAGTTGTACTGGTTTTTTGGTGAAGATTTTAGGGGTTTTTTTTTTTGTTTTTTTTTTTTGCGTTACACTGGCCTCTCACTGTTGTGGCCTCTCCCGTTGTGGAGCAGAGGCTCAGTACGCGCAGGCTCAGCGGCCATGGCTCATGGGCCCAGCTGCTCCGCGGCATGTGGGTTCCTCCCGGACCGGGGCATGAACCCGTGTCCCCTGCATCGGCAGGCAGACTCTCAACCACTGCGCCACCAGGGAAGCCCCGATTTTAGGGGTTTTTATTCATAGAAGCATATCATCTACAAATAGTGATAGTTTTATTTCTCACCTTCAAATTTGGATGCCTCTTCTTTCTTTATCTTGTCTGATTGTGATGGCTAGGACTTACCAATACTATGTTAAATAGAAGTGGTGAGAATGGGCATCTTTGTCTTATTCCTTATTTTAGAGGAAAGACTTTCAGCTTTTCACTGTTGAGTATGATGTTAACTGTTGGTTTGTCATAAATGGTCTTTATTATGTTGTGATATGTTCCCTCTGTACCAACTTTGATGAGAATTTTTATTACAAATGAATGTTGAATCTTGTCAGATGCTTTTTCGGCATCTATTGAGATTATCATATGATTTTTAGCCTTCCGTTTGTTAATGTAGTATATCACATTGATTGATTTGCAAATATTGAACCATCCTTGCATCCCTGGAATAAATCCCACTTGATCATGCTGTATGATCCTTTTTACATATTGTTGAATTTGGATTGCTATTACTTTGTTAAGAATTTTTGCATCTGTATTCATCAGAGATAATGGCCTGTTACTGATATTGGTATCAGGGTAATAGTGGCCTCAGAATGAATTTCAGAGTGTTGCATCCTCTTTATTTTTTTGGAATAGTTTGAGAAGGACAGGTATTAGGTCTTCATTATATGTTTGGTAGACTTCCCCTGAGAAGTCATCTGGTTCTGGTCTTTTGTTTACTGGGAGTTTTTGTATTACAAATTCAACCTCACTACTTGTGATCAGTCTGATCAGATTGTCTATTTTTTCCTGATTTTTGTCTTTGGAGGTTGTATGTGTCTAGAAATTTATCCATTTCTTCTAGGTTGTCTAATTTTTCAACATAAAACTGTTTGTAGTCTTCTCTTAAGATATTTTGTACCTCTGTGATATCTGTTGTTATTTCTCCTCTTTCATTTCTTATTTTGTTTATTTGGGTCCTTTCATTTTTTTCTTGATGAGCCTGGCTAAACATTTATCAATTTTGTTTATCTTGTCAAAAAGCCATCTCTTGGTTTTATTGATCTTTTCTATTGATTTTGGGGGTCTCTATTTTATTTATTCTCTCTCTGATCTTTATTATTTCCTTCCTACTGCTGACTTTGGGCTTTGTTTGTTCTTTTTCTAATTCCTTTAGATAGTAAGTTAGGGTTTTTTTTTAATTTTTTTAAAATTTATTTATTTATTTATTTATTTATTTTTGGCTGCATTGGGTCTCCTGTGCTATGCGTGGGCTTTCTCTAGTTGTGGCAAGCGGGGACTACTCTTCATTGTGGTGCATAGGCTTCTCATTGTGGTGGCTTCTCTTGTTGCAGAGCACAGGCTCTAGGCACGTGGGCTTCAGTAGCTGTGGCTTGCGGGCTCTAGAGTGAAGGCTCAGTAGTTGTGGCTCACGGGCTTAGTTGCTCCACGGCATGTTGGATCTTCCTGGACCAGGGATCAAACCTGTGTCCCCTGCTTTGGCAGGCAGATTCTTATCCACTGCACCACCAGGGAAGCCTGGTTAGGTTTATTTGAGATTTTTCTTGTTTCTTGAAGTAGGCCTGTATTGCTATAAACTTCCTTCTTAGAGCTGCTTTTGCTACATCCCATAGATTTTGGAAAGTTGTGTTTACATTTTCATATTTGTCTTGAGGTATTTTCTGTTTTCATCTTTTATTTCTTCAATGACCCATTGTTTTTTTAGTCTCCACGTGTTTGTGCTTTTCCATTTTTCTTCTTGTAATTGATTTCTACATTCATACCGTTGTGGTCAGAGAAAGTGCTTGATATAATTTCTGTCTTCTTAAATTTGTTGAGACTTGTTTTGTGGCCTAGCATGTGATGTCTCCTGGAGAAAGTTCCATGTGCACTTGAAAAGAATGTGTATTCTGCTGTTTTTGGATGGAATGTACTGTAGATATCTATCAAGTCCAACTGGTCTATTGTGTCATTTAAGACCACTGTTCCCTTATTTATTTTCTCTATGGATGAACTGTTCTTTGATATAATGGGTGTTAAAATCCCCTATTATTATAGTATTATTGTCTGTTAATATTTGCTTTATATATTTAGGTGCTCCTGTATTGGGTGCATATTTGTTAATGAGTATAATATCCTCTTCTTGTGTTGATCCCTTTATCATTTTGTAATGCATCTTCTTTTCTTTTTTGTTATAAACTTTGTTTTAAAGTTTATTTTGTGTGATATGAGTGTTACTACCCCCACTTTTTTGTCATTTCCATTTGCATGAAATTTCTTTTTTCATCCCCTCACTTTCAGTCTGTGTGTCTTTAGCTCTGAAGTGAGTCTCTTGTAAGCAGCTAATAGATAGGTCTTGTGTTTTTATCCCATCAGGCACCGTATGTCCTTTGACTGGAGTTTTTGGTCCATTGACATTTAAAGTGATTATCGATAGGTATTTACATATTGTCATTTTGTTACTTCTTTTCCAATTGCTTTTGTAGTTCTTTGTTATTTTCTTCTTTCAGTTTCTTCCCTTGTGGTTTGATTTTCTTTAGTGGTATGCTTGTGTCCCATTCCTTCCAGTTTTTGTGCATTTAATATAGGTTTTTGATTTGTGGTTACCATGGGATTTATATATGTTGACCTATAACTATATTTACTTGTTTTAAACAGTAGTCATTTGAGTGCAAACACATTGTAAAAGAATCTACATTTTTTACTCCTCTTCCCCACTTTTTGTGTTTTGATGTCATATTTTACATCTTCATGTTTATGCCTTTACTGATTATTACAGTTATAGTTGATTTTATAATTTTTTTTGTCCTTTAATCTTCATACTGGCTTATTTAAGTGGTTGATCCTCAGCCTTTACTAAATATTTGCCTTTACTACTGGATTTTTTCTTTCCTATAGGTTCTTCTTGTTACAGCCTTTTCTTTTCCACTTAGGCAAGACGCTTTAACATTCCTTTTAGGGTAGGTTTAGTATTGATGAACTCTTTTAGTTTTGCTTGTTTGTGAAGGTTTTTTATCTCTCTTTCTATTCTAAATGACAATCTTGCTGAGTAGAGTATCTTAGGTTGCAGATTTACCCCTTTCAGCAATTTGAATGTATCGTGCCACTCCCTTATGGCCTGCAAAGTTTCTTCAGAGAAATTAGCTGATAGCCTTCTGGGGGTTCCCTTGTATGTAACTCTTTGTTTTTCTCTTGCTGCCTTTAGAATTCTCTCCATATCTTTAACTTTTGCCATTTTAATTTTAATATGTCTTAGTGTGGGTCTGTTTGGTTTCATCTTGTTTGGGACCTTCTGTTCTTCCTGAACCTGGATATCTGTTTCCTTCTTCAGGTTTGGGAAGTTTTCAGCCAAAATGTTATCAGATACATCTTTGACCCTCTTCTTTGTCTCTTCTTCTTCTGGGACTTCTGTAATGTGAATGTTGGTATGCTTGATGTTGTCCCAGAGATCCCTTAAGATGTTCTCATGTTTTAAAATATGTTTTTCTTTTTGCTGTTCTGATTGGGTGATTTCCATTATTCTATCTTCCAGATCACTTATGCATTCTGTATCACCTACTCTGCTGTTATAAATTTTAGAGATATTTTAGGAACTAGTACCTACTGCAGTGGAAAAGTATTTTTCAAAAGTGTCAACATTTCCTTCAGGGTCACCTGCTCTTTTTTTTGCTTTTAAATTCTAGGAAAATTAAGGAAAATACATTTATTTAAAATAATATTTATTTTATTACCTTACTTGTAAAGTTGCTTCTGTATATACATTTATCCAACTATTCTTCTATTTGAATATATTCCTAAAAAATATTTGGTTTGATTTTCCAAAGTTAATAATGGTTATTTTCAGGTCATGGGATTAATCTTTTTTTTCTTTAGTCCTTTTCAATTTTGCTTGGAAAGAATTTTTTTAATGAGAATGAATCATTTTTATTTCAAAAACAAGGTCACTGTTTTTTATTCAGAAATGTTAGTGTAGATTTCTAGTTTTTAACTTATAAATTTGAAAATAGTATACACACATATGTAGGTGTATGTTTTTGTGTATATGTGTATACGTTGTATACATATACATAGTATATACACATAGCAAACCTGATACAGATACAGAAGGTTGTACTGTATCTGTACTGTATGGATAGAGAAGGTTGTTGTTTACTGATACAAAAGGATTTTTGGAGCATATAGGCAAAGTATAGAACAGAAGCTGTAATGTGATCTATTTTGAGATTTCCATGTATATATGTGTGTGTGTGTTGTGTATGTGTGTGTGTGTGCGTGCACATGTATAGGCATTAAGGCTGTTTGGAAGACTATCAAATGTCGAGTGATTCTCTCTGGGTGTTAAGGTTATAGGCAAATAGTATTTTTTTTCTCATGTGTTTTTCCCAATTTTCCAAATTAACAAACTAATTGTGCAACTAAAATAGTTCTTGAAAGAACAAATGTATTAATTTACATTCCTGGATAGATTGAGAAAAATATCTGTGGCTTTTAAGAAGTGCTAAATTTCCTACTTATTTTGTACATAAAAACTTACAAAGGTAAATTTGGTAAATTTACCTGGTTCCCTGGTGTCCTGAAATAATTAATGCTTTTATGCCAGGTGAAGCAAAAAATTTGCTATAACAAATAAACCTATTTGAACTCTCTACAGAAAGTTTCCATTTTCTCCATGCTTTTCTTAATAGCAAATGTTTTAGCTGATATGAATGATATGAATAGGCAAGGAAATTTTCCCAGCTGTTCAGTGCCAAAAGTTTTATGAAATCTCATCAGGCCAACCTATTTCTTCTCCTTTTCACTTCCATTGCAGTGTGGTTTGCATTATTATTTACTAACTAGATTACAGTCTGCTGCTCTCTCCAACTATTTCCCAGCTTTTTTCACATGAAGATTTCATTTTTTGTTAAGTGCTAGTAATTCATTCATTTGATTTCTGTGTGGAGGATGAATAGCTACATAGCAATCTCAAAGCCACAGGAGAATGTCAAAGGTGTCTTACAAATGATTATAACAGCTGAGAAATAAGTCAAGGACAGGAAATCACCTTCTCCATCTAGGAATTTATTGTCCATTGAGGTCTAAGAAAAATATTTAACCCAGTGGGGATGATTACATTTTCTTTATTTTAAATTTAGAAGACTTAGAAGCACACACAAAAGAGAAGTATTTAGAGTATTGTATGAAAATTTACAGTTTAGAGAACTGGAATTTTCAATGGAATACTGCTGTAAGAAGACCCATAAAAATATAGGCATGGAAATAGTTGGCTAGATTCTATTCAGAATTTAATTTTTTTCCTTGAAATGCTTTATTTTCCTTGAAAAGCTAAAGTTTTTATTATTTAATTATTTATTTAAGATGGTATTATGTAGAGTAAGATAGGACCTTACTTTCCTCATATGTGACAAGGAGCAATAACACAGAAAATGCCTCCATGAGAGATGCGAAAAAAACATTTTATTTCATTATGATTACTTTTCACGAATGAAAAATATTCTTGGAATATGATATATATTTAAATATAAATACCTATGCACATTGCCTGCCTTTTAATATTCCAAAATTAGTGATTTTATGAACTCTAGGCTAAGTATTTTTTTCACAATGGAAAATGGAGTGTGTGTGTTTCTCTTCAAATCCTCTCAACCTTACTTTGACTTCAGCCATTGTTGCTCCAAGCTGTTCTGCACTTGCTTGGACCAGCTTTGCACAGGCATAACCTGACAAAACCTCTCTTGGACCTACACAGTGTACTTACCTATCACTTTCCACCCCAGAGCTTCTCTAACATAGTGATGTGGCATACCTTTGGGGATTCACCTGGCACTCAAGCATGTGCAATGAGATGTTAATGCCCAGACATCACCCTTGATCAGTGGAAGATGGAATCCACAGTGTAAATATGTTCCCCTTTCTTCTCTCAAAAGGTAATTCAGAGATTTATCTAATTATGCTTCCCAAGGGTGTGATTGGCCCCTTGCAATGCTGTCCAATACAGTTGGCTTACTGTCCTTTCCTTTCACTATCCTTTTCTCATACTCTTGCCCTCTAAGATCATTTTCTACCTTAAGGACCTACATACAAGACTTTGGCTCAGCCTCTGTATTTAGAGAAACACAGGTTAAAAGAGGCACCAAAAGTAGCCCCAGAAAGCTATCAGGATGGGATTTTGGAACTAGTAATAAGGACTTATTGCTGGTTGTGAGTAAGGTAGGCACAGCCTCAAGAGTTTTTCACATATTTGACAACAACTGTAAAAAATAACATATTACTAATAAATCATATAACCAAGATACATTTTTAATCTATCAATAATAAAAATGTTATCAACTGTGCTAGAGAAACCATTGAATTAGCTTTCTATATTCTCTGTAGAAAATATTACAGAATTGTCATATTGGAAAAGCAATCAAAGAGTATGCATCCATAAAGAGTAATATTAATATTAATAATTAATATTATAGATGTGTGGTTGGGCATAAATATTATGTTTTTTATTTTCTAGTGTTTTGTGATGCTATTTCAGGGATTGGAAGTGACCTGAGCTGGTCTAATTTGAATATCAGATCTTATGATGGGGAATGGTCATTTTTGCTGGATTCAAACCTGGAAGAACACTACCTCAAGGGCTATAAGCTACTATCTTGTAATCATGTGGGCTTAGATAATGGAGCCAATACTGAACAAGCAATGCCTAAAAATTGAGAGAGAGAAAAATTATTTGAACCCTAGAATAAGCAATATCTGAAACCACTGTTCCATTATATGAGGCAATAAATTCCTGTTTTTCTTAAACAGTTTTGAGTTGGGTTTTCCATCACTCACTGCAGAAAGCCAAGATACACAGGGATCACTGTCCTCTTGAACACAATGGAAGACAGAGCCTTTGGCTTTCTGGTATAAAACCTATATCTAATTATTTCCAATGTTATTTCAAACATGGCCCGTGAGATCCTGGATAAATTTTACTTATTTGTCATTTCTTAGCTTTCTTGTGATTGCTTCAGGGAAAATTACTATTTTGGTTTTGGGTAGTTTATTTTCCCTGATTTGCATTCTCATAGCACCCTGTATTTCATTTTCACATTATACATAGATAGATAATAGATTGATAGGTAGATAGTCAGATGATAGATGATAAATTTGGCTTTCAATTTAAGTTTTTCAAGACTTTAAGCTCCAAGAAAGAGGCTTACTGTCTTCATTTATTTTCAAAGTTATATGCCCAGCATAAAGCCCAATGTCTGTATGGAAAGAATATTACTTAACTGAGAAAATAGCACCTGATGGAATTATGGAATGAATGAATGATTTAACTCATATAAACGTGAAAACCCAGAATCTTAGAATTGTTATCTAAATAAGTACATGACTACATATATACACATATACAATTATGTATTTATATGTTTTATATGTATTTTTGTATATATGTGTGTACATATGTATACATTCATATATGTGTGAACACATATATGTACAAACACACAGGAACACACACACATGTTCAAGATGTGGAGGGCAGGTTTATATAGGCCTGAATCCCATGTAGTACTTAAGATCCCTTCTAAACCCATTTGATCTTAGAGGGGAGTAGTTAGTGGAGCAGATGACAGAAAAAGAGGAATGTATGCTCTGGATGCAATCAGCAAATACCTATTTTATTTTATGTGGAAATATTTTATTTCTACACAATTTATGTAAGAAAATGCTTATACTAGCTTGGTATAATATGTATGATGAGGCTAGCTAAACATTTTCAATAAGAATAAGTCATTAAATATCCTGGGGTAAAAGGATTCAGAATGAAATACAAATGGTCTCCTTGGTGATTGTGGATGTCATGGGACAGAATGCCACCAAAAAAAAAAAAGAAAAAATGAGAGAGAGATTAACTGCCTATAAGGAAACTGATTGCAACCCAGGGAAATGGTGACCCACCCCATCTTTACTGTAGCTGAATAAAATTCTCATGATTCTCCAGAACTGCCTCCCTCCCAAAAAGATTCTATTCTGATGTATCCATTGGAATTAAGAAAAATTATCCTAATCTTAGAAATAGGACGAAAAAGAGAATAGTATATTTTTTTCAGTGGCATACTGGGACATTTTGTCAACAGGCCCACCCTTGGATTATTTACTTTTTCTGGAGAATATAACTCTGAAGCTACATGTTGCTTGGAGATTTTTTTCCCATAAAAAAGATCACCCTGAAAGTTGTTGTCTTATTGTCCCTGTTGGACCTGAACAAGCTTTGTGTCTTACCTAGACAATTAATGTTCATGTTTTTAAATGCCTATATAACTAGTTTCTCAAGTGTTCTCTGAACTAACTTTGTCATCCTACTGGTCACATAGGTAATGAATTAACACTCAGTGATACATCTGTAATGTAAAAGACTAACCTTTAATTTTTTTTTTGAAAATTACCCTCTGACAGAATCTATGCTTCTTCTTGTATACTTAGCACAACGGTTTTGAGGAATATTTAAGCCATTAATAAATACATTTTGAAATTATCTTTTCTTCCATTGACTTCCATTGAGAAAAACTGTGTTTTTGTTTTGTTTTTTGAGTCACTAGAACTACTTTTTTTCTTTCGGGTGAGTGTACTTTATAAACTGGTCCTCAGAGCTGCTCTCTTCTCATTGAGACTGGTTAAATTTAATAAGCAGTGCCTACACATTCCACCCTTACATAATGGAGTTTGACACATCATATGATTATAATGGCCCTCGGGCACTTGCTGTGGATGTTGGCAACTTCAAGTGTTTGGATACTCTCAGCCTTTTTTTCCCCTACTTTAGTATTCTTTTTCAACTTTTGTAAGATCAGAAACCAGTAGGCAGCTCAAGGAAGTGACATAGTAATTGTTTGGGACCACTTATTTCTAGAAATTATGAAAGCACTGTGAGGTATGACAGGAGCACCAACACAGGTGAGTTGTAACTGAGGCAGGGGACTCAGGGGGGTGGTATTAACAATGTCTTCTAAAGCCATCCTTTTGGCACCTCCATCCCTGTGAAGCCAGTACACCATCTGGCAGTTAGGCATGGTGCCATTTTAACAGATGGGACCCAGTATAGGAGGCTCTGAGACCATTTATTACTATCAACCATAGTGTTGGACAGGGTTTTCAGTAGAAATACTCCACCAACTCTTTTTCACCTCACCTTTTAGTTCCTCAGTAAAAGCAGATATTTCTTCCCTTAAGAGAGGAAAAGACAAGAAGTGGTTTTCTTTTAGGAGTGTGGTGCTATCAGAGTATGAGTTGATGCCAAATCTTGCACATGCTGCACAACTTTAGCAAACTGACTCTTTTATAATATTTCCCTTTCAAAACAGTTTATAACAGCCTAGTTTTTAGCCTCATCATTTGGTATGTGTATGGAATCTTTTGGATGTGATTTAGAAACAAAACAGATTGAGTCACATTTTTTTCCCTTTTGATGTCCTAGAAAGAACTGAAATTAAGACGGAAAAAGCTGTCAGTCACTGGCCACTTGGAAAATTTTTAGTGAACACTTAATTTAGGCATGATGGTACTTTATGATTCAAAGGAGTAAATCACACAATTCTTGCCCTCAAGAAACTTAGTTTGTTGGGAAGATAAAACACATACCAACATTTCTTCTTTCATTAAGGAAGTAATTAATAATTGGAATAGAGCATATGGAAAGTACATCCAAGTAGAAGAAAAATTAAAATTATCCATAACCTCCTCACATAAAACCAATTCCTACTACAATTTGAGGTATTCATCCCCAATCCCCAATCCCCAGTGTTGTTTTTTTTTTTTTTTTTCAATGCATACTCTCTATTTGGTTCATGTATTTATGGTCATATTATATATCCAGCTTTTGATACTGATATTTCTTAATATGTCATAGCATAATAATAAGTTAAAATTATAGTATTATAATAAGTACTTTGTAAAGTTTTTTTTTGGTAAAGATCATTTTTAAAGATTATATAATATATCAACTGAAGTTTATAATTTCTCTCTTTTGGGGTCTTGTGGTTGTTTCCAGTTTTTTTGTTAACAGAAGTATGTCTTCAATAAACATATTTGCAAGTAAACTTTTTTCTTCTTTTAGGATTATGTTCTTAGAAAATACCCCCAGAAGCAGACTTTCTAGGTCAAAAGGAATACCTGTTTATTAAAGAGTCTTCATACATGATCAGTATATATTTTTTAATAGTTACTGGGTACACGTTTTGTTTTAGGCATTATATAAGGCATTTGTATTCACAGAATTTTCCTTAATATTCATAGCTACCATCGTGGATAGATATTTTAATTCCAGTTTAACTGACAAAGCAACTAAGATACACGTCATAGAGCCAGTCATGAGTACTAATTAAATGAACAAAATGATTGTCTTTTGCCTCCTAATCCAGTTCTTATTCCACCAAATTACCCCTATTCCTTTAGATTGGAGATGTTCAAGGAAGAGTGAGCTGATTATTTACCTACTCCAAAAAGTCAGTAGCATAGTTTAACTCTAAGACAAATATTGACTCCCAGCAGATTTTAATGGCCTTCCTACTTCTATGTGCGAAACCTGAGGTCTTCTACCTCCCTAAAGGTATTCTTCTCTAGGTTTTCCAAATCTTATCCTCTGACCAGGAATAGTCCTGATAGAGGAAAGGAAGAATTATATTTATCTCTGGCAATAAGTAATCTGTATACTGTTTGGGGAGCTTTCTCTGAAAATCTGTCTTTCTACCTGGTGTTTTTGAAACATAAACCGTTATAAGGATGTGAAATCTACAATGATGAGAATTTTGAATATTTCAATTCAAGTCCGAGTTTATTTTCTGTATTTCAGGTTTTTAAAGAAATCACTTCAGAGGGATATATTTGATCTATTAGGTTCATTATTTGTTATATTTTAATGTGTTTTATGTGTACATGAATCATTTTCCCACCTCGTTTTAAGTTCCTTGAAATTAAGAATTAGATCTCATACACAATTCCCTATATATAATAATTACTAAAATATGCCCATAAGATGGCATGAATTATGTATGTTATAAATTACCTTTCTCTGGACAGAAAGGCAGATAAAGTGTTGTTCCACTAGAGTCTTCAATAGACTGTTAAGATAGCAAAGACAATTATTCTTGTCATGTTTGTACTCCTAAAATAATCAGTATGCATAAATATTGACATATCTTTTTGTAAAGAAGTATTACAGATAACATATATATTTTTTAATATTTATTTATGTGACTGCGTCGGGTCTTAGTTGTGGCACACAGGATCTTTCGTTGCAGCGCGAGTTCTCAAGTTGTAGCACACGGGCTCTAGAGCATGCAGGCTCAGTAGTTGTGGTGTGCAGGCTTAGTTGTCCCACGGCATGTGGGATCTTAGTTCCCCGACCAGGGATTGAACCCACGTCCCCTGCATTGGAAGGTGGATTCTTAACCACTGGACCACCAGGGAAGCCCCTAGATAACATATATTTGTAGTAATTCATAATTTTTCTACTTCATGGGATTTTTACTGCCTTTGGACATCTCATAGCATACATTTGGGATTTTGATAGCATCCAGACGGCCAGCTGTCATGAGTTTGCTGCATTATTTTGTTTGGGACCATTGTATGTGTGTTTATGATTTATTTCACAGACCAATCTGTTGAAAAGTGCTCTTGATACTAGAACATTACAGTACAAAAACCCACCATGGTAAAAGATAATTCTGCAAACAGAATATACATTTGGATCTTTTTCTTTCAATTATAGAAATTATGTGAACCAAGAAACATGTAAGTATGTATTGATGGACCAGAGATTCCATTGTAAATAAAATGAAATTTGAAAATTATTCATTTCTCAAGTGGAATGAGTTTATACTGGTCATTACTCTTCCATGACAGAAATAGCCACAAGCTTCAATTTTTAATGGCCTTGGCAGAATAGTTCCCTATTCATTCCATTTTTTAAAAATTAACCAAAAATATACATTTGTTAGTGGGAAAGAAGTTTGCTCACATTTTTGTTATTAAAAGTAAAATTTGGAATGTAGGTTTTATTTTCAGTGATTTCAGGATACTGGAAAAATTACAAGAAATCACAGAAGGGCCTTCTTCACGAAGAAAAGATGAAGAAGCATAAGCACTAGTAAAAAAAGACTTGCACACATGCATTAATGTATACACACTATGTCTATATTACTGTCACATTCATTGTTAGTTGTTATTGTCAGTTATCACTGATGAGTGCAGAAAAGTCAAATGAAATATTTGTTCAAACAGTAATGCTGCTTCCTCTCATCTAGTTCCTGTTCATATATACCTAATATAAGGATTCATGTAGTCACATTCATAAATGCTGGTGTTATTTTCTATGACTTTATAAGAACTCTGAGCATATTCTCCAAATGTCACTCTAGAAATTTTAGAGAAACTCTTATATGTGTGCACCCCACCACATGGATAAGAATCTTCACAGTTCATAGTAGAAAAACAAGCAATCAAACAGATAATTATTTTAAAATCCCAAACCAGAAACAACTGAGTATACATTTACAGTAAAAAAATATAAACACAAAATATGGTATTTCAAAGAAAACTATATAGCAGTGAAAAGGAATAAGCCACAGTTATTAACATGGGTAAATCTCAAAAGCTTACACTTACATAAAAAGCACCTTATAGAAGAATACAGTATGAATATATTCATATAAACTTGGAAAATAGTAACATTAAACAAATGGTAAAATATAATTTAAAAATAAGAATTATTAACTCAAAGTCAGGATATTGGTTAGGGGACATTAAAGGAATGCAATAGAAGAGTATATATAATCTTATTTTTCTAAAGTTCTGTTATGAGGACATATGAGTTTATTTTATTATTATTTATATGCATAAGTTTTACAGAATTTCTATAAGCATAACGCTTCCACAATAAGTAAAATTTAAAATTCTTGATTAAAATAAATTATAACAAATGTTTTAGTGTAATATTGTTACTTAGAATAAATAATGTAAAGGCACATGAATCATGAGAAATTCTCCAGAAAGCTAGACATAGATGCAGAGCACGCAGGTTGAAATTCCACTTCTGCCACTAACTATAAGAGCTTTGGGCAAATCATTCAAACTTACTAATATCAATTTTCTCATTTTTAACCAAGGAATAATTCATAGCTATTGCTTTGTGGTAGAGTTGTAGGCTCAAATGAGTTGTTGAATGTAATGGACCCATGTATAGTTCAAATTTTTGTTGTTGTTGTTGTTGTTTTTTGTTTTTTTGTTTTTCAAATTTAGAATTAAAAAAATTAAATATATAAAGTTTAAGTTGTAGTTATGAATTATAGAGTTAACTTCTATAATATTGGAAACAATAACTATTTGCAATATGCTATGAACTTTTAGCAGTTGCATTTATTTCTAAAATTCCCAAGTGCCAAATGCAAGTTCATTAATAGGAAATGGCATTTCACCATGAGACTTCCACAATATTTATTATAAAACTAAGGGCAAAGCAAATATCCAGAATTGTAGCTAATCAGTATACTTAATGGCTGTTTTGCTAAGTATCAATTTTCTTGTAAACTACTTCACCAAGGGATCAATGTTCAAAATTCACTGAATTAACTAAATATTCCAATTTGTTAATGACTTGTTTTGATAAACATTAATATTTTCCCTATATGATTATATACATTAATATTATAGCATTATTTTAAATAATGTTCAACTTACTGAAGATTAATTAAGTGCTTTAATTCCCTTGAATTCTGGCATATTCTTTTTCATAATAAATATATTTTAAATTATATAGACTATTCTTGACTATTCGAGAGGTGAAAATAATATTCAATACAGTAAATAAAAATAATATTTTAAAATGTTTTGAAAATAAAGTGAATTAGATAAATTTGGTAAATTTGACAAATTGGTTACTTACTAAATTAATATTATGGAGATTCATCTTTTGGTGAATTAGCCTTCTTTATGGCAGGACAGGAACAAATTTATTATGTTTTATAGTAGGACAGAAACACCTGGAAAGGAAATCAGTATATGGGAGAGGGGAGTTATAGTCAAAGAATATTTGGAAGCTTTAAGTGGATGTATATTGAGCTAACACACAGGATTGGATTTTCAATCAAACTCACACAAATCAGAGATTTCAGTTAGTATCAAGCTTTACTAACAATTTTAAGGATATGGGTAATCATGGTTCCCTGGGTCCTTCCTTTTGACATTGGGCACACACATCTGGCCCAGAATAATAGATGGAGTCTCTAAGTGAGGTCTGTGGGCTTATTCACATAGCAGAGAATGTTTAAGTTATGAAACATCTTCATTCTATTCTCCAGAGAGTTGATTCATTTATATGGCATGTTTCAAAATCTTTAGATCCTCTGTGTATTTGCTACAGGTAATACTTTGGCCAGAGATATCTTACAAAGGGCATTCTATAGATTAGGTATTTTCCTCCTAGGAAATCTCATTATTCTACTTACATATAGGTCCAGTGGACAGGCCTCAGGCCAGAGCATTGGCTTTCTTTCCTTCAAGTAGGCATATTCCACTGGAAAGGGAGGAAATGTTTTAGGCTAGCTGCTCAACTCCTTCCTCTCAGAAATTTGGTTGAATTTAAAGACACACTTATTGCAAATTATGCAAAAGAAAAAGCAGAACACAAAAAAGGAAAAACAAAATGGATAGTCAAGGCAATTAGAAACTCAAGAAAGGTACAAGAAAGGCAATGAAATCATAGTGATTCACAGCTCTTCAGAGAACAGTATTTATGTAGTCATAAAAATGTAAACAGATTTATAAATTTAAAATTTAGCCATGATTATAGAATGTAAGTGTGTAAATACATATAATTTTGGAATTGAAACAGTAGGTGAACTGAAAGGAAGAGTGTGGGTAATAAAATTTTTATCTTATAAAGTCAAAAGCTACTCTCCAGAGGCTTCCCTGGTGGCGCAGTGGTTGAGAGTCCGCATGCCGATAGAGGGGACATGGGTTCATGCCCCGCTCGGTGAAGATCCCACATGCCGTGGAGAGGCTGGGCCTGTGAGCCATGGCAGCTGAGCCTGTGCGTCCGGAGCCTGTGTTCCGCAATGGGAGAGGCCACAACAGTGAGAGGCCCATGTACCACAAAAAAAAAAAAAAAAAAAAAAAAACTACTCTCCATATTGATAGGACAAAGAATAAAGGAACTAGTATACTATTTTAAGTTATAAGGTTAACGAATTTTGAACTAAAAGTAGTGATAAAAGTCAATTGGGAGGGTTGGTGGGGTAGGAGAGAGAAGGAAAGGTGGTGTCAGTCAGTCAAGTCCTCATAAGTTGTAATAGTAGGTCAGAAGACAAATGTTACACTAAGGAAAATAGTTGGTTTTTTTATATGTAACAAATAGAATAATCTCCTTGATATACAAGGGGTATCCACAAACCAAGAAGAAATAAGAAAATACCAACTAGATAGAGAAATGGGCTAAGAAAATGGATAGGCAGTTTATCAAAAAAAAATTAAAAATAAATAACTAAAAATGACCGAAAAATACATGATGCTCAATTTTATTCATACTTAAAGGCTTAAAAAGTAAGTCAATAAAATAACATTTTTTAACCTATCAAGTTGGCAAAGACAAAAAATAATGACAGTAAATATTGCAGAAGACCTGGGGAAATAGAAACTTCCCTAAATGTTGGCAGCATTATAAATTTCTGTATATTTTAAAATAAGCTTTTTATTTTAGAACAGTTTTAGATTTACAGTAAAGTTGTGATGATAGTGCAGAGTTCCTATATACCCACACACCCAGTTTCCCCAACTTATGATATTATGGTATATTTGTTACAATTAATGAACTAATATTAGTACTTAAGGTCCAAACTTCTTTCAGATTTCCTTAGATTTTACCTCATGTCATTTTTCTGTTCCAGCATCCCATCCAGGAGATCACATTACATTTAGTCATCATGTCTCTTTAGGCTTCTCTTGGATATGACAGTTTCTCAGGCTTTCCTTGTTTTTGGTGGCTTTAAGAATTATGAAGAGTACCAGTCAGGTATTTTGTAGAATGTCCCTCAAAGGGAATTTGTCTGATGTTTCTCTTACGATCAGACTGGTATTGGGAGGAAGACCACAGAGATAAAGTGCCATTTTCAGCACATCATATCAAGGGTATATACTAGGAACATAGCTTGTCACTATCAATGTTGACTGTCAACATTGCTCCACTGTAAAATCACTCTTTTTCATTCCATTTCCATACTGTCCTCTTTGGAAAGAAGTCACTGTGGGCAGCTCACACTTAAAATGTTGGGAGTTCCACCTCCTTGATAGAAAGTCTACATAAATTATTTGTAATTCTTTTGTATCCTTCGTATTTTTATATTCTTTAGAAGTTTTGCCTTTTCCAGAATGTCATGTACTTGGAATCATACAGTATGTATGATTTCAGATTGGCCCCTTTCACTTAGAAATATGCATTTAAGAGTTATCCATGTCTTTTTGTGGCTTGTTAACTCATTTATTTTTATCTTTTGTACCACATTTTATTCATTTACCTATTAAGAGATGTCTTGGTTGCTTCTGGTTGTGGCCAATTAAAAATCAAAGATGCTATAAACAGTCACATGGGGGTTTTTGTCCAGAGATAAATTTGTAAGTTTTCAAACTACTTTGGTAAATACCTAGGAACACAATTGTATCACATGGTAAGACTATGTTTAGTTTTGTAAGAAACTGCCAAATTGTCTTCCAAAATGGCTGTACCATTTTGCATTCCCTCCAGAAATGAATTAGAATTTCTGTGGCTCTACATCCTAACCAGCCAAGTTTTTTTTTGGATTTTAACCATTCTAATAGGTGTGTAGTGCTCTATAGAGGACAATTTGGTACTGGTTCCCAAAATTTTAAATGTGAATCTCATTTGACACATCTAGGGATTTAGCCAGTAAATAAGGTTGCAAGCATATATAAATACATTTATAAGTGTGCTTATAAAGCAAGTCATAGCACTCTATACTGAGTAGGATTCCGTTTGCAAAGCAAATATATGTGCATAGGACTTATCTGATGTGGCATAATAGAAATCATTACCAGTGATTTCCTCTGGAGCAGGAAATTGAGATGATTTAAGTTGGAATTGTGGTGAGAAAGGCAACAAGAAAAAGAGACAAGTTATTTATTATTTTATACCTTTCTGCAGTGTTGCCATTCAACAATAATATATTATCTTTTTTATAAAAAGATTTAAATGCTTTACATTGGCTCAAATGTACATTGGCTTAATTTTATATTGGCTTAGCTTCTAAAAATAGAAAGCTCTTACTATGATCTGAAAAATATGAATTGAGATTATTTCAAACAAAATAATTCACTTTTACATTTACAAATTAAGTTCAGTTGTGCTCAGAATTCAAATTATGATTTTAATAAAATTCATGTTAAAATAATATATGGACAATATCCTTAAAACTTATAGCATCTTTCTAGCATCTGAGACTCTCCTACCTTTTTCCAGAACCTCCTTCCAATATGTGTCGCAATCCCCTGATTAGACCCATGATTTTTAGAGTTTGGAAAGCATTCTAAGATTGTTGCATGAATGGCTTAATCTACAGATGAGCTTAGATAAACCTGACCTAATATTTGTACAAAGAATTCAGTAAAAAGTACTTTATAGGCAACTAGATTTGGGAAATCTCTTTACAGAAACATAACAGAGTGTAACCCATTAAGCAAACTGTAGACCATGTCAATCAGTCATCTATTTGGCAAATTGATTTGTTCATGTATTTTTAACGAAGCTTAAATGTACAAGGATTCACTGATATCCGTTTTCAGATGAGCTCAACACATTTCATCTCCGTTTCCTGAGCTGACTCTTCTACTGAGGCCAATTATAAGAGAAACCAGCCAGAGATGAGAGGCTAGGTCTCAGAGGGAGTTAATGAGTTTCTTTTTAAAAACCTCAGCATTTCAGAAGTAAACACTAAAATAGAATAAGCATCTCAAAGTCCTGCCAGTTGCAACCAGCAGCCCTTACTGAGTTCTGGAAGTAGTTGAAACAGGTAGGGGAATCCAAATGACTCCAGGTAGAACCCACACACTGATTCCAATACAGCCTGCTCTGTATATGCTGCAGTGCTCATAAAAAGTGGGACTTTCTAACTGAAAGCAATGTTAACTTTTTTTAAAATAATGAATAAATAAATACACTTACATATATAACAGGGCTCAGAATGAAAGCAGCCCTTTGGCACCTTGATTTAGACTTCCAGCCTCCAGAACTATGAGTAAATATATTCCTATTGTTTAAGTCCCCCAGTCTGTGGTATTTTGTTATGGCAACCCTGGCAAACTAATACATTCACACAATGTTCAGGGTCCTTAGGAAGAATTCTAGCTGAGGGTCAGAGGGCAGAATGTATTTACTTGTAAATGCCTAAGAATAAAATGTATTTTAGAAGAGGATTTTCAAGACAGTACAAGTAATAAGAAAGCAAGCCTGACTTGTTACCCTGGACCCTCTTGAAGGATAAAGGAAGCAACTCATTGTGTGGGGTGGGGCATGAGGGCAGAGGCACCTCAGAGTGCAGACCCTTGTGTGCTGGGCATGCACCCTCATGCTAATGATAGCCATACAAAAAGAAGGCTAAACCCAGTCCCCATCGACAAAGAATGCCAGAGCCAATAATGGTTAGTTCCAAAAAACACAAGTGTATAAATCACTCAGCCAAGGCCCCTTATCATGATACTTTCTAATTTCCAACATGAAAGCTCCACATAATTTCAATGTCTAAGGTTTGAAACTCACAGAAAGTATCTGAGAAATAAGTAGCATGTTTTTTCATCCAGCCTTTTCCTAAGCAGCTTATAGTTTTGGTATCTGATATTTTCTAGCTCAAAGCTAAAACCAGATCAAAATTTTCATTGTACGAAATGACCTCAGTCATCACATAATCCTGGTTGATTTTAAGTATTTCAATCCCCTTTGAATTTTTTTTCTTCCAAATACTAGAATTGTCTATCAAATTAAACTGAGAGGGGAACAAATTACTTAGAAATGACACTACAGGTAGAGAGGTTAAAGTAGAAGCCATACACGGATTAACCCATGAAGGAGGAGTACATAGCAGGATCCAGCCAACTGCCAGAGAATGTAGGCATTAAAGACTACTTGCCAATTTATGTCAGTCCATTTCCAATGGAGGCCATGTCCTCCAGCTGCAACACAAAATGCCTACAAATGTTGGCCAGTTTTAAAGATCTTGATTGAGTTCAAAGTAGGGAATAAGTGACAGAACCAGAGATACATAGCTGTAAATTACTTTTGGAATAATAAAATGTTTTACCTTAGCTAAGGCACTTCTGTACTACCATAAGGAATGTGAGTTAATTCTGGCATATCCAGTGCCAGAGTAACCACAGATTAGAACCAGTAAGCATCATTAGCTACTTGTGTGACATCGGGAAAGTTGTGGTTGTGGTTGTGGCGTGAATGGGGAAATGACTTAGGAATCTTTGCCTGGGTGATACATGCCTGACTTTTCAGGAAATCTAAATTTACTGAGCACTTACTACACTAAGGCCTGTATTAAGCACTTTACTTATATTTTCTGACTTATTCATTGGATAGGAAAATGTAGTTTTCCCAAGTTGCTCAGAAAATTAGATAATTTGCCCAGAGTGACCCATCTGGAAAGGAGTGGACCCAGGCAAGGCACCCAGGTCCATCTGTTCCAAATCGTTCTGTCTTCACTATTTTGCTCTATATAGCTTTGTCTTTCTACTGTGATCATTCAACTTTTCAAAAAATACTCTACATTCCAGCATTTTTAAGAGCACACATTCTGAATTACATACATTCTGACCAGCATCTCCTAAGTAGATGTGGCATACCTAGATTCAAGCACATTTATTTATTCTAATTCACTTATTTTTATGGTTAGGTTTCAGTCACTTATTTGGGGGACAAATAACTTAGATAATGAAAAGGAGTAGTTACCTCCCCCAACAATGAAAAGTTTCTTCATTCAAGTAATATATGACTTTGTATAATCTAAATATTAATGGGAAAATGGCTTAGTCTGGATTCATCTGGAGTAAGACCTGAGATGAGGATTCAAGCGCAAATCAGATTTAGAGAACCAACTTATGGTTTCCAGGGGGGAGGGGTGGGGGGGTGTAGATTGGGAATTTGGGATTGACATATACACACTGCTATATTTAAAATAGATAACCAACAAGGACCTACTGCATAGCACAGGGAACTCTAATCAATACTCTGTAATAACCTAAATGGGAAAAATTTTTGAAAAAGAATACATACATGTATAGGTATATCTGAATCACTTTGCTGTACACCTGAAACTAACACAACATTGTTAATCAACTATACTCCAATATAAAATTAAAATTTTTTTTAATGTTCACTTATCAGCAAAAAAAAAAAAAAAGAAAAGAAAAATTCAAGTAATTTTTCAAGGGCAAGTAATTTGGAAGTTATGGGAAATACCATAAGGGAGTGAGGAATTGATACCTGGAAAGGAAGAGGCCAATAACGGGTAAGGTATTAACCAACGCATCTACGTTGGTGAGTGAGTGGAGTTTAATCCTGCAAGGAATTGCTGTAAAACCCACACCTCAATTAATCTCCACTGAGGGGCAATGGAGCTGAAGTATTTATACACCAATTCCTGAGAGTCGTGGGTGGGGGGGCTTCTTCTGGGGAATGAATTCCCTGATAACTCCTGCCTGCCCTGTGTCTGCATGTGAGTGAGTGCCTTCTGCATTTCCTGGAGAGGGTGCCCTCAGGCACAGAGATGCAGATATTGGCAGTTGGAAGTTAGCTGGATGTTCTGGAGGATATGGGCAGGGCAAGGAAAACTTCTGCTACCAAAGGAAATTATTTTTTTTTTATGTGCTAATTTCAGAAGCTTATGTTTGACTGTCAGATCATAACTGTGAAAATAGTAATCAGCTGAAATTTAGAAGGTTAAATAAAAAAGAAACTTTGCATTTCTGAGGTGGGCGAAGTTAGACAGAGGGATTGGGTACTTGAATTCTGGAGAAGTCCCATGGCTTTGTCAAGAAGAGACAAGTTTTCTTGTTTGGTAGAGCCCCTCTCCCTACATCTCACTACTTTCTGGAAGAAGAAAAGAAAGAAAAAAGAAAGAAATCACTGATATGTAAGGAGGAGGAGGGCTGTTAGCAAAGAAAAACCAGGGAAAATTAATCTCTTTTTGACAAAGCCAAGGGCATGCTACAAAATTTAAATTCTGAATCCTTACACAAATACAAAAAGTCAGATGATTGAGTCTTAAGAGTTACCAGAAAGAGAGAGAGAGAAGAGAGAGAGAAAAATCAATGATAAAATTCTTGGAATTTTTTGTATGTGGGCTGTCAGAACGCCAGGCACACTGGTCAAGATGTCCACTGGCTAGTGGAACCGGGGCAGAAAAAATAAAAATAAAAGGTACATGAGAAAAAGTAAAATATTAACTGTATTGCCAGCAGATAGACAGGGTAGCTTAGAAGAGTGGAAGTTTATTTACCTTAACTGAAGAGAGAAGTGGTGAAAGAGAACGGAGTCGAGCACAGGTGCAGGGCAGCCGAAAAGGAAACTGATTGCCTTGCTCATCACTTTGCCTGCAGCTCTTTCTCATCTCCAACCACTTGGCCTTCCTTGTTCTGGATCAAATATATTAACCAGCTTCTATCTCAGGGCCTTTGCCCTTGCTGTTCCCACTGCCTGGATCTCTCTTCCCCTAGATATCCCCAGTGCTGGTTTCCTCACCTCCTGCAGATCTTTGCTCAAATGGTAGCTTCTCTGAGGGCCTTCCTTGACTACCTTATTTGACACTGTATCCTTCTGGCATCCCCTGTCCCTCATCCCTGCCTTATTTCCTCCACAGCACTTTGTACCTTCTAATATATAATATAATATAATATAATATAATATAATATAATATAATATAATATAACATAACATAATATAATATAACATAACATAATATAATATAATAATAACTTATTTTTAAGCATCTGTCCCTCCCCACGATTGAAGGCTCCAGGAATGTTTGGCCCTGTGTCCCCAACACCAAGCACATTGGCTGACATAGAGCAGGCCCTTGGTAAATATTTGCTAAATGAATGTTCTCATCAGCAAGTATTTGATTGTGAGCTTCTGAGCAGTAGGGTGTTCTTAGTGGGGAGGAACTTGGACCTAAATAAGATTCAGTACATAAAATGCATGCAACAGATTTTAGGTCTTGGAGCAGACAAACTTGGATTTCAATCATACATGGCCTAAGGCAAAACAACCAGTCTCTGAGCCTCTGTTTCCTCTTGTGTGAAATGTTTAATCACCCTCACTTTATAAGTTACTATTAGGATTAATGAGGTAACAAATGCAGTATCAATAGTGGTCTGTTTCAAATTCAAAAATTAGAGGTCATTAGTACAATTAATATTAATAATGAATCTGGCTAAGAATCATGTGTTGATGTCATTATTTTGGTTCTTCCCAAACAATCCCTTTTGTTGGTTTTTGAAGTCCTGAGTTATAGACTTTGTTGATTCTGGAATCAGCAGCCAGCCGGAGACTCTTATATAATAAGCACCATGATAAAGTCTTTAGACAAAGGATCCCTGAGTGGGGCCTGTCTCCTGTGCACGTTTTTGAATGTTCACAAGGTGTGGTGCTGGGAAAGCTTACAATTTCAGATCAGTTTTGATCTGCTTTGCCATGTAACCACTCTACTCCTTACCCTGCACTGAGTAAGGGTGGCTTGTCCTCTCTGACCTGGAGGATTGCAGATCTATCCACCAGATGAAAGCTGTCTTCCTGCAAGCTAGCAGACAGCTTTCTCGTGCTCTCTGAAGTGGAGGTCACTCACAGCTGCCAAATCCTTGGACTGCAGAGTCCCTGTTTTGGTTTCCAAGTCCTGCCTGACTACTGTGAACAAATACCTGGCTTATTATCAAGAACATCCTTAGTTAGGCAAATAGTTGACAATGTCAGTAGAAATTTAAAAAATATGTTTGCTGGTTTAAAAAAAAAGGAAAAGAAAATCCTGCCTTTGGAAACAAAATGACAGTTTCACTGGTCCTGTGTTACTTAGGCAGCCTAGGACCCTGTGTGCCACTGTACTGAAATTGCCCTTCTGCAAAATTGGCACTGGCAGCCAGCAGTCAAATTTGAAATGTCTCGGGCAATAGAGGTGCTTTGGAATCTCTCCCACATACCAGTACATCTCTTGATCTTGAGAAAACATTTCCCGATATTCAGGAACTTTTCCATTGTTTCTGGCAACGACCCCCAAAGGACACATAAGGCTTTCCTCAACCTCTTGACGCCAACAGAACCTTCCCATACTAACTGCTGGCTGGTCAGAAGTAAGCTGGTCAGAATTCACTGGGGACTAAGATTTGAACACTTGTTCCATAGACTTTTTTGCGTTTTTAAAATTTTAGAGGTGAAGAAAGGACCTGAGAATTTTGCTGCATTGAGTGAAAGTTTTGTGCAGGGAGTTCTTTTCTGCTCTGTCATCATAGCGATGTCGTGAACGATATTGTCTCTAATGCATTCTGAGAGAGGCGCTGCTACTAAAAAAGTTAAATTATATGTGAATCCAGAGTAATTTGTGTAACCTGTGGTACCTTTCTCCTGTCAGCCAACTTATTCTTCTTAAAGTTAAGCATTCTTGAAGTCACACAAGTGGTGTGATCTGATACACTGTTATCCGACTTGGCAGCTCTGAACAAGTCATTTTTCCCACAGTATGTTCTTGAACATTAACTCTATGAGATGCCCCATGGAAAGGAAGGTTTTCTAAGACCAAGTGACTTTAGAAATTCTGTATCATCTAACCCTTTTTTGTAGACTTGCCATATATATCAGCACATTAAATGACCTGAAAAGGGCTACTAAAAAGAAATCTGTTTCACTTGGCTTATTCTAGCATTTGTCAAATTTTTTTGACCACAATTCTCTTTTTCTTTTGTTAAATCTAGTAACATGCTACTAGCAAGTATTTCAGGAAACTCAGCTTGGGTGACACTGTCCTAAATACAGTAAATATAACTAAATGTTGTTCTGAGGTTAGAGTTCTCAAAACTGCAGCTTTTGAGGTTTTGGTAACCCCCCAAATGGAATTGTTTTAAACAGGGATCTGCAAACCTTTTCTGTAAAGGGACATTCAGGAAATATTTTAGACTTTGTGTGACTTATAACGTCTGTCAAAACTGTTCAACTCTGGTTGAGTGTGAAGTTAGCTGCAGACAATTTCTAAACAAGTGGGCATAGCTGTACTCTAATAAAACTTTATTTACAAAAGCAGGTGGCAGCCTCAATCTGGGCCAGTTTGGGCTGCAGTTTGCAAACCCCTGTTTTAGAGTGTGGCAACCACCTCTCATTCACAATTCAGTTATCTGATACTGATACCTTGACAGTACATGTAAGATAGAAAAGTTTATGGTGATTTTGTTCTACAGCCAAGCTTGGTCTACTTTTACATTCAGGAGACTGGAAAGTGATCTTAGTTTACTCAGATCAGTATCTAAAATCCTTCTCATGGTCCAGAAAAAGTCCAGAATTTGTCTGCTCTTTGCAACTGAGAGAACGAGGTATAAGTACTCTGCTGCCTTTAAAGCCATTTGATATTTTGCTTTAATTCTCTTCAAATGGCTAACCAGCAATTTCCTGGTAAAAAGGGAGGCGATTTACCAGTAGGACTCTAAGCTTCCTTTTGGAGCTTAAGTAAAACAGGGAGGTGTTTAGGAAAGGAAATCTGCAATAAGTACTAGAAAATACCAAACCTGTGGTTATTTTAAGTCAAGCCCTACTGCAGAATCAACAGTGTCCATTATGCACAAGGGACCACCCACCCAAGGAGCATCCAAAGATAATAATCTATGAGCAAGGAGACCACAAAAATGCGGATGCTGAATTTCTGGCAGGACCTTGTTGTTCATGTTTAAAGAAGTGATTGTCCCTTAGATACCAACTACTTTACTAGCTTTATGCTTGGCAAGGTTTCTGTTTATTAATGCTTTACCTTTGTGTGACTCTGTTTTTAACCCTTTCCAGTGAAAGCATTTTGATCCTCTGCAGAAAAGTGTTGAAAGGTGGGTAGAGCTTTATAAAAAGCCTCTAGACTAACAAAATGATCGCATTTTAGTACTGGGAGCAACCTAAAAACACCTAATCTACTGACATTAAAAAGATCGACTCTTGGGCTTCCCTGGTGGCGCAGTGGTTGAGAGTCCGCCTGCTGATGCAGGGGACACGGGTTCGTGCCCCGGTCCGGGAAGATCCCACATGCTGCAGAGTGGCTGGGCCCGTGAGCCATGGCCGCTGAGCCTGTGCGTCCGGAGCCTGTGCTCCGCAGCGGGAGAGGCCACAACAGTGAGAGGCCCGCGTACTGCAAAAAAAAAAAAAATTGACTCTTTAGGCATATTGCCCAGGATTCCAAACAAGCAGTGACTAGGTGTGAGGACTGGGTTTCCTGAGTCATTCTCAAGGCTGTTCAGAGGACAGAGCTCTCAAACTGCTGTCGTAGACCTTGTGAAGTTTCTGTCATTGGGTCCCTGGATGGGCTTCTGTTCTCAGCATAGATGACGTGCACATATCCCAGGGTGGGGGATATCGTGGGCTGCAAGCACATTTGTTTCTACTCTGTTGTAAATTGTGTGCATACCTTGAAAATAGTTAAGGCTTAGATACTAAGATACATGCATTCTCAAGTAGCAAGGGCATTTTGGCTAAACCTAAGCTGGGAAAGAAAGTCTGGCTATGCCTGCAAAACTGATGATCTGTAAACCTCCAGTATGAACTGATGTACACAGGGGGGAATGGTGCCCTTGGGAGTAAGTTTTGAGTGCAGGTCCCTGGGGTAGAAACAGGAAACGGAGAGGTTTGTATTTGTCTCCTATTTGGATCACAGAGACTAATGTTTGAGCTTTCCACAGGCAGAGGCCAAGAGGAACCTTTTCACCAAAGACTTTATGAAGCTTGAACCTTCAAACAGTCCTAACTGGGGGTCCAGAACTGGGGAGAATGGCTTTCTTTCATTTTACTTTCAGCACTATGAAAGTTAAAGGGAAACCAGTGCAATTTGGCATCCTGATGGTTTTATAGGCCTCAGTGGCCCAAGGAGATGGCATGCAGGCAGGAAAAATGTTTTTCATGGAGTTGTTGGCACGTTTGAAATGGCCACTCAAGTAAGCTTGAGGCGGCAAGCATCTACGGTGTGTGGATTTGTCCCTGTGACCTTGTGGGAGATAACCTGGTGACAGAGCATGAGGAGATTGGGAGGGGGAGGGCTCTAAGGCCAGCCCCAGTTATACACATGGGGTGATGAGCCAGCAACACTGAACATTCATATCAGTGGGTCCCCATTTTTAGCCATAGGCTGTAGAAGTCTGGGAAAGTTTTGGTTATACTTGGCAATATGATTTAAATTCCCCATAGGAATTTTAAAGCACTTTTCCCAAATAAAAGAGAAACTTCAACTTTCTGCAAGTCATGATTCATATACTGTCGTTAAGCAACCACCAAAAAACCCACAGAACTAAAACTTAAATACCTTCATGTGATCAGTCTCAGGGAGGTATGTTTTGTCTGTTCTTGTGTGTTTAAGTATAGCAAATATCCTGTGGTTAATGTTCCCCTCCTTATTTACATTCTTATTACATTCTTTTTTTCTCCCCCAAAAGACTTTGTTTTAAAAGCAACACTGTCTGTATGTGAGAAATCTATTAAAATATGGAGAAATATTGTCTTGTTCCACCAATGCAAGAATGGAAAGTTCCCCAACTTCAGCAGTTCAGAACAACATTCACTCTAACTAGTTTATGCAAATAAAGGGTATTGTGTTTTTTCCTTCTAATCGCAAATGACATTACATTGTTCTTAATTCATCAGGTTTTTACAATTGCATGTATGTAAGTGCTATTTGTTCACACATGTAATAGATGCATATTCAAAATTTTAAGCAAAAATGTTACCACTAAAGAGATTTTTATAATTGTGTACACATGTAGAAGCTATGTGTGTAACAATATATTAGTTTAATGTTAATGGGAAAATTTAATCAAATATGTTGTTGGTATAAATTAAAGAATAATTAAAAATGAAAAAAATTGCAAACGGCAGAGTCTTTTTGTAAGGTTAAACTTTGAAATGGGCCTTCTGTTAAATGCTCAGGAGAATTTATTTCTAAAGTGAATAATCAGGCTTCGTCCAGGTGGGCCTCTGCTCCCACGAGGTGTTTTGTGCATCCCTGCTTTTCCCCTCCAGCTCAGCCGCCCCCCACCTACTTGGAATATGGTTCTTCCTCCAAGTCTTCATGACACCCCTTGATCCACTTACAGGTTATTATACCATCCTTGGCCTGCCCTCCCAGATGGAGTATCTTTCCACGTAACTCTCTTTCCATTTTTACCTCTACTACTTATGCTTGTGACAAGTGCACATCCTGCCCTCAGTGACATGCCAGGCTCCTGGAGCTGCATGTGATCAGGAGGCTGATTGCGTGTCTGTCACAGGTCTGGGTGATCCAGCCCTGATGGCAGCCTTCCAGCAGCTGGGATGCACTTTCACATTTGAAGATCAGTTTTTCAGGTGGAAGGCCTGGGTGTGCCTGCCATGCTGTCCCAGTTCTCATGCTCACAGAAACCTGGGCTTGCCTGGGCCATCAACCCTGACAGTCATGAAAATGCCACACATTCCAAGGCCTGTCATCTCTCCCTGGCTTTGGATTATGCAGTTGCTGCTCAAGACTGTCCTCAGCCCTTCACTCAAGCCAGCTCAGTGCTACTCAAGGTCCTTTGAACAGCTGCATGGATCTCTGGCTCCCCGCTTTCGGTCACAGTGTCACTCCAGCTGAAATGTTCTCCCAGTCTTCTACAGACTCACCCACATTCCATCCTTCCTTCAAACCCCAGTTCCAGTTTTACTTCCTTTGTAAGTCCTTTCCCATGCATGCCACCCACAGAGGTCTCACCTTCCTGGAACCTCACAGAACTTGCTGTCTGTCTCATGTGGAATTCTCTACATTCTCATTTTATTTGATAATTTATTTTCCACTCTTGCACTTTCATTTGGCTTTTCTGGTGGTTATGGTTTATTTTCACAGCTAAGTTGTAAAAGAGTTGGGTTTGTAATTTACCGTTTTGGGTTTAGAAAGTGCCTTAAGATCTCATTCTGTTGCTCAGAGCATTCAGTTATGATTTGGGACACAGAGTAGGTGGTCAGTGAATATAAGTTGCTGGCAGCCACCGTGTTTCACACCACTCAGCTGGAAGAGAAAAATTTTCTCCAGATGTTTCATTTGTACAATTTTCCTGATGTCTTAGAATTAACTGCTACTTAAATATCAAGTGATACAAACGAACAAAGTCATCTGATCATAATCCAATAATGAATTCTTCTAGCAAACAGTGTGCCAAGTACTGTGTTGTTACTGACCTGCAGAGTGTTGGTGAAGGGTCCTAATAGATTTGACTTCTCAGTTTTCACTTTTTTTTTTAAGTTTTTTTTTTTTTTTTTTTTTGGCTATGCTGCACAGCATGTGGGATCTCAGTTCCCCAACCAGGGATCAAACCCATGCCCCCTGCAGTGGAAGCGCAGAGTCCTAACCACTGGACCACCAGGGAATTCCCCAGTTTTCACTTCTTTTAATCATGGGCCAGTTGCTTAACTTTGTTAAACCTCAGCTTCTCTCTCTCTTTCAATTTGTGTTTGTGTGTATGTGTATACATAAATTATGTATAACGGTATATGTAGATATCATTCCCTTCAACTGGGCTTCTAAGTATAATCGTTCTTGACAACATAGCCAGAACTCTATCAATACTTTTTTCTTCCCTTCCTATTAAAACAGATTGGGCTGAGCAACATAATACGATATTTAGATGAATCTTATTATTTTGTTTAAACAGTTCTACAAAAAGGATGTTTTGTGTTTGTGTTTCAGAAATCCTCTTTGTATGATTCTTGTTGGAAGGCTAGGCTAGACCTCTCCCGGAGGTAGCCGGGAAAATCAGATGTTTCTTCTCCCAGAACTCCAGAAGCTGGCCTAAGGCGTGTGATCTAAAGTGTGATCAATCAGAGGCCTCTGGCAGGAATTTGGCTTCTACACCAAACAAGCAGGGACAGGTGGACGGTTACTGCAGTGGCAGCATCTAGCGACCGGTGCTCAGGGGTCTAGCCTAGACAGGGCTCTAACTAGGCAATCCCCTTGGCTTGGTGTGTGTCCTCACACACCCAGTCTCCCTTGCTTTCTTTTGGTTCCCAAACATGGGACTCCAGACCCTCAGCTGATTCTGTTAGCTACCTTCTTTCCATTAAATCAACTTCTGGCCCACTTCCTGAATTTGGTGTGTGTTGTTTGTTTGACAGTCCCAGTAGATATTAATACTTCAATAAAGGATCTGATGTTCACAGATGTAAATTCCTCAACATCCTATTATCAGGTATATGTCCAAGCTAGAATTTAAATTGCAATTTACTGGCTTCAAAACCATTTTTTTTAACTTATAATACAACGTATTTTAAAAACATGTTTTTATTTTATTAATGTTGTCAAATTTGTGAGCCACTCATTAATATGCTGAGTGGAAGGAGAACAGCATCTGTGTTCTACAGCCAAAATCCAACCACCACATTCTTTGTTACCTCTCTGTAAACTGAATTGACTGTTTTTGGGCATATGTCAATGTGATTTCTTTCTTGCTGGTAGAAAAAAAAATCATTCTCTTAGCTTTTCCCCCAGATGACCTTGGAGATGTTGCACGTTATTCTCTAGCAGCCACAAATCTTTCTGCAAGACAATAATGATGTTTCACAGTGGAGATCCTCTGTTGGGCAGGCCTACCTTGACATTTTGACACTAACCTTTGTCAGATGGCTTTTTTTCCCCATTCAGAAAATGTCATTAGTATCAGAAAAAAAGGAAATTGCCTTAAAATGTATTTGATCAAAATACTGTGCTGTGTTTTTCCTTTTGTGTAAGAGTTTATGTAGGTGTTTCTGGCCTAAACATTTTTGACATTCTGATAACCTGCAGGATTGGAAACGCTGCTTCTGAAAGAAATGCATTGTGGAATGCAAAGAATGCCCTATTCAGGTCTTAAGTAGCACCATCTGTGTGTCTCGTAAAAATGTGGGCGCCTTGAAAAGCTTTGTCCCTGAGAGAAAACTTGGCTTCCCACACGCTGCCTAACAGCGGTGATGCTGCATGAGACGTTTTCCCTCGTGCCTTCCGATGTGAACCTTTGAGGGAGAAGGCAAGTTCCTTCTCGTAGCTGAAATCTTGGGAATGAGAACTTACTGCCTGATAAGGCAAAATCCCAGCTGTCAAAGCAAGATTTCCAAATTAAAGTGGACAGGGCCCTTCTTCGTTTGCATATAAATAGGTCCAAATAATCACCAACAGGCAGGAAGACTGCCTACATGGCCACTGCTGAGATTTTTTTTTTTTAATCTATCTCTCATCTTCTTTAGTCCTTTAGAATATGATGAGGGTCAGAGGAGTCTAGAGGGAAACGTTGAATGTTATTCTAGGAATTGTCCCAGATCTTCCAAGGATGCTGCTACTACTGCATTACTCAAAATAGTTTTCATTTGTAATTTAAGACTTTTCAAAAATAAATATATATTTCAACCAATCATGTGTCAGACCCAAATCTCCCAAAGGAATAAATTTAAAATTTCTTTTAAAATAACGTATGCATAAATATGAATAAAATTTAATTATAATTAATGCTCCTTTTTCTATTTCTGCCTTGAAAATACAATTCCTTATTAAAATAGTTTACCAGCCCCTAAAACCTAAAGATCACAGATAATGTATGATATTTATTGTACTGATTCCTGCTTTTTAATTTGAAAATTTGTAGGTATTCCCAGAGCATATTTAATACCACCAACTTTCCTGAATGTAAATTCAGTAAACAGAATCTAACCATCCTGAATGAAGAAAGCAAGTCAGTTCCAACTTCTGACAATAAGATCCTTGGTAGAATCTACAAGATTATAAATCTTGGTTTTGTTATTAAGACATAATAAATTCTCTCCTTTTGTCTGTGTTTTGGATTAGAAACACTTGTGATTCTTCCTTGATTAATCCCAAGAGCTTCAGGTCTCTCTGTTTGCACACTGGGTTGGAACCCCTCAGTGAGGCCTGTTCTCTCAGAGCTGGCCTGCCCTCCCAATTAGAGCCCCACGCTTCCCCAGGCACATGGTGTCTGTATTGTTCATGTCTTTTGAAGCATTGCACAGAATTTAGGGGGGTACTTAGCACACAGCAGGCGTGCTATGTTGCCAATGACCAGCATTTACACACTTCCCACACTGACTGGCAAATGGAGAGTTGTCATATAGCCTCATTTGCTCTTCTTGCTGAGTCTGGACATTTGTTTGACCTATCAACCTTGAATTTTCACTCCTTACATCTCTATCAACAGATTTCCTAGATTATATGCTTTGTCCTTTGGGGCAAGGTGCTAAGAATTACTCTAGACCTCAGTCTTCTTGCCTAGAAAATGAGGGATTTTACAGAATGATTTCTCAGCATTCTCTCAGGTGAAAATTCTAGGATTTCATGATATTCTATGGCCTACCAGGTATCTATCTCAACCCGGATGTCCTGGCATATTTAATTGATCAAGTCCAAATGCCTTTTCCCTTCAACATCTCATTCTTGTCCTTATTTCCTTTGATGGAATTGAAAGCTTTTCCTTCTTCAAAGCCCTCTTCTCTCTGTGTTCATATCCAGTCAGATGTGTGGCCCTCCAGCTTCTAACTGCACTCTTTCCAGTTATATACACTTCCTTTCTGCTAACACTGAGACTGTCTGATTCAAGACATTAGGACTTCTTTTAATAGATTATTAATTTTTCTCTTTACAGTTTCTTTCCCATGGAAACCTACCATACACATTGCTGCTGGACCACATCTCCAAGTGATTGCATCATTTCCTTCTGTGGGATTCTATTATCTACCTAATTAAGTTGATAAATATTTGTATGTACTTTGTAACAACATCCCAAACTACCTTTCCATGTATTTGCCTCCTCTTCCCAATATGTTTCCTATGCGCCAGGCAAATAATACCTCACCAAATTTCCTTAGTCCAGGCCTTAACTTATGCCATTTACTCCAACTGAAGCTTTCTGTCATCTCTGCCTCTCAAATCTTGTCTATCCTATAACTGTATCTCAATTGACACCTTTTCTGTAAAAAATTTTGATTCTTCTAATCAAATGTGACCATGATTTCTATTAAATTGCCATGATATTTTATTCTACTGTTATCTTCATTGTGGGTATTGATGTACTTATCTCTCTTAAAAGCTTTTAAACACCCTAAGTCTTGTAATTGTGTTGTATTCATCTTGCTATTCTTTGGGAATTCTTTCTTAGAAGCGTGTTCATAGAAATTCAGGATGGATTTTTTGAAGGAAATTGAAGTTAAGTTTAATGGGTGGTCTGAATGATTATCTGGTTGCAAACTATAGAAACTCACTTAAAATATCTCAGGCAAAGAAGAACTTTCTGAAAAGGAAAGTGTCATAGTTCCCAAGGGCAGACAGATTTCTCTGATTGCAATAGTGTGTATGTTTCATTACTGCCTCTGTTTTTCTCTCTCTGTCTCTCTATCTCTGTCTCTTTCCAGACTATCAGCTTCTCTGTGCCCAGGATAACAGAGCCCGAGTGATGGCCTCCTTGCTCAAACCTCCAGCAGAGATTAGCTAGAGTGTCTGAGTCCTATACCAAATTCTCAGAAAGAAATGTGATTAGTTCCTCCGTTCAGGTGTATAACCCTGACCCACTAAACTTGGAGTAGGGGAGATAGTCTTAGCCAGCCACCCTCTCCTTAAGGGCACTTGAAGTAAACTCTGAAAAGGGGGCAAAGGCAGGGCAGTGGAGCAATGTCAGGTATCAGAGAAAGGGCCACAGACTGGCACACACCCTAAGAAGAAGCAGTCTAGTGTTGAGGAATCTAAATTTGACTCTGTACATATACAGGCTTTCATAATTATTCTAAATTTCCTGTGGACGTGCAAAAAGACTGCAGAGCCTTTATCTTCCATGTGACTGCCTGGACCTTTCTTTTTTATTCTGCATGGAACATTGCATCATTGTCCCTAGTCATTTGCTGTATTTAAGTCTTATGAGAAAGGTATGACTCCAAAAGAGTGATAGGTGTGGCTGTTTGTACATGGTACTGTCTGAAATCAAGCAGATAAACAGCCAATTAAGTTTTAGGGGGAATTGTTCTGCGGAAAGAGCCACCAACCTGGATTATAATAGACTGTGAAGTTAAAACCAGATTTGCTGTCCCAACCTTCTACAGAAGGAAGCCGGTTGAGAAAGTTACGCAGCCCCACAAAAGGCACATTTCCAACACTGTCTTCATATGTGGACCAGAATCATCTGAGAAAGAATGACCCTTTCAGAGAGTGGAGCCAAGACCCCATGGAGCAAATGGTCTAGGCAGCTCCTCCCAGGGAGCAGACCCAAGGCTTAATCAAGGAACATTCCCTGTGCCCAGGAAGATGACACTTGCAAAGTCTGACCAGCAATATTTCAGAATTGCTATAGTCCAGTGACTGCTGTGTGTCTCTCATCTTCCCCTTTCTTAATGAGGCTATTTTTTGTGGTTATCTCATCCCTTATTCAACTGTCGTGTATGTGTCACAGGGGATGCAGGGTACTTGTTTTAACTGCATAGTCTCTGGATCAAAAGGATCCCCACCTTGCCCTGATATAGATACTATCATAAAATTTCAGACAATGAGCCTGTTGCTATGATTGGATTGGAGTGGACATTATAGTCTCTTTCTTGGAGTGAGGGAGAGTATATTTTATTCAAGGAAGGGACAGAAACAAAAATTTGTGAGTAAAGGGTAGAGTAAGTCATGTAACTTAAGTCCTGTAAGAAAAATTATATTGTTCCTCGTTATTGGCTGCCACTCCACGTAAGAAGATAATTTCTCTCCATGTCTGGCTGTCAGCCTTGGCTATGTGATTTAAGTCAACAAAATGAATCGTTATTTATGATCAACATAATTCACTGCTGCACAGAAGCTTGAAGTGTTATCTCATGGGTCTACCATTGGTCCTTTTCCTCGGGCACCAAACTGTATGTCCTGGATAGGAGCTTCTCCTTCATTTTTTTTTTTTTTTTGCGGTACGTGGGCCTCTCACTGTTGTGGCCCCTCCCGTTGCGGAGCACAGGCTCCGGATGCGCAGGCTCAGCGGTCATGGCTCACGGGCCCAGCTGCTCCGTGGCACGTGGGATCCTCCTGGACCGGGACACGAACCCGTGTCCCCTGCATCTGCAGGCGGACTCTCAACCACTGCGCCACCAGGGAAGCCCCTCTCCTTCATTTTTGGGTCTTTAAAGGCATCATGGAGCATAACCATTGTCAATCTGTGTATGACTAGTAATATGAGTGAGAAGTAAACATTAGGTGCAGTAAGCTTGGAGATTTGGGAATTTTTGTTACTGCAGCATAAAAGTTTCGGAGTGCAACCTGGCTCATGAAGCAGTTTATAAAACAATTTTCAAATGTGAAATCTCTTCTAGATTTGCCACTTTGAGTGCTCAAGCTCTAAAAATCCTAAGAGGTGAAATTAAAAACGTCACTCGGTAGTTTTCAGTTTCTTTTATTCCTTCTTCTTTCCTTCTTTGTTGCTTCCTTTCTCCCCTCCTTCCATCCTTCTTTTTTCAAGCAGTGGTACCATTTAAAAAAAAAATCTCATTAAGAGGATCAATATATAAATATCTAAAGTTGAACTGTTCTGGAAGTAAAGGAAGAGAATGGGGGAAGTGAGGGCCGAACCTTTCTCCCTGGCTTCCTCACGGACCTCCCCACACTTGATGTGCTTGAGGAACACCCTATTAGGTCCCTTCAGGGTAGAGTGTAAAAGAGGTTTAAGGTCCAAAGAAGGAAAGTAATGCACACAGCCTCACAACCTTTTTGTGAGCCCCGTGGAAGGCCGTGAAGTGTAGTGGACTTAGGAAGGAGACAGACGTGGGTTTGAATCTTTGCTCTGCTACTGATTAAATGTGACCATGGGCCACCTCCTCAATCTTTCCAAGTCTCTTTTTTCATCTATAAAAAGGGGACACTCAAACCTGCTTCATACAGCTGTTGAGAGGCTTCAATGTAGCATTGTGCTTGCATAAAAGATATTATTATTTGCTCCCTGTTTTTTTTTGTTTTTGTTTTTGTTTTTGCGGTACATGGGCCTCTCACTGTTGTGACCTCTCCCGTTGTGGAGCACAGGCTCCAGACGCGCAGGCTCAATAGTTGTGGCTCACGGGCCTAGCCGCTCCGCGGCATGTGGGATCTTCCCAGACCGGGGCAGGAACCCGTGTCCCCCGCATCGGCAGGCGGACTCTCAACCACTGTGCCACCAAGGAAGCCCTTGCTCCCTGTTCTTGATCCACTTTTTTTTTTTTCCAACACACAATGCTTCACTAGAATCTTGGAAAATTTATCAAAAAATACATTTGAGGTAGCTAATTCCTCATTTTTATTTCATAAAGGTGGACCCTGGCTTGTCCACGGTCATGTTGCTAGAACTAGAACCTGGAGCTCCTGTTCTCCATATGTATCAAACTGCTGCGGAGTCTCTAAAGATCCCTGGGATTAGAGGTGCGTGAAACCTCATTGCAGTTACTGAAAGGTTCTCCTTATGTTGGAGTGAATGACAGGTAGTTTTCATTTTTCTTCACTCCTCTGACATTCCAGGACTGAAATATTTCCACTTAGCTCAGCAGAATCCAGCAAAGCATATCAGAAACAGAGAAAACTGTACTTTGGGGTTCAATCTGTAATTGATTTTGAAGTACCATAAAATGCTAGTGTGAAAGAGCCAGTTCCCCGTTTCCCTGAAGACTTTTACTGCCCAAATGACAGACAGTTGGCTCTATAAAATGAGGAGACTGAGACCAGCCACTTAAAGGATAGCCACCACATCTCTTCTCTGGGGTAAAAGAAATGGATGTGACTTTAACATCGAAGATTGCCCTGCCAGCAGCAAGAGGTCCTGAGAAAGAAACCTGTGAGCACTGCAGCTCTGTGTGTCAGTTTTCCTAGAAGAGCACATGGCTTGCATGACTTGGATCCCAGGTGTGTCCCTGAGCTGCAAGGCTTCTCAGTCATGTAACAGCAAGATTTCACTTCCAAGGTAGGAAGCGAAGGCATTTGGGTGTGACCAATTAGGCATTACCTTGGCAGGCCCCAACTTGTCATTTTACTAAAGCCCTTTGGGGCTGAGAAGTTTGCTCAGAATAAAACAAGTGAAATTTCAAATTCTTTAGAAGATGCACCCTCTGCCTGCTAGGTCTTGGGATTTTTCTCTCCGTGGGACTTAACACAATGCCCAGAATGCCATGAAGGCACTGGGTTAAATGCTCTCTTGAAGACCTTCCATGTCCAAGTTTGTTTGTTGCTGTAGACAGGGAGATATTTAGGTCTTTTCTTCCAGTTTCATTTCAGCTCATTGTAATGGGATTAAGAATCTGGAATGGAAATACATGCTTCCTTGATTCTTTTGTTCCATTTTGAAAGCTGTCTGGGGTCCTGATAACTCATCAGCCATTGATCTTCCCCTAGAACCGGAGACACTTCCCTGGCACATGTGGGCTGAAGTGATGTGTTTGCACCTCTGGCTCTTAGAGCAAAGGGATGACACTGGGAGTGGGGGTTAGGTGGTGCAGGGCGGGGCCCGTGCTAGTTCAGGTCATGTGAGCCAGCTGGGAGAGTGGCCTGACGTTCCTCTTTTCTGAGGCCTTGCTGGCATCTCCAGTGACAAACAACTTCCCTCAGGTTATCTGTCATCTCACCTTTGTCCTCTGTTGGTGAGGCGACTTTCTTTAGAGTTCCATGCTGTGGCAAAGTGATGTGAACGGACAGCCCCAAAGGAAATAAATGTTGCCAAGTTCTGCATTACAAACAGGTATCAGTGCTTCCAGAGAGAGCCTAAGAATAAGTTTGGACGGGTTCCAGTACGCTTTCGTTTAACTTTACTATTTAATTTATCTCAATAAGCCTTTGTCTTCTCTTTGGAAAAAATGGGAAAGTATTCATATCTCATTACTAGCTCTAACTGATAGAGAGTGGGCGTTTAATAACTTAGTTCCCTCCGCAATCCTGACGTCATTGAAATGATCGTGGAAGGCTCAGCTTAACAGATTTTGGAAGGCTCCCTATAACCACTTGTTTTAGATTGGCTTTCTTTTTTTATTGTCTTTGCCTTTTTTTTTTACTTCAGCACTATTTTATTTTATTTTATTTTTTTTTATTTAGTGTTTTGGGTTTTTTTTTGAAATTTTGTATTTTATTTTATTTATATTTTTATACAGCAAGTTCTTACTAGTCATCAACTTTATACACATCAGTGTATACATGTCAGTACCAATCGCCCAATTCAGCACACCACCATCCCCACTCCCCCGCCGCTTTCCCCCCTTGGTGTCCATACATTTGTTCTCTATATCTGCGTCTCAACTTCTGCCCTGCAAACAGTTTCATCTGTACCATTTTTCTAGGTTCCACATACATGCGTTAATATACAATATTTGTTTTTTTCTTTCTGACTTACTTCACTCTGTATGACAGTCTCTAGATCCATCCACGTCTCAACAAATGACTCAATTTTGTTCCTTTTTATGGCTGAGTAATATTCCATTGTATATATGTACCACATGTTCTTTATCCATTCGTCTGTCAATGGGCATTTAGGTTGCTTCCATGACCTGGCTATTGTAAATAGTGCTGCAATGAACATTGGGGTACATGTGTCTTTTTGAATTATGGTTTTCTCTGGGTATATGCCCAGTAGTGGGATTGCTGGATCATATGATAATTCTATTTTTAGTTTTTAAGGAACCTCCATACTGTTCTCCATAGTGGCTGTATCAATTTACGTTCTCACCAACAGTGCAAGAGAGTTCCCTTTTATCCACACCCTCTCCAGCATTTGTTGTTTGTAGATTTTCTGATAATGCCCATTCTAAATGGTGTGAGGTGATAACTCACTGTAGTTTTGATTTGCATTTCTCTAATGATTAATGGTGTTGAGCAGCTTTTCATGTGCTTCTTGGCCATCTGTATGTCTTCTTTGGATAAATGTCTATTTAGGTCTTCTGCCTGTTTTTGGATTGGGTTGTTTGTTTCTTTAATATTGAGCTGCATGAGCTGTTTATATATTTTGGAGATTAATCCTTTATCCATTGATTCATTTGCAGATATTTTCTCCCATTCTGACGGTTGTCTTTTCGTCTTGTTTATGGTTTCCTTTGCTGTGCAAAAGCTTTTAAGTTTCATTAAGTCCCATTTGTTTATTTTTGTTTTTATTTCCATTACTCTAGGAGGTGGATCAAAAAAGATCTTGCTGTGATTTATGTCAAACAATGTTCTGCCTATGTTTTCCTTTAAGAGTTTTATAGTGTCCTGTCTTACATTTAGGTCTCTAATCCATTTTGAGTTTATTTTTGTGTATGTATGGTGTTAGGGAGTGATCTAATTTCATTCTTTTCCATGTAGCTGTCCAGTTTTCCCAGCACCACTTATTGAAGGGACTGTCTTTTCTCCATTGTATATCCTTGCCTCCTTTGTCATAGATTAGTTGACCATAGGTTCAGCACTATTTTATAATATACTTATAATATACTTTTATATGCTTTAAAATATTCTTTCATACAGTGCAATTTGCTTTCATAATATACTACAGTTCCACTGTCAAGTAGCTCTAAGTCTGAGTGCATTAATACCTATAACCCAGAGGATGTGAAAATTCTGGCTCCTTTACCTGGGGGTCCATTTGTGTTGTACCTCATGTTGCAGGGGTATGGGACCTAGGCAGCTGCAGGCTTAGTGTGCTAGACCACGCAGTGGAAGATAATAGGAACAGTGGCCCATGTGGTGTTGTCCACAGTTTAGAGTTTCACTGAAACTGAGTATCTCAGTGTGGGGACTGCAGAACACCAACAGAATTACTTATGTTCATTTTTTTTTAATCTTAGTTCCATGGACACATTAAATTAAAATATTCTCCATGGATAAATCCTGGGAATCTGACTTTCTTTTTAACAACTAGTATGATTGTTGTGAATAAAGTTTAGGAAACAGTACTTACTTCCTATCAACATAAGAAATGAAAACCTAAATTAATGGGCTGCCTGCCTTTGGCTAATAAAATAAGATAGTACCAGAGTCTCCAAGTACAGTGGGGTTATACCAGACAAGAAACAGGAATTTACCTCGTAAATATAGTATGTTTTCTTGGCATTTTGAATTTATTCAAGAATTTTGGAGAAAAGTGACAAAATTTACAATAGTATTTTAAATTTTTCAAAATGAATATATTATAGAGCAGAATATATGATGCACATGACTTAAATGAAAATGACTTCAAAGAAATACAAAACTTGTGGCAAGCTTTTTTAGACTTCTCCCCAGACCCCCTGGTATGGCCACCCTCCTCCTTGTAGGGTCACTTTGCAGATAAAGAGTAGGATCCACTCTTGTGGGGGATTTGGATGACAGCATCAAGAGAAATAACAGCAAATGATCTTTTGAAATGTGCACTAAAACATTTATTAACAAAACACTCAAACAGTATTTCCATGCTCCTCTTTTATTAGAAGAGCAAATATTAAGTCCCTAATTCAATAACAGATTTTTAAAATTTAACTTTTCGACTATGCCTGAGAGGCAGTGAAATTCCATCCCGTATCATCTGTCTTCTGTACCTGTAGCACTTCCCAGAGGCACCTGGGCTCCTGCAGATGACTATGGAGCTGTGCAGAGTCCTCTTTTAAACTGGAAACCTCCCCCTCTCTTCAATTGGTAATCCTTCACCAAGTTTTTGGAGTCTCCTAAGTAACTTTAAATGCTCTCCCTCCATTTTGAAGACATCATTTAAAATGGAAATGTGATGTCTTTCCACTTTTAGTTTCTATCACCCACACGGTACAACTCAGACCACATACTATTGCTCGTGTGCTGTGACTCCACGCTTACCTTTTCAGTCTCACTTTTCATCAGTGTCCCATGTGTCCCCGTTCTGCTAAGCCACTTGCAGAGCCTCAAGTGTGTCCTTTTATGGCTCTTTACCATTTCATGTGCTGTTTCCCACCTGGCATACCTTTCTTACCAATAAACTCAAATTGCCTTCCCTCTGAAGTTTTTTGATGCCATTCTCCCACCCCTAGCTATTAGTGGTAGCTCCTGCTATCTTGTCCCCATAATACTGTGAAAACGACTATTTCACAGATATAAACACTCTGTATTCTGAATATTTATTACTAAGTAATGCCTATTCTGCTGAAAGTTTCTTGAAGGCATTACTACCTAGAATTCACTTTTCTATCTTTAATAGTAAGCTGAGAGATTACCATTTAATAGATGACAAAAATATTGATTTAAGAAATATCAAAATATGCTAATTATTTTAAATCTACACATACAAAGAAATAGAATTTCAACTTGTTAAAATACTAGGCAGATATGGTCTTTTGGAAGCAGACCAACGTAGGTTTTAACTTTATATTTCTGAACACTAGCTTTGTGATTTGAGCAACTTACTTAACCTTTCTAAGACTTTTTCCTCAAATGAGTTTTTTTTTTTTTTAAATAATACATACTTTGGGCTTCCCTGGTGGCGCAGTGGTTGAAAGTCCGCCTGCCGATGCAGGGGACACAGGTTCATGCCCCGGTCCGGGAAGATCCCACATGCCGCGGAGCGGCTGGGCCCGTGAGCCATGGCCTGATCCTGTGCGTCCGCAGCCTGTGCTCCACAACGGGAAAGGCCACAACAGTGAGAGGCCCGCGTACCGCAAAAAAAAACATACTTCATAGGCTTATAGTGAAGACACATAACAGACTTTTTAAGAGTTAGCATTATATTTGCCACAGTAGTCAATAAAGGTTATTTCTTTCCTTCCCCTTTCCAAAGGCTTGAGTAGAAAAAGTGTTTGTTTAATCCCAAGTCAACCAGAAAGTTAAATTAAATGGAAACCCAAACCCCCAATTCTCTAAACATTGTGGTTAATTGTTATTGCTGTGTATGTTCTGATAAACAACAAAGGCCTGGGGTCTGTATTTGTGCTGATGTGGAGTTGGAACTGTTAAGTCCCGGACCAGAGTTCTTTATGATACACAAGAGCATCCTTATCCACTGTCCAGAAAACTTCCCATATTTTCCATAGTCTGGCCCAGCTCCCAGAGCTCACAAGATAGGTCCAATAATTAAGCCTGTCAGAAATCTGTAAGATTTCAGCTGTATCTGTGTAAAAATGACCTTGCACAGCTGTTTTGGTAACTGTGATACACTGGGAAATTTCTCCATCCAACATGTTTCCAAACCTACTTCCACCCATGGGGACAGGAAGAGCCAGTCAGAATGGAATGACATTAATCTTGACCATGTGGGAAGAGCAAGTAGTTCAGAAGTTGGAAATTCTCCACGCACAGGCACTGAAATTATTTTGCTTATGGGTTAACATAGGCTGTTTTGGCTTGTTTCATTTTTAAACAGAGAGACTTTATTTTTCAAAAAGATATATGAATTTCCAAGGATTTTCTGACCACGTTAGTTTTCTTGATGTGGTTGGAAACTTGTGTGAGTACTTGAGACAAGTAGGACCCACTCGAAATAGGCGCTCTGGGCTCTGAGTCTTATCTGGAAAGCTACACACTAAGGTCCTTATGCATCCAGTGAGATGTAACTTGGTGAGATTGTTTGGAGATCATGGGCATTTATTTTAAAGAAAAGACTGGGAATATTTTTGCAAATGAGGATTGTGAGCAATCTAGACAAACTAAATTGTCAAAAACTTGCTAAGATTTAACTAAAGGTAGTGAAGGCAATGGGAATAGGAAGATGGTCCAAAAAGATATATTAACTTGTTATTTTAGCCCAAATATTCTGACCCTGACCTGTGGGCCTCATGGCAATTCTGGACCAAAGGAAATTGCTCACACTTTTCTATGGATTATTTAAGAAGTGGATGCCAACTGTCGCTGTTTTGCTTTAGGAACGTGTGCTACTAGTACAAGTTTCTAGGGAGCGACAGAGGCATGTGGTCCAAACGGCAGAATCTTCAGTGTGCACTGACACGTAACTTCTCATAATGCAGGGGAAGTTGGAACTGCATCTCAAAGACTTTTGTGTGTGTGTGTGGTACGCGGGCCTCCACTGTTGTGGCCTCTCCCGTTGCGGAGCACAGGCTCCGGACGCGCAGGCTCAGCGGCCGTGGCTCACGGGCCCAGCCGCTCCGCGGCATGTGGGATCTTCCTGGACCGGGGCACGAAACCGTATCCTCTGCATTGGCAGGCGGACTTTCAACCACTGTGCCACCAGGGAAGCCCCAAAGACCTTTTTTTATGGAGACTCATACAGAATATAAGGGAACTCCCCCAAATTGTGTACACTCAACCAGAAGTGAGAAAAGTGACACCAGTGTAAAACCAAAGTGACTTCTTAACCATATAACCTTGTCAGGCATCATATGTTTTATTTACTTACTGTTTTCTTACGATAATTTTTTCAACAAGGAACTGAGGAGTACTTCCTGTTGAGAAAGTTTCATGTTTGTCTTGCCAATAATTCTTTATGAGTTTAAATGTTATAATTAAAAGTTGGGGAGAAAAGGAAAAAAGGTTAAACCAGCCTGAAAACCCTTTGCTGCTTTGACAGCTGACTCTAAGAAAGGTTTTATGCTCACATGATTACTTAGGTATGGTGCCCCTGGTAACATATATACTGTTGATTCTATTTTATCAGATAGTAGCATTTATCTCTCTCTTCAATTTACATTTGTAGCTACTTTACATTCATAAAATCATTATAACTAAGCCTGGAGCTAAGGCTTGCATGCCTGCCTCTCACTGTACCGACTCCACTGACAGGAACATTTCCCTTATATTTATTATAAAATCATAATATGTGTGTAGAATAAAAATTAAATAGCCCAAAAATATTAAAATGAAAAAGTAAAAAACATCTCCTTCTTCCACTAACCATAGTCTTACTCACAAGAGGCAACAAATTTTTACTCTTTCTGATCTTGTTTTCTGTGGTTATAGTCACAACACTAAATTACATGTTTGAAACTTGATTTGTTAGTTTGTCAGTTTTAGACCTTGTCTACATACTCCTGAATATGAAAAATGAAGAATTTAGTCCTATCTCTGTCTCTTTCATTCTCGATCTGTTACTAATTTTTTCCCCTTTCTTCTAGGGATAAACTTTACAACTATTAAGCAATATACATAAATGTTTCTTGACCCATCACCTTAGACAGAATCCATTGACTTTACACTGTCGTAGATGTGGAGTAAATGCATGAGTGTCTTCTACTTCTCTCCCTACATTTCTCCCTCCCAACCTTTGTAGGTTGTACCTTTGCTTTTCCATTGCCAAAATTTATTTCATGTATTCTTCTCTATAACTGTAATGATGTTTTCTACTTTAAATTGATTAAAAACCAATAAGCAGTATTTACAATAATACTGGCAGTTTGCACTGCCAGAACCAAGTAGTGTGATTATGCTCAGAAAAAGAAATATAATCCTATGTTATTAAGCTTTTCACTTGAATGACAATGCTCAATGTTTCAAAGTCAAATGGAGTTTCTTTCTCTCCATAACTGGCATAAAAGTCAGGTCAAATTTTATTTAACTTCATATTTGGGCCATACTTTTTTTGCACAAGGTTTGGTTTTTCCATACAAGAGATGGGGAAGAACAGTTTGCCCAAGCTATTCCACAGACTCTCATTAGCAGCTGCCCTGATTACAACCCTTCCTCCTTTCTGGCTTCAGCATCATCCGGATCTGCTGGGCACTTCCCAGGGAAGGTAGCTGCCCCTCCCAGCATCACCGACTCCTGTGTATCTTCAGAATACAGTATTCTCTGTTGGGGTTTATTCATCAACATGATTCTGTCTACTTTCTTTCTTGTAGAAACTTACCAACATTTCTAATCTACTGATGAATCTTATATTAGTCTAGGTTCTCTAGAGAAACAGAACCAATATGATATCTACATCCATATCTGTATCTATATCCATACTTGTCTATTTATTTACTTATTTATTATGAGGAATTGGCTCACAGGATTTTGGAGGCTGAGAAGTCCCAAGATCTGTAGTCAGCAATCTGGAGACCCAGAAGAACCAATGATATAAGTTCCAGCTCGGGTCCAAAGGCCTGGAAACCAGGAGAACCAATAGTGTAAGTTTCAGTGCAAGTCCAATGGCAAGAGAAGACCAATGTCCCAGCTTGGAGACAGGAAAAGAGAGCGAATTCCCTCTTACTTAGTCTTTTGTTCTATTGAGGCCTTCAATGGATTGGATGAGGGCCACCCACATCAGGGAAAGCAATCTTCTTTACTTGGTCTACCAATTCACATGTTAATCTCCCCTCAAAACACACTCACAGACACACCCAGAATAATGTTTAACTAAATATCTGGGCACCTTGTGGCTCAGTCGAGTTGACACATAAAGTAAACATCACAGGTGCTTTTCTCATTTTCAGTTCCTTTATATCTTTTATGGCATTTCCATGGGATTTGGGGGAAGAGATAAACACAGTCCATCTTCTTGAACTAGAATTATTGCTTGCTTCCTGGTGCTAGAGTGGTAACTGACATGAATATTTATTCTTCTGGATAATGTCTGCTCATGCTCAGCCCGTTCACCTTCCCTTTTGGGCTCTCCCCTGTACTGAGGGGTCTGGATGCCTAGAAAATGTATTCCCCAAACTCTCTTTCTGACAGGTTTCTATTAAGTTTTCCCAGTAGGAAGCATTTCAGTTGGATTCCAAGGACAACCAAGGGGGTAGTCTTTCTGCTTCTGGTTCCAGCAGGAGCCACGGCCAAAAAATAGAGGTGACTGTGGGTGACTATGACCTCTGGCAGCGTCAGTGGATCTGGGACTAGCAGGCGGCAGAAGTGGGGATGACAGATGACCACGGGCTCCAGCAGCATTGGTGGCAACCACAGCAGTAAATGCATTATTTCTGGACCCTGTAAAGTGCCGCCATTCTCACCTTGACTCTGCCACCCAGCCAAAATTTTTGTAACCAATTTTTTGGTATTAAATTCATGTCTATTTGAATAATATTTTCCTGACTGGACCATGACTGATACACTTACTAACATTATATTTCTTGTCTTTCTTTGAGACAATGTGATGTATCTTTAAACAACAGCATCAGCTCAAAGGAAAAATTAAAGGTAAGGGATGGTCACTAAATTTTCTTTAACGCTTACTATTTTCTACTCACAATAACTCTAAAGTAAATATTATTATCCTTATCTTATAGATGATAACTCAGGGTAAGGTATGTTTATTTGACCCAGATTGCACAGTACAAACTGACATCCAAAGCAGATTCTACTCTTCATCTGAGAAACTCATATTGATATCTGACACAAATCCTAGCAAGGTGACTTGGCACATGAATAGCTGGCAGTCCGCTTCATACTTAAATGTCCTTAATCAAATGAGAAGCAGGTCTAATCACTTTATATTCTTGGACTTTGAAAAGATGGTTGGGCTTTGATTAAAATAGTCCAGAATTCAGCAGAGCTCTCCATTGCAGACAATTCAGGTAGTAGATATGCTGGTCATTCTAATAGGGTTTTTTTTTTTTTTGCGGGAGGGCAGATATTTAAGTAGAATATTTTTATTGAAGTATAGTTGATTTACAATGTTGTACCAATCTCTGCTATATAACAAAGTGACTCAGTTATACACATATATACACTCTTTTTTTTATTCTTTTCCACAAACTATTACATCTAAGTTTTTAGTTGTTAACATCTTTTAACAGCATGGTTTATATTTTTATGGTCAGAATACTGGATTGAAAAACAGAAAACCTTTTCTTAGAGGATTTTGCTCTTTTCATTAAAAAAATATTAAGGGAAGGGGAAAGGGGGAACCTCTTGCATCCATCACACAATAGCACCCGATGAAATTAGCAAACAAGGATTCACCTGCTCGTAGATTTTAGATAATAAAGACGGCCTGAGACCTTGCACATGTTGCGTTAGGATGACATTTCCTAATCGAATATCCTCTCACCAACATGGGAGGAAGAGGATCACCTTTGGGAAGTTTAATTCCTTGGGAAGGTTTTTTTGAAAAGTCATTCCAGGAAATTACCAAACATATCTTCTAGTTCCCAGGATTTAATGTGACAGATTTTATAGATAGCCACATTCCCTTTGGACTGTAATGTGCCAGCAAAGTTGTTCTTAAGTAAAGAGCTCTTACAAATGTGTAAAAGAATAACACATTTGAGACATTTGTATATGTATACCCGCATTTATTTCCCTCTGCACAGAGCCACATAAAACAGACCTAAGAGGAATTGAGCTCAGCTCAAGGATGTGATGATTTTCTAACGCATGCCTGGTTGTCTTTGCTGTTTCTCTGCTCCTTGACAATATTCCCCTCATTGGACTGGGAGAGCCTGACTTAAGTAATTAGAAATGTAGAGTGAACATCTACTGCTGTACTCTGAAAAGAACACTAAGCCCTGGAGTCACTACTCTTGGGGCTGACCTTGACACATCAAGATCTTTCACTTCCAAATACATACTCCTAGGATAATATTCCATCAGCTACCACTCTATTTAAATTTTAATATGGCACATATGTCTTACTGTTTGACTTAGAAAAAAAGGAAAAGTCTTTCTTCTGAGACCAGTAATAAAGTACTGATGATGTATTTGCATTATATGTATGCAAGCAACAGCCAGTCACCACTGAAGAAGAGTTGTTCTCTATTGCCAAGAGCATGCATTCAAATAGTCACAAGAACCAAATGTGTCCCAGTGCGTGTCCTGATGGTTTTCATTTTGACAAAATAATTTAGCAAGAGATTAAGTCTCAGTGTGACTGTGGTTTTGAAGTTTCAGTGACCCTTTGCAGATCCATAGGATTACTGGTGTTAGAAATGGGAGGAATTCTAAAAGCAAACTTTGTTACTTTGGTAGTATTAGCAAAAACAATTAGAGAAAAGGATCCAGTGTCAGGGCTATGTAAAGTAATGATGCATTTGCCAATGTAAGGGCTATGTAAAGTGTTTCTGCATCTTTTTGAAAAGAAGTAGAGACACCGAAATTTGGTCTGGATCAATACAATGAGGGTATCTGGCCCTCACTGAGTTTTCTCTAAGATCAATGTAAAAGTTCTTGTAATGGAAGCCTTAATTTTCTTGGCAAAACTCTTATTTGAATAATGTGCTTAGTCTATACCCATGTTTTACAGAACTCTTTTCCAGTTATGATTAGTCAGGCCTATGTAAAATTTGTTCCTAAGTATAAAATTCTTACAAAAAGGTAATGGGAACAGACAACCATAAGTAGCTGAAACACCCGTATGACAAGCAGAATGGTAGAGCTTGGACAGTTCCTGAAAAATCACATATTTCAACACTTTCACTTTGCGGATATAATAACTGAGGACCAGCAGGGTTAAGTGGTGATTCAATATCACCCAACTTGTGGTAGCAGAGCTGCACCTTAAAGGCATATTTCAAAACTAGTGCCTTATTTATTGTTAGTTTAGGTAGTTCTTGAATTGGCTGGAGGAAGAGTCTTTGAAACTTGAGATGGAGAGGCATGGGGACTCTGGGTAGAGCAATGTCAAATGCAGAGTCCCAGATACTAATCAGCATCTTTTGTGTTCCTTACTGCTTCAGGTTGCCCATAAAAACACACGTTTAATTTATGAGGATTTAAGTCTGTAAACAATATGTCTTAATGTCCCTTATATAGGAAATAGAAGCTCTGAGCATGGCAAACAATTTCCTAACCCAAAACCAAGACACATGTTGTAAAGTATGTGGGAATATTTAAGAGTATAATAAGATCGTACATCTGAAATCAGAACTTTCATTTTTCTGTTGCATAAATTATCCTGTAATAATTAATTAGTTATCCTCAAACTATTAAAGATATGTATGTCAATTTCCATACAAAACTAAGTGGTGCCTTAGCATATTTTTTATTTTATTCTCATGACAATAGTTTCTTTAGCTACAGCATGCAGAAGCTGTCAGCTAGATGTTTTTAGAATGTCTAGTTCATCAAGAAAACTCAAATAAGAGTCTGTGAAAAGTAACACATGGTTAGGAAGGAAAGCATGTAAGAAAGTTAGAAATTCAGAGGGGAATAGGGACAAGGGCTAGATGCTCCACTTCACTGGTGTGTGTGTGTTTCAAGGAAGAATCTCCTTCACTTCCGTTGTGTACGTACTTACTTCAGTCACCATCCACTGAAGACAAGTACTACAAATCTTCAAACCTTTGTTTTAGAGCTGAAATATTTTCCCACTCAAGTCTTTGGATTACTCATTCTCAGATCTGCTCCCCCACTGACTGCAGGACAAGGAGATAGAAATGGATGAACCGGGAAATAACTCTGTGCTTCCCTGAGGGTCATGGGGGTCGAGTTCACTGTGAATTAATTGCTTGTAAGATGAGGGGGAACACAGGCTCCAGAGTCAAATTGAAGTCCAGAATGTCACCTTCTTCCTTTGTGCTGAGTTGAGCTCAAGGGGGTAGAAGGAGGAGTTCTTTCTAAACTCAAATGTGTGTTCCTCCTCTACGTCACATTCCAAGCCACGCAAAATTAACCAGGGTGTGATTTCTGTAAAGCAAGGCCAAAGGTCCTTAGCAATCACAAAGAAGGGGGTTCCTCTCTTCATTGATGTCAGTAGGACCTTTTCTTGGTCCTGGACAACTTCTGTGAAAATGTGGCATTTGGAAGCTGTAGGACATAGCTTCTCTCTTTTCTGTCTCTATCCCCTTTCCTTTCCTTTACAAATTACTTTCTTCCTCTAGATAAGAGACAAAGCAGATTGAAGGATTTGGCTGGGCACTAATTGAAGGAAGCAGTGGGAAAGTTAGAAAATTGGACAGAGATGATAAGAGCCTTTTGGGAACCACCCCCCGCCCCCTGCAAATATCTCTACAGGAAATAGCACTTCAGCAAGCCCCACAATGAGTTTAGGTGTGTACCTTCTTCTGTCACTTCATCTCGTTTGGATATAGGCAAGAGAGTGTACATAGAATGCCATTTCGGTTTCTTTCTGTCAGAGGTAGGTACAAGGAATGAGTTTAGACCTAAATTGGAAAGTGCTTAGGATGGAGAAGGGTGGGGAAAGTCAATCGATCCATTTATCTATGTAATCATCTCCAAATCAGAAATGAAAACCAATGGATTTTCTGAGAATCCTAAAATGCAAGCTAATTTCTTCAAAATTATTTTTGGACCATGCCAAACAGATTAATATGATGAGATGCAATTTTCAGTTTTTCTCCCTTTATGAATCTGTTGTGATGGATTGGAGCAAAGGTGGTTAAAGTTGCCCCACACTAGCCGCTGTGGAGCAATTCCTCCTTCTGCCAGCACATCTGTCTAACAGTATAAGGTCACTTGTTAAACTCAGGAGCATATCTAGGGATCTAATTTAGGTCCATCAGCCTCCTAGCATGTTGATTCGGAATTTTACACTGATGAAACCTAAACAATGGGAACTTCACAAAATTGTGTTTAATTTTCACTTGCAGTTTGAAAGTGATCTCCTCTCTCTCTCTTTTCCCCTATCAATAGACACATACATTTTGATACTTTTACTATTATTTGTTTAACTCTTTGAGTAAGTGATTTTCTTTTTTTGCCATAATATTCTTATTCTCTTGAAGCTGCTTTTATGCCAGATATTAAGATATTAAGGCTGTTTGATAGACGACATGTCAGAGAAGAGGTACTTGGCTAACTCATTCCTTATTACTCTGGGGATGTGACAAGCTTCAGTTTCGTTCAACAGAGTTTACACAGCTGTGCATAAGGACACTGTATGAGGCCTTGGAGTTCAATCACTCAACAAAATCAATCAATCAATCAATACTTACTGGACATCAACTCTGTTGGTAGAACAAGGTATCTAGAGTTGAGGCTGAAATATATTACTAATCCACAGAGAAAGAATTTAACCCCAAACACTTTTCAGATGATCAAATACTGTAGTTAATTATTTAGGAGGTAGCCAGAGGAGCTGACTATATTATGAAAATGTCTGTGTAAAATTGGGTATGTTTTGGAGAGCAATAGAAACAAAGTCTAAAGAAACTTGCAGTCAAGCATCAGGAGTCCTATTGCGTCCCTCAAATAGAACAAATCCAATGAACAAATAAACAAATAAAAACATCAAGAGACTTTCTTTAGAGTGGATGTCTTGGAGTGAGTTCAGCTCTTGAGCACTGTACAGACATGCTCTTGACTAAAACGTAGAACAGATAAAAGAACAGCTGCCCTTTAGGAGGCTGACTCAGTGGGTCAACATAGGAGCATACACCGAGCCAAGCCACAAATACCATGGAAGTCTATGTCAAGGGTTTCAAGAAGCATGTGTGCTGCCTGTGATCTGGGGGACACTTTTGGGCACTCTGCCCTGCACCTGAGGATGGTGTTGATTCCTACATGTCATAATCACAGCCGCCTTCTGAAGTGATACTGTGCCAGGCACTGCTCCAGACAGCTTAAGTATATTTTCTCCTGGAATCCTCTCAACCACCCTTAGGGGGTAGTTAGTCTTCACCCTATCATACAGGTGAGAAAATTAACACTTAAATAGGTTTAGTTATGTTCCCAGTGTCAAACAGATAATAAGTGGCAAAGTTAGGATTCCAATCTTGGTCTTACTCAAAATCCATGCTCATACCTACAACACATATTTTCATCAATTTTAGGAGCTTATCCTACTTGACATGTCTGATTTTATGGGCAGGTTCTCTGGATTTATGTATGGGTAAAGTAGGTAGAAGCATTTAGAAACATGATGCATCTTTTCAGGGATTTGCTGTCATTTCTCTCCTCTGTGCTCTCCTAAAATGTATTTCATTTTTATATTATTTTGTATGTTTTTATCACCCAGCATGACTTGTTTTCCTCCTCCAGGATATGCCCTGATAAATGAATGTTTATTGAATAAAAGGATGAATGGATATTTCCCAAAACACTAATAACTAGATCCTGACCCATCATCATCAATATGAAAATTTTCTTTTTCTTTTTAGTGTTTAGCTACAAGACAAAATCAATAATGGTTAGATTCATTGCAATTTCTAAGGCAACTTCTGGATAATGAAACAGCTTCTCAAAGGGGGCAGAGAACTAAACCTTAATTCAGGCCTGTGTTCTCAGCATCATATTTTAGTGTCTCACAAATAGTATGCTCAATAATTATTTGTTGAATGATTTAATCATCATCCTTACTTAAAAAAATAATAATAAGGGCTTCCCTGGTGGCGCAGTGGTTGAGAGTCCGCCTGCCGATGCAGGGGACATGGGTTCGTGCCCTGGTCCGGGAAGATCCCACATGTCGCAGAGCGGCTAGGCCCGTGAGCCATGGCCGCTGAGCCTGCGCGTCCAGAGTCTGTGCTCCGCAATGGGAGAGTCCATGTACCACAAAATGTGGTACATGTGGCCCATGTACCACAAAAAAATAAATAATAATAATAATAAACATTTCTTCTGTAAAAACTGTGTGTAAGGCACTAAATTAGGTGATGAATGGAGAGCAGGAAAGCATAATAGTAGTGGTCATTGTTTACCATGTGCTGTGCACCACGCTGAGGACTTCCTTTCCATGTAGTATTACACTGAATCCTCCTCCAAACCTCACAGGCACTGTTGACCCTTCAATGTTGGAGGTGGGGAAACTGACTCCGAAAAAAGTTAAGCAAATTATTTCCCCAAGTTCCCATAACTAGTAAGTGGCAGAAACTGGATTCAAACCCAGGCCAAGTGTTCTAAAACCCAATAGTCTTAATTGTGGTAGAAATCCTCACCTGGCATTGAAAATGTTATTTATTCAGAGAATTGTCAAACAGTGATCCATAATAACTAAGTATGTTTTCTCTTAGCTTAAAATATATAAACTCACATGAATTCAACAATTTTTTTTTTGCTGGAATCAAGCTTTGCTATTGAGTCTGGGTTCTTTTCTTGGGAATCCTATGTTGTCTTTCTTGCACAAACCACACCCATAGTACATTGTCTACAGTTTCCACTTTCAGTTTCTATTAAGTGGAGCCAGAACTTAAGGACATTTGAAAAACAATTTTCAGCATAAACTCATTCCAGATTTCTATGATTTTTTTCTCAATCTGTTCAGTTGCTTCATAAACACCAAACCCAAGAGCATGTTTTTACAACAACCTCTCTTTATCAAGTTTCTCCAAAGCCTTCAACCTAATTCTCACACAAAAACTCTCTCTTTTGAATGCATTTTTGAGATGTTTAATCATAAATTCAATTGTTTAATTAAAAATGCCAAAATTACTATCATAAATCGATCTGGGAATAAGCACAACCAAATCTTGATAAGCAAAGAATTGGACTGGTAGGAGCAGAGTTGGACAAGAGAGTAGATGATAATAATGAACATTCCGAGTCCTAAGGCTTCAACTAATGCTTTCAGAGGCAACTGGACATTAATTAATTGAGTTGAGTTTACTTAAGCACACTACTACTCTTTTACTCACATGTATTTTTCTTTAACAAACACTGACATAACACTTACTATGTGCCCGTCACTCTTCCTACTACTCTACAAATATTATTTTATTTAATGCTCAAAACTACTCTCTGGGTACATACTATTATCATCCCACTTTACAGAGGAAGATGCTGATGCTCCAAGAGGTTACCTACCTTGTCCAAGGTCATACACCTAGTAAGTGATGGAGCCAGGATTTGATCCAGGTACATGCTCTTAACCCCTTAAACCACGCCTGTCAGACAAAAGTCATTGTACTTCCTCTCCAAAAGCCTACAGTCCATGTGGAAAGGTCATGTATATTACCCATCCAAACTTGCATATGATAATTACCTTATGAAGGGTCTAGGAGTTCACAAACATCTTCTTTAGTAGTGTTCACTAAAGACACAAAGGAATTTTTAGTCAGCATTTGGTAAGCCTCTCTTGTAGAATCCATGTTCCATGTTTCTTTCCTCTTTCCTTCCCTAAATGATAATGATGAACAGGGGTCTTCAATTTTCTTTTGTTAAGCCACTTTTTCTTATCTCTTTACAACCATTTCCTGTATATGTTACTATTCTTTATGGCTTACAGCCCCTGGAGTGATAATGCAGACCACGTGTGAGAGGCCAGCAGCTGGGGAAGCACACAAGAATGTGTCCTGGAGAAGGACCGCAATCCTTTCCTCTCTCTCTCATGGATTATGCACAGTAATCCCCACAACTTTCTGGGATTCTAAATTCAAGGTCCTAGAGTAATTTTCATCTCCCAATCAAACTACAAATTTTAATCTGAAGCAAACATCTTTAATTGTGATGCCACATGAACCACTTTTATGGTCTTTATTTATAAGCCTATAAGAGAGGGGAAATGGATCTGAATTCCTAGCAACTTTTGACTAGCAATGACCGCCTCCCCTCAGAAAGTGACTGAGCCATCAGAACACATTTGTAACTTGTATCAAAGAAACTGTGTTGCATTTTTAAAAACTATTAATATTTCTAAGTTGGTAATATGCACATTGTTCAAATATCAGATGTACAAAAGTTCTATAGAAAGTCTTCCTCTTGACACTGCCACTGATCTTGAACAGAAAGGAGGAGTGACCCCGAGTGTGAATTCCACTTGGGGGACAAAACATCTGGAGAGGCTGCAACTAGAACTGGGGACTCTGGAGTCTCAGAGAGAAACTGTGTTGGAAATCCAGGTGAGGGATGAACTATGCATGAACCATGTTGTTAATACTCTCCGAGACGAGTCAACAAGAAGAGCATCTCCAAATTCATGACACTGGCATGTGTCTTTCACCATTACGCAACGAGGCAGTGTGTTAGGGCAGGAGAAGCTCTTTCATGGGAACGCAGGCAGGTGGCATGAGTTGTAATTCTTTTCCTCTCACAGTTAGCTGCATGACCTGGGGGAAGTCACTAAACTGGGTCTCAATTGAGTTATTTGTAATGTGGTAATAAGTGCATTTTATCTGTGTTAAGGGAAAGTATTGAGCTGAATGATTAATTGAGCTCTTCAACTACTATAAAATCCATTGTATCTCCCTGGAAGTTCTACACTGTGTCAATTAACGTGGCTATTCTTAAGAAGAAGAAAAAAGTCTTCTTCCTAACTCTGTCCCAAGGTACCTACCCCATCTCTGAAAAGCACACACCATTCCCTGTTATAAGGAACATTTTAAAAATAAATATTCAGATGATCTGAAATGTCTTAATCAGTAAGATAAATGGTTACAAATTGCTAAGAAAATGAATATTTAATGCCACATTTTAACTAAAGTATTGCTTCAAAATATCAGATTTCCTGGAATCTTCTTAGCATCCCATTAATTCTGAGAGTAGCTGACAGAACAAGAATTCTAACATAAAAATATAAAGGCATGGTCCAGCATTTGGATTACGAGAGATGACTTTTCTACCTGGGACACATATGATGCACTTTTTTGGTTATTGTAATGAAGTTAGATGATAGTAGTGTTATAGGGGAAGATAATTAAACTACAATCTCTAAGAAATCTTATTTAATGCTATCTCTAAGAAATCAGTTTTCCGTCTTATATGTTAACTCAATAATGAATGTAATCAGGGGTCTTTTGAAAGATGACAAAGATCCTTAGAACTCTGCATGGAGTTGCTTTAGGATAAGGAAGAGACAAAAGTTGTTTCAAGATGGAGCAGGAATGACTACAGCCATAGGTAGGACCTCCCTTTCCCTAGCCGTAACACCCGGAGATGTACAATGCATTGGCAGGTCATTATTGTACTTAGAAACGATTACATAAAAAACAAAAGCCCACAACCCCTGTAACCTCTGTGGCTTATGATGCTCAGCATGTGAACAGGGATGGAAAGGACGTTAGACATGCCCCAAAGAGAATCAAGTTTGAAAGTTGTTTTTTAATAAGGATATACATTCTTATATATACTTTTTATTGATGCTTTAAAATAACAGGTAGTTAGCTAATTCTCTCTTGGAAGTTCAAAACCCAAAACCTCATCCATACTCAATTCTAAGTTGCAGAAATGAAAAATTGGGAGCCAAGCTCTAAAGCATTTTTAGGGCTGCATTTATTTTTAATTTTTGACTCATCTTGTTATGGAGTCAGGATAAGGATGCTGTGGAGGAGGGGAGACATACACACCAAGTGGCTTCTCTAAGAAGTTGTGTGTGAATAATTTAACACTAATTTCCCAGGAAAAAAATATGCCTGGAAGCACTTCAGCTCATATTGCAATGGTTTACCTATTCCATGAGTTTTGTTGAAGCACCTGTGTACTAGAATTTAGGCAAAAAATGTAAAGCAAGGACTTGATCCTGATTTCAAACTGATGCGGCTCAGATCAGTCTCATCAAGATTTTGATGCACACATTGAATCAAAAGAGTTTCATTTGTAATGAGCTAATCTGCTAATATTATATAATATTTGGACTACTCCCTGTGCAGGCATCCTTAAGGAACCAGATTATGCTCTTCTGGGATGGACTTGCCTATATATTTTCTTTCACATAGCAAGACAGTGTTCCATCTGGTATTCATAATGGCAAAATCCTCATGTAAGCATGCTGTAAGATGTTTACAAATCTCCATTGTAAAAATGAATGTGACAGATAGCAAAAATTTATGTTTTATTTTTCAGAGAAGATGCTGGATTTCATAGGAAAAACCCTTATATGGTGTATTTATATTTGGTTTTGTGTGTCAGGGCTGCCTGTACACAAAGGCAAATTTAACTTATAACTTAATTATGATTAGTCATCCTTATGGGGGACAAGAAGAGAATAATTGAATTCCACAGAATGTCACCCAAACTCATTTACTCATTTGCCCACCCCAACCTAATCGTTTTAAAAATAGTAAACGATTTTTTTTTTTTTTTTTTTTTTTTGTGGTACGCGGGCCTGTCACCGTTGTGGCCTCTCCCATTGCAGAGCACAGGCTCCAGACGCTCAGACTCAGCGGCCATGGCTCACGTGCCTAGCCGCTCCGCGGCATGTGGGATCCTCCTGGACCGGGGCACGAACCCGTGTCCCCCGCACCAGCAGGCGGACTCTCAACCACTGCACCACTAGGGAAGCCCCTATAAATAGTAAACGATTTTACAACAAACTTAAGCAAGGTTAGAAGTTATGAATTTCATTTCCTTTCATTTCTGCTCTTAGCTGCTGGCCACCAAAACAAGCAGCACAGAGGGGAATCAGCAGTTGAAAGTGCTTAAAGGAATGCACAAACTTGATTTTTTAAATGTTCTGAATATTCGTGATTTGATTAGGGTAATGAGTCTCATGGTATGAGTATTACATTCTGAAAATCATGTATTCTGATTGTTGCTGATTGCCAGGTTTGAAATAATAGCTTGTGTCTGGGGTTTGGTGCTATGATGACATTTATTTTACTATGGCCATCATTATCATCATCATTGACATCATTACATAAAATCACAGTTTGCCGTGTTCTATGTGACCCCAGTTTAGGCCTTGCCCAGGCTGAATGGCCCCTGTCTATTAACAGTTATGTCTATATTTGTATGTTCCAACCTTCAAAGGATTGTTTCCATGTCTCCAACAAACCAGATCTTACAATTTAGGGTCAGTGACCCCTGGTGAGCAGTGTAGCTTCCATCAGGTTTTTATGCAAAAGCATGGTTTATTTAAAATAAAACAAAATGAGATAAAAGCAAAACATGTATAGTTGTTGAGTACCTACTATGTGTCAGGCCTCCTGCTGGGTGTGAAAAGAGAGGCTAAATGAGATTAATGTCCCTCTTCTTGTGGAGAGTATGCACCATTGGTAGAAAAGGAAAGTATAAGTATCTGTGCAGATACATACCAGAACACCTTACCCAGGTGTGGCAGGTGGGGCATCCGGGAGGGCTTCCCCAAGGAAGAGCTGCCAATTTGAGACTTGAAGACTCTGTAACTGCCAAACAAAAGAGGCTGGGGGATGAAATGGCAGTTCTAGGAAGAGAAATCATTCTGTTAAATGTGCTGAGCCTAAGGGGAGTAACAGTATCCAGGAAATGAGAGACATTCAGGGTGGTGAGCATAAGCACAGGGGAGGGGAAAGTGGTGAGTGATGAGGCTAGAAAGGAGGATCCAAAGTGGAAAAGTGGATCATTCAGGAACTTATTCAACTTTTTAGTGAATTCGGACATTATTCTAAGAGCAATGCAAGGCACTGAAGAGTTTCAGGAAAGAAAATAACTTTTTTTTTTTTTTTTTTTTTTGTATTTTAAGCATTTCACAATGACTGGAATAAAGAGAACAAAACAGTGGTAGGTCAGTTAGTCAGGAAACAGTTACAGCAGTCGAAGTGAGAGATGATGGAGGCAATGATGGCAATGATAACAGAAAGGAGTAAATGATTTTTAGAAGTATATATCAAATATGTAGAATTGTCTATTCCTTTGGTGAAGAATAACTGTGGTGAGTTTGAAACCTAAGTATCCAACCCGAGTTCCTGGCTGGCTCACGGGAAGATGACCCAGATAGGGGAGAAAGTTGATGAATTCTATTGTGGGAATGTTGCAGTTCAAGTACTGTTGGAAATCCAAGTGGAAATATCCAGAGACTGTTGGATAAAATGATCTCAAATTCAGGAGGTGGATATGTGAAAGGTTGTAGAATTGGGAATCATCAACACATACCCTTGGAAGTAAATGGAGTTATCCCAACACTGTGTGATAAAGAGGGAAGACTTTCTGAAGAGACTTTGGAAAGCCAAACCGCACGTCTGCAGCAATAGGTTGCCCCCAAATGAAGATAAACTCCCATGTGAAAAGGTACCTTCCCTGGACAGGAGGAAAGAAGACATTCTTATCAGCCCAGAAGTAGCACCAGAGGAATCTGCAAACAAACCTTATTCCATTAGATTCCTCCTATATATTTACTGTCCCATCATTTACCTACTTTGGAAGCCTAGAACTGATCTCCTTTGTCCTGTCATTTCTCTACAACTTTATAGTCCTTTGTTGAAGATGCTATAAAAGCTGGAATTCTGAGTGCCATTCTGAGTTATTTCTGGTTTAGTTTTCCCTAGTGTGATGTGCACTGCACACATTAATAAACTGTTTTTCTTTTTTTAAAAAAAAAGAGGCTAAAAAGGACATCAGAAAAGTGGAAGAAAAATCTGAGGAGGTGAAGAGGGTGGGACCATGGAAGCTAAGAGATGGGAGCATTTCAAGGAGAGAGCGTCCAGTGATGCAGAGAAGTCAAATCACACTATGACTGCAGGCTCAGCTGAAGTAGTGGTAGTAAAAACTCAATGACAGGGGACAAGGTGTAGGAGATGAGGAAACAGCAACGATAGGTATAGGCAGCACTTTCAAGAAATTTGGTTGGTAAAAGGAAGGCGAGAAGTAAAACAAGATCCTTACAAAAATAAAATTCCGGGGCTTCCCTGGTGGCGCAGTGGTTGAGAGTCCGCCTGCCAATGCAGGGGATACGGGTTCGTGCCCCGGTCCGGGAAAATCCCACATGCCGCCGAGCGGCTGGGCCCGTGAGCCATGGCCGCTGAGCCTGCGGGTCCGGAGCCTGTGCTCCGCAACGGGAGAGGCCACAACAGTGGGAGGCCCGCCTACCGCAAAAAAAATAAATAAATAAAAATAAAAATAAAATTCCTTATAATATCAGTTAAACTTAAATATTATTCAGTATTGCACAGTATTATATTTAAAACACAAATGGCTGTAGAGAAAATTTCAAAGGAAATGCCTTTCTCTCTAATTCTTAAAGATTTTGAACTTGTGCCAATGCTTAATATTTAAAATTCTTGTTTAGCATATTCCTTTTCAACTTAACCCATTTCTCCTAACTGAAAAAGTCACATTTTTCTTCTAAGGGCATATTTGGCTCCACAAACTTGTGGCTTTCAGCCATTTTTGTCATCAAAAGCCTTTTAGATTGCTGGTTTACACAGCCAACAAAGAGAGGGTACTTCAACTGCTCAACACTAATGAGAGGAAAGGCTTTGATATGCCTTTATACCTTTCCTAATATCTTGTCTCTCTTTCTAATGAGAAGTAATTCAGCTGCCTTAAAGTCTAAATAATTTAACCTTCTTGGTTTACTGATAAGGAAATAAATGCTTAAAGACTTATTGTGTGTCCCAAACTATGGAATATGAACATGACAGAATGGAAACCAGAATCTGGATCTCAAAGATTTGGCTGCATATCTCATCTTTTCCCAGTGAATACGCACCTCTTAATGTTGATGGAGTCCCTTTCTAATCAGTAAGATAAGTTTTAAAAAGTAAGATAGATTCCCTCTCCTTTCTGATATCAATAATTATTAATGATCACTTGAATTTTACATGAAATGCCAGACTCTTCTGTAACGACTGCTCATGTTAAGGACCTCTATATGGGATCCAATACAAACTACTTCAGCAGGAGTGCTCTTTAGAATTAATCTTGACAAGAGTTTGTTTTTCTACTAAACCAAAGCCATGTTCACACTTCTATTTGATAAGTTAACCAAGAATTTCAATAGAGAACTAAAATAGTACTATGATTGCAAGTCTTGGGCAAGTTTCCCTAAACATGTTGGACAAAAGCTTTGCCAAATACTGTAGATGTTGGAATAATTCTATTCCATGATAAGAAGCCACTATAGACATTAAGTAGGAAATTTGATTACTCAAAATCCATCTGTTATTGTGGGTTTTTTTTTTTCCAAATAAATTTTTCAGGAGGAAAACTGGCAAAGAAATAGTTGAAAAAAAATACTTGAACCAAAATGACAGCCTTGGCTGTTGCAATGAGGAGATTTGGGGAAAATATATTAATATAAATATAAATACACACACATAGAACTTTTATTTGCAAAAAACAGTGATATTCTGAAACTACTATGAGGATCCCCTTTAAAAAAACTCAAAAAAAAAAAAAAAGACTGTTTTCTGTATGTCTCCTTCAAAAGAACTGGTTCCAAATTTCTCACACACCTTTGATTGACCCCACAAGTGATACTTCTATAAAATCAGCAATGACTTTCTATTGCTGATAAAAGCAACATAGGGCTTCCTTGGTGGCGCAGTGGTTGAGAGTCCGCCTGCCAATGCAGGGGACACGGGTTCGTGTCCTGGTCTGGGAAATATCCCACATGCCGCGGAGCGGCTGGGCCCGTGAGCCATGGCTGCTGAGCCTGCGCGTCTGGAGCCTGTGCTCCACAATGGGAGAGGCCACAGCAGTGAGAGGCCCGTGTACGGCAAAAAAAAAAAAAAAAAAAAAAAAAAAAAAGCAATATAAACTTTGATGTGTTTTACTTGCTATCTCTCCATTTTAATTTTACTATGGCCATCATTATCATCATCATTGACATCATTACATAAAATCACAGTTTGCCGTGTTCTATTTCAACTGCATATAACTATTTTCTTATCAAATCTTTCTATTAAATATTATTTTCTCATCAACAAAAAGTATACAGAGAAAAATAATATTCGTATGAACAGACTAACAGAAAAAATGATATTCATATGAATAAACTCACAAATATTAAAATACTGTAGGGAAAATGAAGTAATTTTCTAATCAAAATATTAAATTAAAATGACAAAAGTTTATAGTTCAGTCACATAAAAATGCCAAAGACATAAGACTCATTTTGGATGGCTAATCATGACTGAATCTGTACTGTTTAACTTGAAGTCTATTAGACAAACCTGGAAATGGAGAGGAACTGAGAGTGTGCTTGTTTGTTTTGTATTGTTTTCTTGGTTTGGTATAAAATAGAATACTAAACTAAAGGTGATATGTATCCACTGATGTATTTCCTAAAGAGTTGAATGTGGACAACAAGAATTTCTCTTTGTTTTACTTTGTTTTTAGAATAAGAATGGAGCAGCCTTAGAAACATATGCTCTGAGAATCGAAGAAATAATACTAAACCATTTCACAGAAGCTGCTGATAACATTTAAATATGAGTGAAAATGTCCTATTAAAAGAGTTCTATTATATCTTTGTTCACTCTTATAAAATATTGGCTTATGTTGTACACAGGTTTACAATGTTCAAAGTGCCTTCAGTTGCTGCATCTCTTTTATTTTCATAAGCTTCTTGTGCGGTACTCAGTATATATAAGGAACTTGAGCAGATTCAGATTTTGGTATCTATGAGGGGTCCTGGAACCAGTCTCCAAGGATACCTGTGGATGACTATAACTATGGATAAGGGAAACCATGTAAATTGGAAGACTTCTATTTCTGGTAATAATAGAGTAGGTAATTCAACCAGCACTCCTGCTAAAGACTATTTGCAAAGCTGAACAACATATTTTTTAAATCTCTTTGATAATACTGAGCATTAACAAAATAGAAAAGAATTACTGGGATAAGATCTGGCAGAAAACTGATGCCCATGGAAGTGAAACCAGAATTTGGGGGTTGTTTTTCTCCTAAGCACACTTGCTGATTTAGTGGGAGTAGATGAGAGCCTAAAAGACTTACTGGTCCATTTGTGACAACGTGGATGGACCTTGAGGATGTTAAGCTAAATGAAATAAGTCAGAGAATGACAAATACCGTATGATATCACTTACATTTGAATCTAAAAAAACCAAGCTCAGTAGAAACAGAGACTAGAATGGTGGTTACCAGGGACTGGGAAATGGGGGAATAGAGGAGATGTTCACCAGGGGTATAAACTTCCAGTTATAAGATGAATAAGTTCTAAGGATCTGGTGTACAGGATGGTGATTATAATTAATAAATACCGTATTACATACTTGAAAATTGCTAAGTAGATCTTGAATGTGCTCACCACAAAAAAGAAATGGTGACTATGTGACTGGATGGAGGTGGTAGCTAATGCTATGTTGGTAATCATTGTATGTCTTAAACATACACAGTATGTCAACTATCTGTTAAAGCTGGGGAAAAAAAGACTTAATGGTGCTTTTGAATGTCTCACTAAGCTACTGAGGTAGGAATTAGAATTCTCACATGTGGGAGCCTTGATGAAAGCCTTTTGCATATAGATGGAACCATGATTGGTGAGACTCTAGGAATAATGATAAACTGCAAGTAGACAGATTGCACTGAGGACCACAGTACAGTTCTGAATCACCTCAAAGCCTGAAATTTGATTGATGGAATCAGAGAGACCTAGCAAGATGTAATATATCATTCAGGCCTCAAATTATTTCTACAAACAATTTTTACTAGTAAAATGAATAGCAACAAATCAAAGTAACCAGGTATAAAAGGAGACAAGTCAACATGAGTAGACACCAATAGAAACAACAAACAGAAGCAGAACTACAGGGGCTTCAGATAATGAAGCCATCAGATACAGACTCTAAAACAATTATTCTTACTGTATTAAGAAATATAAAAGGCAAATTAAAATTTCAACAGAGATTGGAAACTATAAAAGAAAACCTGATTATAATTGTAACACTGAAAAATATAATAACGAAAAAGGTCTAAATAAACGGGGTTAATAATAGATTACACTCAGCTGTAGAATTAGTGAACTGGAAATTAAAGAGAAAAAAATCTAGAATGAAACATATGGTGGTAAAAGGCTGGAAAACAGAATACAAGATCCCCCTGGTATCTGAAAGTAGAGCATTCCTACTAAAACTTTCATATGCCAAAATTGGTGTAAAGTGAAGAAGCAATTAACTTTTTTTGTAAAATCGAAAATCCTCTTCAGGTTCCTTTTGGTTAACGAAAACAGGTACTAATGTAGAACTTTCCCAAAAGCAAAGTGGTGAAAAGCAAACTTTTGAAAAGCAGTGATACCTGTAGTGAGTTTGAGACATAGAGATATAGTGAGAGGATGTAATATATGTGTATTAAAGTCCCACAAGAGAGAAGAGAGAAAATAAGATAGAAGCAACAATTCAAGAAGTAATGAATATTAACTTCCCAAAATTGATGGGATACATTAAGAAATCTGTTAAACTTCAAAGCAAGATAAACTTTTAAGAAATCTACATCTACAGATCAAAACAAAGCTGCTAAAAACCAAAAGCAGTGATAAAGCCTTAAAAGTAGCAAAACCAAACAAAAACTTTTAAAGAGGGAAAATTCGATTGACAGCTGATCACTTAATAGAAATTCTATAAATGTGAAGAACATGGAATAAAATCTATTTTTTAGCCGTTTAAGAACTTATTTATTTATTTACTTATTTATTTGTTTTTAATTGAGGTATAATTAGCATATAGCATTATATAAATTTCAGGTGTCCAACATAATGATTTGATATTTGTGTACACTGGGAAATGATCACCACAGTAAGTCTAGTTACCATCAGTCACCATAGAAAGTTACAATTTTTTTTCTTTCGATAAGAATTTTTAAGATATACTCTCTTGGCTACTTTCAAATATACACTACAATATTATTAAATATAGTCACCACACTATACATTACACCCCCGAAGCTGCGTGAAGCTCTGTGTTCTACACATGAGTAGGAGAGGCTGCCATTCTACTATGGGATAAAACTTGTCTGCCATACAGAAAATGTATGTGTGTCTTACAAACTACATGAATGAACTTTTACAGAGACTGTAAAATGATAAAAGTTCATTTTATAATTGGAAGTTTGCACCACATAACCCCCTTCACCCATTTTGATCAACCTTCAACTCCCCTCCCCTCCGGCAACCACCATTCTGTTCTCTATAAGTTTTGTTTTGTTTGATTGTTTCATCTGCTCATTTGTTTTGTTTTTTAGGTTCCACATATAAGTGAAATCGTACAATATTTGTCTTCCTCTGTCTGACTTATTTCACTTAGCATAATACCTCCAAGGTCCATTCATGTTGTCTTAAATGGCAAGGTTTCATTCATTTTTATGGCTGAGTAGTATTTGACTGTACATTTACTGCCCCTTCTTTATCCATTTATCCGTCAGTGGATACTTAGGTTGTTTCCATATATTGGCCATTGTAAATAATGCTGCAATGAACTATGTGCACCTATCTTTTCAAATTAGTGTTTTCGTCTTCTCTGGTTAAATACCCAGAAGTGGAATTGCTGGATCATATGGTAGTTCTATTGTTAGTTTTTTTAAGAACCTCCATACTGTTTTCCATAGTGGCTGTACCAATTTACATTCCCCCCAACAGTGCACAAGGGTTACCTTTTCTCCAAACCCTCTCCAGCATTTGTTATTTGTAGACTTTTTGATGATAGCAGTTCTGACAGGTGTGAGATGATATCTCATGATCATTTTGATTTACATTTCTCTGATGATTAGTGATGTTGAGCATCTTTTCATATGCATGTTGTCCATCTGTATGTCTTCTTTGGAAAAATGTCTATTCAGGTCTTCTTCCCATTTTTTAATCAGGTTTTTTTTTTTTAATATTGAGTTGTGTGAACTATTTATAAAATTTGAATATTAACCCCTTTTCAGACATATCACTTGCAAGTATTTCTCCTATTCAGTAGGTTGTCTTTTCCTTTTGTTGATGGTTTCCTTTGTTCTGCAAAAAACTTTTATGTTTAATTAGGTCCTGTTTGTTTATTTTTGCTTTTGTTTCCTTTGCTGTAGTAGACTGATCCACTATGATTTATGTCAAAGAGCATACTGCCTGTGTTTTCTTCTAGGAGTTTTATGGTTTCAGGTTTTACATTTACATCTTTACTCTACTTTGAGTTTATTTTTGTATATGACGTGAGAAAGTAGCCCAGTTTGATTCTTTTGCATGGAGCTGTCCAATTTTCCTAGCACCATTTATCAAAGAGACTGTCTTTTCTCCACTGTAATTACTTCCCTCCTTTGTAGTAGATTAATTGACTATTAAGTGTGGGTGTATTTCTTGACTCTCTATTCTGTTCTACTGATTTTTGTGTCTGTTTTTGTACCAACACCATACTGTTTTGATTACTGTAACTTTTCAGAATAGTTTGAAAAGCTGATATTTTTCTTGATAGGTCTCACTTGTTGAGGGTGTGCCAAGCCCTATCAGTGTTCCAAAGGGAGGGATCTCAGTCTGCACCAAGTTTCAAACAGATTGAAAATCAGGCCTCAGGCAGCAGCTTTTAATATATGCAAATATATACAGTCTTATCAGACCACAATCATAATCCCTGCTGGCCTCCAGACAAGACGATCTCAAGGTATCCTCTGGGCAACTGTTGTAAAAATCAGGGCTCCAAATGAATGTATAAGCTCCTTTCTGGGAGGTACCAAAGAGCTCTTCTTTTGGCCATTAGTAATGAGGCTGAAGGAGAGCACAAAGATGGTGATCCCCAGCCTACATTCCCTGAGAGCATTTCTGTAGCCACTAGATATATGGCAAGCCTGAAGCCTGCCCCTCAGGCTGAAGCTCCAGGATAAGTAAGTAGGCATGTTTTACAGAAAGGCTGGGGGTGTGTTTCAGTCTTCTGTCTGCACAGTGCCCTAGGAGTGGTAGCCCGCCAGAAAACTCAGGACAATGGTAACTACTCTGGGTTAGGGAGAAGAGGATAAGAATTGGGTAGTGTCTGGGAGAAAAGTTTCTATTCTTAATGTGGGAAGAGATTATACAGTTTACTTTGTGATAACTTAGTAAGCTGTATGTTTTTGTTTGGGGTAATTTTCAGTATGTATTTTATATTTCACAATATAAAATGTTCACAACATAAAGCAACAACAAAAACCTGGGGACTGGCTGAATGGCCATAACAAAATAGAACGTGTTAGTGGATCGATATCCACTTAGAGGTGTCTGGCTCTGTTCTCAGTTCTTTATCCGAAACTGCCAGTGTTTTGGTTCAAAATTTATCTAATATTGAAGGAGCCATGATTAAGACATTTTCAGAAGCGTAAAACGGAGATGGATGACAGAATCGAGATTCAAAATAGTCTTGACAGACTTGTAATTCTAGCCCTAAACCAACAAGAGGAAATGTTTCAGGGATAATGGAGGTGTAGCACACCAAACATTGGCTGCCAGGGTTAGGCAGAGAAGGCTTCAGGGCTCCTGCTGCCAAGAGGTGTTTCAGGAGGTGCCAAAGAAAATGTCAGACATGACTCCATGGGTTGATCTGGCTTTGGGACTCTGATGAACAAGCGGCTCTTGCGTTCAGAGGGAATTTAAAATGCTCCCTCAATCGCAGGAACACATAGAACAGTTAACCCTCAGAGAGGGTCAGCAAAAACACACAAAGCACGCACACAGAGCCTTCAGAACTGAAAACCAAAGAGCAGCAGCAGCAGGGGCAGCCCATAGCTCCTCCTGTCACCTGGCAAAACAGGCAACCAGAGTCTGGTAGGAGTACAATTCCGGGTACAGCAAAAGGGTTCTTTAAGCAAAATAACGGCTCCCTGAGAACAGTAATGTATTCTGAATCAATCATGGTCCAGACCCCTCATTATAGTCATCAGGGGAAAAAGAAAAGGGAATTCAGAGGAACCAAAATAGAGATGGTTACCTCTACCAGCCTGGCAATCTTGATGAGAGAATATAAGACTATGTAATAAAATGTTTATAGTTCTTGCCACACAGTCACAGTCCCATCATTCTTGTCAAATGCTCTGGCTATTCCCATAAAGTTTTGACTTAAAGAGCCCTTCTAGGTGTTGTTAAACACAGATACCAGAACCTACCTGACTCACTCAGGAGAGATTCTGGCCCTCCATGTGAGCAAGATGACAGACTCCCTCAAGAGTTCTGTCAACAGCCCTCAATCCTTTCTGGCTCAAGTTCGAGGTGTTCATAAATCAGTTACACCAGCACAGTATAGCTGAGAACTAGCCTAAGACATAATTGCTGCTTTGTCTGAATCCTGACTCTGGCAAGGCAGGGACTGTGTCTGTCTTGATCCCTTCTTAATGCCCAGGGCCAAACCCCAAGTAATACTCAAATATTACTGATGAAGGAGAGAAGAAATGCTGGCAGGCAGACAGGCAGAAAGGAAGGAAAGGAAAGTCAGGTAAAAAGTCCTGGGTTTTATGACTGGCTATACTGTCAGTATCAGACAACAGCACAACTTGACTCAAGCAAACATATTGTTAGACTGCAACAAGAGAAGCCCAGAATCTAAACAAAGGGAGAGAACAGTTCAGTTCCACTCTAGTGAGACCACATCTGAGCTTGGAGTTCAACACTCGGTTGCCACATTTAAAAAGCACATTATGAAAGTTAAGTTCAAGGGTAGTGATCTAAGTGATGAGACATGTGCAAACCAAGGCCCAAGAACAGTTGAAGAAACCAGAGCTATGTGACTTAGAAAGGACAGGACACAGATGACCATGTCCCAGTATTAGAAGGGAAGGGCTGTCATATAGAAGATGTAGGCATATTTCTCAAACCTAACTGTGTGTCCACATCACCTGTTAAAGTACAAGAATACCTAACCCTCAGCCTGTTCAGACTGACTGAATCAGAACCTCCCATGATGCTGCATGGACATCTGTTTTGCACAAATCTCCTTGGGTCACTCTGGTGTTCACCACAAAGCTGAAGTTAAGAACCACCAGTGTAGACCTATTTTGCTTGTCCAATTGAAAGTCTCAGGAGTTTCATTTGCACAGAAATTATAGGGAGATACATATGAGCTTTAAAAAAAAAGGAAAGAATAAATAGTCTTGTTAACAAATGTTCTGCAAGAGAATATCTGGGTTGGCAAACAAAGTTGTTTTTGAAAACTCTTGGAAGTATAGAGCTTAAAAAACAAAAACAAATTTTCTGAGGATCCAGCTAAAATAATCCCTGCTTATGTGTAAGGCCACTGTAAAAATCTGAGGTCCTTTCTGAGGTTAAGGTTTTTTGAGATGGGGTAGAGAATTGCCTCACTTATCTAAAGGTCAGATTCCCAGCAACCCTAAGCTTTCAGAATGCAGGCATTCAGATCTTTACTGCAAAATTTGGCAGTGTGATTATCTGTTTCTTTTCCAGCCTGCACGAGATTAGGAGTAAGTAAGACATAAGGGTGAGAAGGCTACTAGAAGTCACGCATAGTGACAGTCACAAGACTGAGCACAGAGGGAGGAAGCAGAAAAATGTAAAAAGCAATAGAAATCTGTTACTGCACATTCCTCAGTGTTGAGAATGATGTCTCTGAGTCACCTAAAAGTGCCTGACTTATGGTGGGTATCCTATTATAAGAAGGCAGTTTTCACAGAATAGTAGAATTTTAGAAAAAAAATTATTTCAACCTCCTTTATATTTTTCCTTTTTAATGAAATATAATATTCATACAGAAAAGTGTCATATCGAAAGTATATAGGGAAAGGGACTTCCCTGGTGGCGCAGTGGATAAGGCTTGTGCTCTCAATGCAGGGGGTCTGGGTTCGATCCCTGGTCAGGGAACTAGATCCCGCATGCTGCAACTAAGAGTTCGCATGGCACAACTAAGGAGCCCATGTGCTACAACTAAGGAGCCCACAAGCCACAACTAAGGAGCCTGCATGCCGCAACTAAGACCTGGTGCAACCAAAAAAATGCATTTAGGAGTTTGGGATTAACATATGCACACTACTATATATAAAATAGATAACCAACAAGGACCTACTGTATAGCACAGGGAACTATACTCAATACTTTATAATAACCTAATAAGGGAAAATAATCTGAAAAAAAGAAGATATATATGTATGTATAACTGAATCACTTTTCTGTACACCTGAAACTAATACAACATTGAAAATCAACTATACTTCAATAAAACAAGAACATTTTTTAAAAAGAGTATATAGCTCACTACATTTAAAGAAAACTAAACACACCACATAACCAGTATCCAGATTAAACAAACCAAAAAAGAAAACCCCAAACAAAATAAAAGATCATTTCTAGCAACCAAACCTGCCCCATCTATTCCCTTCCCATCACTATACTCTCCCAAAGATAGCTATTGTCCTTCTAACGGCATTGTCTTTGTACCTCATATGTATAAACTCATACATTATGTGCTCTTATATTTTGTGTCTGAATTCTTTCATTAAACTTTGTTTTGTAAATGACTCCCAGGATGTGACAGTGACTTGTCACACAAATAATGACAAAACAAGGAATATAAAAAGCCACAGCTCTTGATTTCTGGACCAAAGCTATTTTCCAAAGATTTCTCTTTTAGAAAGCTTTTCCTCCACTAGGAAGTCTTTAAAACATGTATTCATGTAAAATGATGTTTCAACTATATGAATAACCAAAGACACAAGGATACAAAAACAACAAAATTAAACACCTAAATAAATAATGTATTACAACATATGAAACAAGTAGCCTGAATGTCAAATTTTGTCTGTTTACTCTCATGTGCGGTCCAGATGTAAATTATTGTTTTGAAAAATGATAATTTTATTTTGTTTTCTCCTATGCCTCTACAGAATTAATTTTTCCTAATTTGTCTATTTTCAGAAGGCTAAATTACCTTTATGAACGTATGGCTTAGTAATTAATTCTCATCTTTGCATGGACTAGTATTAGCGGCACAAATGGCCAAGAAAACAAACAAAAAATTAGTAAATTGACTCCAAAAGGCTAAGGCCACAGTCTTTGCCTCAAAGATTAAATATGCCTTCTCTGAAAGCAAGAGTGATGTCAGCCACACCCTTGTCATTACTTGCCAGTTGAATGGCCCCTCTTGGTCTTGGCCTGAAAGTTGTGAGTTTTACTTTAATGCTCCCATTGTTTCAAAAATCCAGATATTAATAATGCATTATTTTGGAGACAAACTAAAATCAGGGACAGAATTTATCACTCTAAGGTATAAATTAGAACAGATTTATTTACAGAAAGAAAAGACCCCTAAATGGCATGCTTATTTAGAAATTCTTAAAGAGAAATGTCTGAGTTAATAATGTTCTATTTTGCCTGGTGTTTCTATGACCTGTTTGGGGAGTATTGGTGGAAGTGATATCCTGCAATGATCTTTTTTAGGTTTGTGATTATCTTTTTAATACTATTTCTTTTTATCTGGCCCAATTCAGTGTTGCACTTAGCACAAACTACACTTGTTACATATTGACTTGTTAGTTTGACAAGCATTAGACTGCAAAATAAAATGCAATTAAAAAGTGTGTTCTGGGCTTCCCTGGTGGCGCAGTGGTTGAGAGTCCGCCTGCCGATGCAGGGCACACGGGTTCGTGCCCCGGTCCGGGAGGATCCCACATGCCGCGGAGAGGGTGGGCCCGTGAGCCATGGCCGCTGAGCCTGCGCGTCCGGAGCCTGTGCTCCGCAGCAGGAGAGGCCACAACAGTGAGAGGCCTGCGTACCGCAAAAAAAAAAAAAAAAAAAAAAAAAAAAAAGTGTGTTCTCTTTAAAACTAATAACACAAGTTTAGAATAATACCTTTGGGTAAGGCCTATAAGAAATCTATAGTGTAGAAAATAGTAACTAGTACACAATTGGCAGTTGGATAATATCAAGGAAAAGAGCCAATCTAGTTGTTAAACAAGTGAGTGAAAAGTACACACAGTGAAACCATACCATCTCAATTTTTAACTCAGAGGTCTCATGTGAGGACAATTAAAAAATATGTATTTGCTAGTTGGAGTTAATGCTTTCCTGATACTGTATCTAAATTTATACTTTATATAAGAGGCATATCTAAACATGAGATTTGTGGGTGTATATTTTTATGAATCAGTTTGAATCACTCTTTTGTATGAAACATTCATTTGAAAAGCAATTAAGATGACACTTTTCAAATCTATTTTAAGAAACAGTTAACCTTTAGCCAAAGATTTAAAATTAATTTCACTTGGCTATTTGTCTTTCAAGATCCCATTCTAACCTCAGGACTCACAAACTTTCTACCACAACATGACAGGGGATTCTAGAATTATCTCTAGGGTTTCACAAAATTCTTAAATCCAGATTGATTTTAATTTGAAAAAAATGTCAAAACATTATCTTTCAAGTGTGGGAACATTTTATATGCTGAACAGCACTGGCTGAGTGACTTAAATAGCGGATTTAAAACATGGAACAGAGTTTTTTTCTTTTTGACTCATAGACATTTTCCCGTTCGGAAAATGGAATGTGGTCAAGAGAGCAGAACGTGTGTTGGCAAAACAGGACAATGGTACCAAGGAACAATGCTTAGTATCAGTATCAGTCCTGAAGATGATACTATTTGCAGTACATTGTACACTTGTTTACTACCAAAGAGTTAGCTTGGGAGTAGGAATGCCTCTGTGTATTTGTGCACAACAGACGTCATTTTGTTGTGATTCATTTTCCCCATCTATAAAATGGTGACAAAAACTGCCATTAGCATTTCTCATCTTTAAAAACCTAAGCTTTTGAAAACTAGCTGGGAATTCCAAGGCAGACAGCATGGCTTGAAAAACATGTAGGAAAAGGAAACTGAGCAACGGTTCCTTTCTTCCCATCTTTCCACATCACACCCATTCCCAAACCTGACCAGACCCCCTTTCCCAATATCACCATTTCTGATGTTGGGTCATGACTGGAGAAAAAAAAGTGGCAGGAATAAGTAACTGAAAAATCCAAGGGTGATACAGAAGAGTGACTCTATATCATCTAAAAGGAAAAGTGAACATAATTTTTCTTTTCTCTAATTTCCTGCCTCTGTCCCTGAATTCCGAATGAAAATCCTCATAGAAGTGCCCAATTTTAGGATCATCCCCCAACTTTTACTCAGCAAAGAGATAGAAAATCAGGGTGGGATAAAGGAATAAAAGACCAGAGAAAAAACATATTCACAGAATCGAATTCCAGATGGGAAAGGATGAAGAAAGGCAAATGGCATTCTGGCTTTCCTTCTCAACTCGTCACGCTTTTTCCTATGGGAGGAAGAGGAGGTGGCTCCTTCTGGATGTTCCAAGTCAGGGCAGACAATAAAACATCACCACAGTGACAGCCCAGTTATTACTTTCCGGCTTGTGACCAAAATGAGACCCCAGCGTGGCAGAATTAAAATTCACAATCTCATCCGTGAAAGGATTTTCAGTACCAGACGTTTTGTTAGAGGTCTTTTAAAAAAATAGCCTAATGTGTTAATATTGAAAATAGATGCATGTAATTTGAGAGTGAGTATAAAATACCATGTGTATTAAATTAATAATGTTTCATTACTCACCCATCACAGAGTCATTATTTTAAATAACCATATTTCATTTCAGTGGACAGAGTGTAAATGAGTATGTATTTTTATGTAAAGTGGACCTGCATCATTATTTATTCATGAGTTTTAAAAGGATCATTATTTTTGACAGACAGCTCCTGTCAAAAGATTTATGCATAAGAGCTCATGTTTCCCCACAATAATCATCAATCAATAAACTTTAGAACCTGGTACTTAAAATTCAGTGTTATAGAGATGCACATTTTGCTCTAATTAAACACATGTTTGCATTTGGAAAATAAACTGCAACCTCAGTTCAATTAAATATAATCTGAAATATTAATATTGCATGTGTAGGGTGAGTCATGGTTTTAGTCTGAGAAATGTGCCTTGTTACATTTTAAGTGATTGCTTTGTTTCCACACACCAGACTCTTTCTGTATCCCTGTGGGGCAGAAGAGGAAGCTTACAAGATTTAGCTTTTAACGCTGTAATTGGTTATCAATGACGTAGTTGGTAGTTTTCTGAACAACGGACGCCATCCCTCCCTGCTTTAGACCTTGATTTTAAAGGACCTAGGAGGGTGTAAACCAGAAAATAGCACAGTAGCACAGAAAATAGCACGTGCCTTTCAGTATGGCCTTGGAAGTCAGTTCAGAAGATGGGATGAGACGATGTACAGATAATAGCATATAATTACAAAACAGCAAAACTGTAACTGAGACTGATGACAAGGCTGATGGAAGACAGCTTCTGAATCCCCAGTAAGGACCAAAAAGGCAATGAGTTACCAGTGTGATGCAAAGACTCACTGCTCAAAGGCAAATTCATGGTGGTGATATAGCCTTAACTCCAGAGGAAATAATTGAAAGGCTTGGAAGTCTCCTGGGACCAGCTGGCCCTACAGGATTTCCATAGCCATTCCATTAATGTGCTTTCCCCAAACCACGCTGTCTCCAGATGCACTGATGATGCTCAAGACTGCTATTAACTGAAATGCTCTTTTAAATAATCTGGATCTGAATGCCTGAATTAAATTTACTTTACTCTTTGGCAAAGTCCATTTTCATATCTAGGTTTCTAGAATTTAGATTCTCCATTATTTTGATGCATCTCTACCGTCAAACAGCAGTACCCATTCTATCAGGGTTTGGAATTTGAAAGGAGTATGTTTCTCTCTCCCGCTTTCCCCATGCAGGCACTATCAGTCATGGTAAAGCCTGGAGACAGACAGAGACCTCCAGGTAGGAGAGCATTTCTAACCTTTGTCTGGGAGATATGCAAATCCTATTTTCAGGGCCAGTTTCTTACCCAGCGGTGAAACAGCTAGGCTAATGAACAAAATGTCAGGCCTTCCCTTGACAGGGAGAGGGTGGAGAGTGGGAAAAGGAAGGAGGAGGAGGGGGGAGGAGGGGTTAGCCGAGAGAGAGCAGACCATGCTGGAAGAGCCAGAGGGAAGAAAGGAGTCCTGAGAACAGCTAAGCTGGCATGGATGCACCAAGAATACCCGAACTAAAGCAGGCCTGTCGAACAATGACAGAAGTAATGGTGCTCTTATATTTTTCATTTGATTAAAAGTGTAACATTTAGAGCTGTCCACAGAATTTCCCTCCAGTAAATAAATGATCAGCTTAAGGACACATTAAAAGGTGAATTCATTTACTTGAAGAAGGCTCTCTGGGTAGAGCTGGGATGAGTTGGGGAAAAGAGGTGAAGAAAGAGAAAGTGGCTCTTTTCTATAAGGGAGATGAACACTTCTGAACTGTTTAATTTGGGGTCAACAGTCTGAGGTCAGTTTGGGGAGATGGAGGAGGAATCTTACGCTGGAGAATCAAAGACTTAGGAGAAAAACCTGCCAGGGAGAAATACTCGGACTTAGGCATGCCTGCAAGACCAGGAGCTGAGTGTTTATTATAAACAACAGGTTTTAAAAAGTATTTTTTTGGGTGGGGGCACTTCCCTGGCCGTCCAACGGTTAAGACTCTGCTTCCAACGCAGGGGCGCGGGTTTGATCTCTGGTCGGGGAACTAGAATCTCGCGTGCCGTGCAGGGCGGCCAAAAATTTTTTTTTTTAATTAAAAAAAAATAAAATTAAAAGTGTTTTGGGGAAAGTGAGGTCAGGGTTCTCTGGCACATGTTTGTATTGCACAGGAGAGGATACTGCAGATTACTATTATGGGGGAGGCAGAAATGAGAGCAGTAGAGAGTGAGCGATTGAATCCATTCATAGAACTTCTGAGAAAGCTTTCTGTGAAACATAGGATTGGAGCTATAGGTAGGGTTGACAGGAAGAAAGCCAATTTTCTTTATTATTTATTTATTTATTTATTTTTGCGGTACGCGGGCCTCTCACTGTTGTGGCCTCTCCTGCTGCGGAGCACAGGCTCCAGACGCGCAGGCTCAGCGGGCATGGCTCACGGGCCCAGCCGCTCCGCGGCACGTGGGATCCTCCCGGACCGGGGCACAAACCCGTGTCCCCTGCATTGGCAGGCAGATTCCTAACCACTGCGCCACCAGGGAAGTCCCAGTATGCAGTCTTAATATCACAAAGAGAAAATGAAAGATTTGTGGCTAGGTTTGTGTTACCAAACCACTGGAAGAAATAAAAAATCATTATATCCATTGCCAGCAATCATTGTACATCAAGCATTGCCTGCAGACTAAAAAAGTAAAAGTGCAAGATGAAATATTCAAGGTTAAACTTGGCTCCATGCATGAAAAGATTTAGGAATCAATGTTCCAAAATATGGGTATAGGTAGCCCAAAGTATACACAAGGTGATGGATTTCGTTGTAGAGTAAAATATTAGGGTTTCTATGTATACTTATATTTTACCTCACTTTTTTATATTTCATTTTTGTATGTGTGTGTTTTAAAAAGTCAAATGTTACAAAGGTACATTTTATATAAATAAGGATAAGCAATAAATAAGAATATTGGGGGAGTGTGGGCCCCCTATATTCAAAAAGAGTTTGGAGTATACAGCTGGTGGACCCAGATGTGCATTTGCTGCCTTATCAGAAAGCTCATCTGTCTCCACAGGGTTGAGTAATGAGCTTGTTCCTTGGATGCCATTTGCTCCCTAAAGGATTTTTCTCTTCCTGTTCAATTTTGAAGCAGATATATTCCTTAAGTATTTTGTTATTCTCTATTTTTACCTGGTAGCAATAGCGCTTAGCTGAAGGCAGAGGGGACAATGGAAACGATTTGTAGAGACATAAAATCCTAAGTTTTTTCATTACCTCTATTTTAAACTTTAAGAAGGCTTTTGAGGCCTTATTTTCCACAACCAAGAGTAACTATACGTCTACATATACCCACTCTTTTTTAGATGCTTTTCCCATATAGGTTGTTACAGAGTATTGCATAGAGTTCCCTGTGCTATACAGTGGGTCCTTATTAATTATTTTATATATAGTAGTGTACAGCAGAAACTAACACAGCATTGTAAATCAACTATACTCCAATAAAAATTTTTTCCAAAAGGAGTAACTATAAAATACTTTGTAACTGTTTTACATGTGCCATCCAGCTCTTCCCTTGTCTTCTGGAAACCTCTTCATGGAGGGAGTTTGTGAGTTCCAGCTTCGTTCCCTGAGGAAGGGAAGGTAGAGGCAAGCCCCAAAGATAACCACCTGTGGGGAGAAGGAGAGATCAGGAAAAAAAAGCTGAAATCTCGCAGGAACAATCACTGGCCCTAGACACAAATGCATCTGGGTGGCCAAAGATGGGACAGTTTCCCTTAAATCATTTTATAGACATTCAAAAGACATTTACAGACATTATTTATAAAAGGGATTCATGAAATAACCTTTGTCCTAAAAGAGCAGATTTCTTAAGATGCCTAGTCATTCTGACATGAAGTATTTTAAAAAGTTGTCTTAACATGGCTGTTTACACAACTAAATCACAAAAAAGTTTGAATCAAAGTGTCAGAGATATGTTGTATTTGTATTAAATATATGACAAAAGCAAATAGGTACTTCTTATTAAACTAAATGAAATGTACAAAGGATATGTAATATTTTATACAATGATGCTGGTAATAATATAATAATGATGATGGTAAGAAAAGACATTTGTAATTGATTTCATTGCTGCTGATGGATGTATCTATTATTCTTTATTATCTCAAATGGAAAACATAACAGGTTGGAAATGCAGAGCCAATAAGCATATCATTATAAACCTGGACCCAGTTTTTCATTTAGGTCATGAAGCTTTCAATGCTGAAACAATGTTAATCCTCAAGCTCTTGGAACAAAGGAAGCAATTCACTGCCCCTAGTCCTGTGAATTGTGTAAGTCTTCAATAGACCCAACAGGAGGTCACCCATGGCTAATGGAGCAGTATATTTCATCAGATCTGCATTTACATGTTTCCTGAAAAACAAAATGGCACTTGAGAATTAAATTCCCTTGCTCTAGTCCAAGATCAGTAAGAAAAGCTATATGGGCTTCCTTTCTTTTCTTTATGACAAACTTTTATGCTGTATCTAAAATCAAGAAGTTACTCTGCCCTTAAAGAAGAAATCTTGTTTGCAACTCAGAATTACTTTTGTCTCATTCAAACCAATAAAAACATTTATTAAATGCAATTGCCCTCTGGAGCACACCTAAGGAGAACATACGGCATCATCTGGGAGAGAAGACAGTTATCTGAAATACATGTCTGATTATACAACTCCACAGCCACACTGATGAATTATTACACTCTCTGCAACTCTTACAGCTGTAGGAAAGATAAGCCATGAATGGCTTCCTCAGCAGCAAGTGCAGTTTCAGGGGGCGAAGAATTTGCCAGGTCATTTTCACTAATGGCCTTCGGGAAGAAGATTCTTGAACATGGCATGTTGAAAGCAAATTTGATCCAAACATGCTGTGGCTCTCAGGATGTCAAGCCCTTTGGAAATGCAAGGTACTCAAGACAGCCCCACATGATCAAAAATGGCACCAGCATCAATTAATGCCAACAACTGCAATTAGGACACCACAGATGAGTAGGGACATGAGAGGCTCTAATTTCCCTTTGCCTGGGATCTCTGTTCCTGGTGACACCTGTCATGTTTCATTGACATGAATACTTTTGGAGGCTAGTCACCATCTTCTTGAAAATTGCATTTCTGACCAGAGCTCCCCAGGCACAGTGTCAATTTATCTTCATTTGCAATGGGTCCCTGGACAGACTCTGAGTGCTCCCAGAGATGGAGATTTTACATTTGAAGAAGGGTACAGAGAAATGACTAGCTGCAGCTATGTAGCTTAATAGAGATTTGTGGGGAAAATAAGATTAGTTGGCACATAGGGAAATCAAAGTCACAGGCGCCAAGAAAAAAATATGGCAGTGATGCTTAGAAACGCCTTTCTATCCCTGTTCAGGAAATCAGGATCAAGGAAGTAGAACTATACTTTGGAATTTTAATATAATAGATTTAGAAACAGTTAATATAATTTCATACCCATGCTAAGAATGTTGTTTGGAAAAATGGAGCGAGTATAATCAAAGTAGAATATCTATTATCTGTTTTTAATTTTTAAAAATGTAGATCCTGTCTATGGTTGAAAATATATCTATTTTTAGGGGGCTTGATGGTGAGAATTAGAGTTAGACTAAGTCAGAATAAAAAGTTTATATTCACACACACACACACACACACACATCACATTAAATAATATTCTGTAGATAAACCATTAGATGGAGAAAAGCATCCTTAGATCTACAAGCACTTGACAAACTCCAGAGACTAATTGCTTCCATCCTTTGCTTTTCATGAAGAAATAGAAGTACTGAAGATTGAGATACTTTTTCTTGATAACATCTTTCTCTGTAAAAGAGCTTGGAAATCCTAGAAGCCGATTCATATGCAAATGCAGGTTTGCTCTTCCTTTAGCAGCTTCAGATAGATAAATTTAAGAACTATGCTGTGGGTTGGTGAAATGCTGTTTTTGTATTTTTTATTGCTATTTCAGGTCTTTTGAGAAGGCATTTTTCTTGGCCTTTAAGTTCAGCCTAGGGTGCTCATCAAATGTCGTACTACAAGGATGCATATTAAGAGCATAACTTTACACGGGTAGGTATTTTTTTTCCTCACCTAATAGAATCGAATTTAACACACTGAAATCTTGATGAATGATCCTAAGTAGTTAATCAAATCTCATCTCTCCATTAATCTAATTTTATTGTCATAGATGTAGTCTCAGCAGTTTATCTATAGCAGTAATTAGATTTCATTTTTAAACCAAATAAGTCCAGTTGGGCTTTAACTTCTACACATTTTCTTGTTCTGCCAACATTGATCTTGAGAAGATTAGGATTCTACAAGGGACTTTTCCAAGACTCTCTTGTATCAACATTTGTCTAATTGCTTCTCTTTATGTGAGGTGTATTTGTCCCATAACCAAGATTAATATGTAGCAGACGTAGGAGACCATGACAAATTTGAAAGCTAATGACAGGATAGAGCAGTGGAAAGAGTTGAGGACTTTGAGGTGAACCAGACGAGCTCCTCATCTGTAAAATGGGGGATATGTTAGCATCACCTCATGGGGCTGTGGTAATGATTAAATGAGATGGTTGCTTGACTCAGAGTCAGCATTGAGATATAGTTGTCACTCTCATTATGAAGTTCTAAGGATGTTCAGCTGGTTATAGCAGATAAAATTTAATAATACTTCAAAGAAGAAAGTGTAGTTTTTTTAGAGAAGAAGTTCTAAAGTGTCTTTCCCTTACCATTCCGAAGACTAATGGTGTGGGTAAGCAGGATATTTAATTTTTTGGGTGTATGGTACATTAGTGGACAGGAGAAAAGAAGGAGAAGCAGATGTAGACAGTGGGCACAGACCACTGTGCCCTCACAGACCTGGGGCAAGTGGGGAGCGGGGGGCAGCCTCATGCAGTGTCACTCACTCAAGGCATAATGGTACTACTCATGATGCCCACAGCCAGTGATGAATGAATTTCACTGGAAAAGAATGAAAGGACGAGGATGCCCATCAAAAATTGCTCAGTCCAACTATCATCCTTACTAAGTATACTAGGGTAGGTATCTTCTGCGTTACAGTTCTGCCTTGTTTGTTACACTGTCTAATACTGTAGCGACTAGTCATATGTGGGCATTCAAATTAAATAAAACTAAAACTTTATTTCCTCAGTCACACAATATCCACATTTCAAGTGCCCAGTAGCCACAGTCAACTGAGTACCTTTGGAAGGTGCAGGTTTAGAACATTTCCTTCATCACAGACGGAACATCACGGGACAGGCTGGTAGAGGACAGAAGAGGGAGTGGGATGGAGCACAGTGGGTGCAGGATGTGGAGACACCATGATGAACATGGGAATCCCAGCCCCAGAGTTCATTTGCTGTACGCTTTATGCTGGTTCCTTAACCTCTCTGAGCTTTATTTTCCTCATCCGTTAAGTGGAGGTGAATAATGGCCATCTTGCAGACTTTGCAGACTATCATAAATATTAAAGGAATGACAAGAGCCTAGCTTGGTGTCTGACCCAGAGTAAGTGCCCAATAAATGGCATTTATTATTATTATCATCAGTAACATCAAATGCTAAAACAAATCAATGAGAGACTCCAAATGGTGAAAACTGAATTGTGGCATTTCTGGTACAGCAACATTTCAGTTTTATTATAGAGGTGTAGGCCTTCCCAAAGGCCACTAGTTTTAATGGATCTATGCTTCTTCGTGTCTATATGACATAGATAACTTTGCAGATAGCTTTATAAGGCACTCGAAAATTTTTCATGAAAAATAAAAGGGCTAGATGTAGAGGTTAAATATCTGTTTTTAATACCTGATAAACTCTAAACATGAGTGCCCTTTTCCTATCAAAAATGTATGCTTTTGTGCAGTTATTAATTTAAGATTAGCTTTTTTCCTGCTTAATATGCAAAATATACTGTAACAAAAGGTGGCCCCAGGCGGGAAAAAATAAATGGCCAGAATCACTCATTATAATCACAATGAAATAACGCTTTCTAGAAAACAGTGTTTTCTTTTGTTTTCCTTATCCTGATAGGAAACTGTGAAAATTGAAGCTCTATTCAACTGATCCTTTCGTTCCACTTCAAATGCATTCCTGACAGCCATTTAAAAGGTCTTTCCCCAAACCAAAATTAATATTTTCCAGACTAGTTTTGAGAATAGCTGCTTGTTTGCCTGATTCTCTAGCAACCAACCTAATAATAATTATCACTGCAAATAGGGACAGAAAGGGGCTGATGCTGAATAATTCAGACTCCTGGGTTGTTTCCATTGGATCATCAAACAATAATAGTGCATTTGTATTTCAGTCAACAATCATCCTTCTCTGTCTCCATGTAGCTTCTTTTTGTGAAGGATGCCAAATTCCTTTGCAAAATGTCTTCTCTTTACTTCTCAGCAAACCTGGGAGATCTTATGCCCTCTGCAGCTCTGGTTCCTGGTTCAGGTTCCCAGTGGCCTCAATGGGTGTGATTTCTACTCCGTCAGCTCTAGATTGAGGAGGGGTTGCTTTGGTCTAGCTAAGCCCATGTTATGTGAACATTACTAACTGGCATATCGTCAACATTATACTCAAGAAACATATTTGTCTCGCTGCTGATAGCAACAGTTTATGAATTACTGGATTTTGATATTAATTTAATTAATATCAAATTAATTAGAAAGTGCTTTACTGCAGCATCTACCACCCAGCAGCAATCAATTTCTTCTATGTGTTGTTCAGATCATTTTCCTTATGGTACAAAAGCTGCCTAGTATAAGGGTGTGTCAACAATCAAGAGATTAAGAATCACACTATTTTTAAAAACTTTTCTAAATACATGTATAGGTATGCCTATATGATGCATTGAATCAAAACTGCCCGTAAAAAAATAATAATAAAGCTAACATTCGTTGAGTTTTTATGATGAACCAGTTTCTGTTCTACATGCTATATTAGGGTTTATTCAATATTGAGACAAACCTTTAAATTATTTGATATGTCTAAAAGTAGAATAAATTCTCTTGAGAAGTAAGTCCATCTAACTTTGAGGAAGACAGTAAAAAAAATCTCTTTAAATGTTATGAAAACTATAAGGTAGGGTGGTATACAGAAGTTTTACTTTGGCCTGCTGAGTTTCAATGCAGATTTATTTTTTTTTTTTTTTTGCCGTACGCGGGCCTCTCACTGTTGTGGCCTCTCCGGTTGTGGAGCACAGGCTCCGGACGCGCAGGCTCCGCGGCCATGGCTCACGGGCCTAGCCGCCCCGCGGCATGTGGGATCTTCCCAGACCGGGGCACGAACCCGTTTCCCCTGCATCGGCAGGCGGACTCTCAACCACTGCGCCACCAGGGAAGCCCCAAAGCAGATTTTTAAGAAAGCGGGTCAGGTTGTTTAAGTAAAATGTAAGTGACTAAAGGTTCCTAGTGTTAAGTTCTCAATTATAGCAAATCCCTTCCCCCTTAGAGCTTCAGTATTTCTTGGTGTGTGTCCTTTCTTTTTTTCCTGGCTATGTAGTTGATTTTACAGCATCATATGTGTCAAAGCCTAGCTGTAGCCTTTTAAATGGTATAAGCAAAATAAAGTAAACTAAAGTACAAGACAGCCCCAGGCAAGGAGAAAGCCTTTGGTAGGAGTCTCGGAGATGCCTTATAATGGAACACAAGCCCTAGCCCTGCCTTTTGATCCAGACTGCCTTACTGAACCAGGGCTCCAGTCCCATTAAGATAAGCTGCGTGTGAAGCCCTATTAGTGACCCTGCACAACTTGCTGTGCTGAGTGTGTGGTGGGCACTCCTGTGCTCAGACTCCAGAGCCAAACTGCCTTGCTCTGCCAGTTCCTACCTCTCTGACCTCCAGCATATTTTCTTATCTTTCCATGCTTCCATTTTACCATCTGTAAAATGAGGGTGATAATTATAGTATTTATCTCATCAGACAATTGTGAGGATTAAATATCTTAATTTACATAAGGGACTTTAGAACAGTGCCTGGACATTGGCTTTCTGGATCATGAACTACACCTGTCATTTACTTCCTGTACAGACCCAATTTTCCCTGGTTTCTGTCTTGACCTGGACTCTTCATTTCACCAGGGACAACAATGGAAACCATAGTTTGGAGCTTTTATAAATACAACAGCCAAATATATTTGGGAACTGGAATTAAATGCAACTATCATTTTGTCTCCAGAACTATTTTTCCCAGAAATTAAAATAACACTATCGATTCTCCCCTTTTACTAGGTTACCCTTTTGTGTTTAAAAACCACTTAAGAGATGAGTAGAACTTGTTCTAGGTATAATCACTCAGGTGTGATGTGGTTGTGTGGTGTGTCTGTGTTTGTGGCAGAGTTGGGTGGGATGGAGGAGAAGGTGAGGTAGGAGGAAGAGAAGTTGTTACAAAGAGAAATAAATATAAAGACAAAAGAATGGCAGGATAATCAGACAGAGAAAATACTGACTACAGGGGGAACATAGCTAGAGCTGGCCTGGGTATTCCAAGTAGGAAAATTGGTCTCCAGTGGGGTTGGCCCATGTTTAGCTAGCTCTTTTGTAACTGAAGGTTTTTTAAAATTAATTAATTTGTATTGGAGTAGAGTTGCTTTACAAGGTTGTGTTAGTCTCTGCTGTACAGCAAAGTGAATCAGTCATACATACACATATATCCACTCTGTAACTGAGGTTTTGATAGTAATAGTTGCAACCAGGTTTGGGAAAAGGGAAGATATGCTTGCTGATGGCAGGATCAGAAAAGCAGGTGAGATATTAAGGGCTAGATGTTAAATATGTCAAATTTATTCATAACATAATTTCACCAGGCAGGGAATCTATGACAAGGATGTACCCACTAACCATAAATTCATAGACTTTGACTCCTCCTTGAAGCCCACCCTGATTGAGCTGCACGATCCTTCTTGACCTGTCCATAACACCCTGGGAACAGATCCTTCTATAACACACAATGTCTTTGACGTTGTATTAGGATTACCTGCTTATGCTTCTTATCTTTACTAGATGGTGAAAGAAATTTCTTGAGAGCACAGTCTATGATGTATCCCTTTACCAGCCATAGTATTTGCTCAGTTTTTGTAGAGTGAATTGTATGTATTGCCATGTCTCTTCTCAACTTTATGCCATGAGCACATAACGTAGAGGACAGAGGTTTGAAGTTAAGGAGGTAAGTTGCCATTAGCAATTTTAAGCAACGTGAGCTTTCTGAAAAGTGTTCACGCCAGCCTTTATTTAAGGTAAGTCTGGTTAAAAGGCTACCCAAAACAGGGCTTTTTTTTCCCCTTGCATGGGCACGAGGGTCCAGTGCATTCCGAGATTCTTCCACATAGACTTTGGGGATGATGGCCTGAATGACTGGTTGGCCCTAAATGCATATGTCACACTGCTGAACAAAGTAGGCTGGCGGCATATACGAAGAGCATTGTGCTAGTGTTCTGTTTCTCCACGCTGCATTGAGAGTTCCTTAGATATTTTAATATAACAACCTTTGTCCTTTATCTGTCCTCTTAGAGGAAACTTCACTTCTTGTGAGCCCTTTGATCATTTCTCTCTTCCCCCCTCCACAGGGGGCACACGCTAAAAGGTTTCCTCCACAAAAGCTCTCTCATCCCCTCGCCCCTTTCTTCCCCAGCTCCCATCAAATCTACTCGCATTATACAGATGCTCTGGCACTTAGAGGCAGAGAAAGGCATCCTGTAGCTGGTGGATGGGCCGATGAGAATGTGATGGCAACATTCACATAGAATACCGTCCCTTTGCTTCAAGTGCAGACGTCTTTACAATGGACCTTTCTTTATTAGCATAAAGGAAACTTTAAAAGACCGCTTTTAATACATGCAGGTTCTCAGGGTGAACTCCTGTTTCAGGACAGCTTGGCTGGATCTGCTGAGTAGCTTCTGGGAGCAGATTGAGGATATGATGATGATTTCCCGTCTCGGCTATAAGGAAGCACCAGAAGAGTCTGATGCAGATTTGTTTTTATGGGACCTGAAACTGATGCCAAGATAGAAGTTCTTGATGTTCTATTTTCCATCAAAGGCACCAACACTGTACACATAGCCAGAAGAGATTAGAGGAAAAGAAACCAAAGTAGGAATGTTTATTCTCAATGGCTAAACAATAATTTTAAAAGAACAGGGTAACATTGTTGTAAGTTATACTGTAATAGTGGAGCACATCAAAGCCACAATGGCAATTATTAGGCGTTTGCAACAACATGGATGAATTTGGAGGGCATTATGCTAAGTGAAATAAGTCAGACAGAGAAAGACAAATACTGTATGATATCACTTATATGCAGAATCTAAAAAAATACAAGAAACTAGTGAATACAACAAAAAAGAAGCAGACTCACAGATATAGAGAATAAACTAGTGGTTACCAGTGGGGAGAGGGAAGGGGTAGGAGACTAAGAGGTACAAACTATTATGTATAAAATAAACTACAAGGATATATTATACAACACAGGAAATATAGCCAAAATTCTATAATAACTAAATGGGGTATAACCTTTAAAAATTGTGAATCACTGTATTGTCCACCTGTAACTTATAATAATGTACATCAACTATACTTCAATTTAAAAAGTTTAAATCTTAAAAAAAAGGAAGTTGGTAAGAGAAGTGGCAAGAGAGTATTTGGAATGCTTTTGCAAATGTGTTCTATATTGAATGTGAAAGAAACAACCTAGTTCAAGACACCTCACAGTTGTTACTGTAGGTAAGAGTATGTATGATATGTAATTGATAGTAACCAAACTACTATGAGGTGAAGAGAAAGTAGAGTCAGCGCAGCATGGCCATCCAAGGCAGTAGAGCATAATGGCTGAAACAAGCACAGATTCTAGAGCTAAACTGCCTGGGTCTGATTTCTGCATCTGCTATTTATTATCTGTTAGCAGTAATGCTGCTGTGTGCCTCAGTTTCCTCATCTGTAAAATGGGAAAGATAGTAAGAGAACTTATTGAAATTAGGTTGCTACAAAGATTCTGTGAGTTAATATATTTTTCAAATACACTAACATACTGGTGGCTGGCACCTGGTAGGCATTATATGAATACCTGATAAATAAATAATGAAGTCATCCAACACTTCACAATAATTTACATTCTCTGGCAGAAAATGTCTCTTCTAAATTGAAGGACATTTTTTAGATTAGTGAACACTTATATTATTCTTTGATTCTGTGGACATGTAGAGAGGCATATAAAATACGAACTCTCATCTCAAGGAAACTAGTTGTAGAAGCAGGAAATAGAGATATAAAAGGTTGAACATTAATAACAAAGATAACATAGTTCAAAATATTTAAACATGTATTATATAAGATTATTTTATGAATGTGCACTTAGAGAGTAATTGTGACAGAGGTCACGTAAGGCTTGGCTAGAGAATGTCCCATAAGGGTGAAAGTTCCACCTGAAGCAGCTAGGTTTCTATCAGAGAATAATTTACATAATAAGGGAAATGGAAGGCATGCTTTGGGATGTGAAATGTACCCTTGGCTCTGCTTAAGCCTCGCCTTCTAAAGAGCAAACTCTACCTTGGTCATTCACTCATTTGTAGCCAGTAAGATATACATACATAACTTATTTAGTAGTAGCACATTTTATGCCAATTTTTTCAGCAGCTTATGAGCACAGAAAAAGATTTACTGTTAATCTTCACAGGTTTTCTTGTACTCCATCCAAAATAGTACATCTGGTTCACATGATATCAGGCTTTGCTTTCTACACCACCAAAAAAAAAAAAAAAAAAAAAAAAAAAAATCAAATCTTTTTTTCTGGTATAAAATACGTTTAGAATCTAAACATGCAAAAAACAAAATCAGTTATAGCGATTCACAAGTAGAAAACAAAATAGTCAGGCACAATTAGAAATGGCATTTGTCCACAAATATCTGAGCTTTTCTTAGTTCTTCCGACTAATTAAGTCACACTGTTGCTCCCGATAGAGTCACTGAAGAAAATACTTTGTTGTTTCTGTTGTGGCTGCTGCTTCCCTTTTCCCTCTCTCCCTCCCTCCCCTCCCTCCCTCCCTCCCTTTATCTCCCTCCTCCTGCTCCTTTTCCTCCCCTTCTCTTCTTTCATTTTTGTAATTCAATGTTTTTTGTGTTCTGCAAAGTTATCATAGATATCAAGAATACAAGAATGCAGTCTGTTGATTTCAGGCTATTTCCTTAATCATGGCAGATTTATTTATTTTATCATTTAGAAAACAGGAAGCATGGGTCAAGATTACTTTTTTATATGTATTGTTTAAAACACATGAAGTTTTTCTTAAGGCCGTTCTGGCTAGTGTGGCTTAGGCACCCGTGTGTATCATTACCAATAAAATATATTGGCATGAGTGTCCCCACGACATTGTGACAATAGTCTCCAGAGTAATATACCCAACCTGAAGACTAATCTTGTTGGAATGACTTAATAGACTTAAAATGTCATGCTTTGTGCATTATAGCCTTAGCTGGATTAAAAACCCTGTGCGTATTTTAAGCTTCACATGTCCTATTAAATTACAGTCATCTTAGTTACCTTGTGCTCAATTTCCAGGATATTACCTTAGTTTTAAAAGAGTCTTTTGAAGTCCCATTTCTCATACCAGGAGCAATTAAATGCAGGGCAACAAAAGCTTAATGTACATAATGAGACGGGATACTGTCAACAGAGCCAAAAAAAAAAGGGAAAAATGGCAAAGACTAGAATCAGCAGTGATTAAACATTAAAGACAAGCCATCTACTCCAAGTACTGTATGCTCTTACCTTCATATTTACTTTGAGTGAATTCATTAGAGCAATTTTTCCCGTAGAGCAATTCCATGAAAAAAGGTTTCCGCTGTTAAATAAGATGGAAAACATGAAATTCTGTATCTCTGTCTTAGAAACTTATAGTACATATTAGCCAAAAAACTGCTGAGATAGCTCTTGCAGTTTTTAAAAATTTGAGATATAATTCACATACTATATTGTTTTATTGTTTATTTTATTGTTTATTTTTACTTTTATAAACATATTCTAGGGCCCAAAGGAACAAATAATCTTACCAACCAAAAGTTGGGGCAAATAGTCTTAACAATATACTGTTTCTTTTCTTTCATTTGAACTTTTTCTTATCTCCCAGGAGACATATTCTCAAACCCATACCCTCATACACACATAAAAAATTCAAGTTTAAAATATAGAGATAAGTGCATTCAGCTATTTTAGATGGAAAAAATAAACAGTGAGTTTAAGAAGACTACATACAAATGTTACCTCAATGCTAAATAATTTTTCTTAAAGTTTGTAATTTATTTATTTTTTGTTTTGTTTTAATATTTTATTGAGATATAATTCATATAACATAAATTTTACCATTTAAAAGTGCATACTCCAGTGGTTTTCCATATATTCACTATGTTGTGTAACCATCACCACTATCTAATTTCAGAACATTTCATTCTGAAGAAGTCCCATAGCTATTAACAGTTAGTCCAGGTTCCCTCCTTCCCTCTATCCCCTGGCAACTGCTAACCTACTTTGTGTCTCCATGGATTTGCCTGTTTTGGGCATTTTATGTGAATGGAATCACAATCCTTCACTTACCATGTTTTCCAGGTTAACCCATGTTGTAGCATCTTACAGTACTGCATTCCTCTGAATGGCTGAATAATATTCCATTGTGTGGATATACCACATTTCGTTTATCTAGTATCACTTCACAGACATTGGGTTGTATCTACTTTGGGGCTATTATGAATCATGCTGCTGTGAACATTTGTGCAGAAGTTTTTGTATGAACATGTTTTCACTTCTCTCAGGAATATACCTAGGAGTGGAATTGCTGGGTCTTGTGGTAGTTCTATGTTTAACCTTCTGAGGAACTGCCAAACTTTTCCACATCAGCTGAACCATTTTTTTTTTTTTTCAGCTGAACCATTTTGCATTCCCATTAGCAGTGTATGAGGGTTTCAATTTCTCTATATTCTCATCAACACTTGTTATTTTCCTTTTTTCCCTCCAGCTCTATTGAGATATAATTGACATATAACATTGTATAAGTTTAAGGTGTAAAATGCATTGATTTGATGCACTTATGTATTGCAAAATGATTACCACCATAGCATTAGCTAACACTTGCATATCACATCACATAATTACCATCTCTTTTTTGTGCTGAGAACATTTAAGATCTACTCTCTTACAACTTTCAATTATACAATACAGTATTATTAACTATAATCACTATGCTGTACATTAGAACCCCAGAAATTATTCATCTTATTGCTGGAAGTTTGTACTCTTTGACCAACATTTCCCCTTTTCTCCCACCCCCAGCACCTGGTTACACCATTCTGGTCTCTGTTTCTATGTTTGGCTTTTTTAGATTCCACACATAAGTGAGATCATTCACACTTGTCTTTCTGTGTCTGACTTATTTCAGTCAGCATACTGTCCCCAAGGTCCATCCATGTTCTCACAAATGGCAAGATGTCCTTTCTCATGGCTGAATAATATTCCATTGTATAGATATGCCATTATCTTCTTTATCCATTTTTCTGTTGATGGACACAAGTTGTTTCTATGTCTTGGCTATTGTGAATAATGCTGCAGTAAACACAGAGGTGCAGATATCTCTTTGATATCCTCTTTTCATTTTCTTTGAATATATATCCAGAAGTGGGGCTTGTTAGATCACATGGTAGTTCTATTTTTTAAATTTTCTAAGGAAGCTCCATAATGTTTTCCATGTTGGTTTCACCAATATGCATTCCCACCAACAGTGCAAAGGCGTTCTTTTTTCTCCGCATCCTTGCCAACACTTATATCATCTTTTTGATGATACCATTCTAACGGGTGTGAGATAATATCTCGCTGTGGTTTTAATTTGCATTTTTCTTATGATAAGTGATGTCGAGCATCTTTTCATGTACCTGTTAGTATTTGGTTGTCTTCTTTGGAAAGATATCTATTTAGGTCATTTGCCCATTTTAAAATTGGATTTCTGTTTTGTTTTGTGTTTTGTATTTTCTTTAGCTATTGAGTTGTATGAGTTCCTTGTATATTTTGGATATTAACCCCTTATCAGATATGTGATTTACAAATACTTTCTCCCATTCCACAGGTTACCTTTTCATTTTGTTGATGGTTTCCTTTTGCTGTGCAAAAGCTTTTCAATTTGTTGTAGTTCCACTTGTAGACTTTTGTTTTTGATGCCTTTGCTTTTCGTATCAAATCCAAAATATCATAGCCAAGACCAACATCAAGGATTTTACTCTCGATGTTTTCTTCTAGGAGTTTTGTGGTTTCAGGTCTTACATTGAAGTCTTTAATCATTTTGAGTTAATTTTTGTGTATGATGTCCAGGTTTATTCTTTTGTTTGTGGCTGTTCAATTTTCCAACACCATTTACTGAAGAGACTATCCTTTCCGTGTTGTATATTCTTGACTCCTTTGTCAAAAATTAATTGACCATATGTGCATGGGTTTCTTTCTGGGCTCTCTATTCTGTTCCATTAGTCTGTACATCTGTTTTTGTTTTTGTTTTTTTAATATATTTATTGGAGTATACTTCCCTTCCAATGGTGTGTTAGTTTCTGCTTTATAACAAAGTGAATCAGCTATACATATACATATATCCCTATATCTCCTCCCTCTTGCATCTCCCTCCCACACTCCCTATCACACCCCTCTAGGTGGTCACAAAGCATCGAGCTTATTCCCTGTGCTATGCAGCTGCTTCCCACTACCTATTTTACATTTGGTAGTATATATAAGTCCATGCCACTCTCTCACTTCATCCCAGCTTACCCTTCCCCAACCCCGTGTCCTCAAGTCCATTCTCTATGTCTGCATCTTTATTCCTGTCCTGCCCCTAGGTTCTTCAGAACCTTTTTTTTTAATTTTTAAATTCCATATATAGGTGCTAGCATACAGTATTTCTTCTTCTCTTTCTGACTGACTTCACTCGGTATGACAGACTCTGGGTCCATCCACCTCACTACAAATAACTCAATTTCTTTTCTTTTTATGGCTGAGTAATATTCCATTGTATATATGTGCCACATCTTCTTTATCCATTCATCTGTCAATGGACACTTAGGTTGCTTCCATGTCCTGGCTATTGTAAATAGAGCTGCAATGAACATTTTGGTACATGACTCTTTTTGAATTATGGTTTTTCTCAAGGTATATGCCCAGCAGTGGGACTGCTGGGTCATATGGTAGTTCTATTTTTAGTTTTTTAAGGAACCTCCATTCTGTTCTCCATAGTGGCTGTATCAATTTGCATTCCCACGAACAGTGCAAGAGGGTTCCCTTTTCTCCACACCCTCTCCAGCATTTATTGTTTGTAGATTTTTTGATGATGGCCATTCTGACTGGTGTGAGGTGATACCTCATTGTAGTTTTGATTTGCATTTCTCTAATGATTAATGATGTTGAGCATCCTTTCATGTGTTTGTTGGCAATCTGTATATCTTCTTTGGAGAAATGTCTGTTGAGGTCTTCTGCCCATTTTTGGATTGGGTTGCTTATTTTTTTGATATTGAGCTTCATGAGCTGCTTGTAAATTTTGGTTATTACTCCTTTGTCAGTTGCTTCATTTGCAAATATTTTCTCGCATTTAACGGTTGTCTTTTCATCTTGTTTATGGTTTCCTTTGCTGTGCAAAAGCTTTTAAGTTTCATTTGGTCCCATTTGTTTATTTTTGTTTCTATTTCCATTTCTCTAGGAGGTGGGTCAAAAAGGATCTTGCTGTGTTTTATGTCATACAGTGTTCTGCTTATGTTTTCCTCTAAGAGTTTTATAGTGTCTGGCCTTACTTTTAGGTCTTTAAGCCATTTTGAGTTTATTTTTGTGTATGGTGTTAGGGAGTGTTCTAATTTCATTCTTTTACATGTAGCTGTCCAGTTTTCCCAGCACCACTTATTGAAGAGGCTGTCTTTTCTCCATTGTATATTTTTGCCTCCTTTATCAAAGATAAGGTGACCGTATGTGCGTGTGTTTATATCTGGGCTTTCTATCCTGTTCCATTGATCTATCTTTCTGTTTTTGTGCCAGTACCATACTGTCTTGATTACTGTAGCTTTGTAGTATAGTCTGAAGTCAGGGAGCCTGATTCCTCCAGCTCCATTTTTCGTTCTCAAGATTGCTTTGGCTATTCAGGGTCTTTTGTGTTTCCATACAAATTGTGAAACTTTTTGTTCTAGTTCTGTGAAAAGTGCCATTGATAGTTTGATAGGGGTTGCATTGAATCTGTAGACTGCTTTGGGTAGTATAGTCATTTTCACAATGTTGATTCTTCCAATCCAAGAACATGGGACATCTTTCCATCTGTTTGTATCATCTTTAATTTCTTTCATCAGTGTCTTACAGTTTTCTGCATACAGGTCTTTTGTCTCCTTAGGTAGGTTTATTCCTAGGTAATTTATTCTTTTTGTTGCAATGGTAAATGGGAATGTTTCCTTAATTTCTCTTTCAGATTTTTCATCATTAGTGTATAGGAATGCAAGAGATTTCTGTGCATTAATTTTGTATCCTGCTACTTTCCCAAATTCATTGATGAGCTCTAGTAGTTTTCTGGTAGCATCTTTAGGATTTCCTATGTATGGTATCATGTCATCTGCAAACAGTGACAGTTTTACTTCTTCTTTTCCGATTTAAATTCTTTTTATTTCTTTTTCTTCTCTGATTGCTGTGGCTAAAATTTCCAAAACTATGTTGAATAATCGTGGTGAGAGTGGGCAACCTTGTCTTGTTCCTGATCTTAGAGGAAATGGTTTCAGTTTTTCACTATTGAGAATGATGTTGGCTGTGGGTTTGTCACATATGGCCTTTATTATATTGAGGAAAGTTCCCTCTATGCCTACTTTCTGGAGGGTTTTTATCATAAATGGGTGTTGAGTTTTGTCAAAAGCTTTTTCTGCATCTACTGAGATGTTCATATGATTTTTCTCCTTCAGTTTGTTAATATGGTATATCACATTGATTGATTTGCATATATTGAAGAATCCTTGCATTCCTGGGATAAACCCCACTTGATCATGGTGTATGATTCTTTTGATGTGCTGTTGGATTCTGTTTGCTAGTATTTTGTTGAGGATTTTTGCATCTATGTTCATCAGTGATATTGGACTGTAGTTTTATTTTTTTTAGTTTTCCTGGTATCAGGGTGATGGCGGCCTTGTAGAATGAATTTGGGAGTGTTCCTCACTCTGCTATGTTTTGGACGAGTTTGAGAAGGATAGGTGTTAGCTCTTCTCTAAATGTTTGATAGAATTTGCCTGTGAAGCCATCTGGTCCTGGGCTTTTGTTTGTTGGAAGATTTTTAATCACAGTTTCAATTTCAGTGCTTTTGATTGGTTGGTTTATATTTTCTATTTCTTCCTGCTTCTGTCTCAGAAGGTTGTGCTTTTCTAAGAATTTGTCCATTTCTTCCAGGTTGTCCATTTTATTGGCATAGAGTTGCTGGTAGTAATCTCTCATGATCCTTTGTATTTCTGCAGTGTCTGTTGTTACTTCTCCTCTTCCATTTCTAATTCTATTGATTTGAGTCTCCTCCCTTTTCTTCTTGATGAGTCTGGCTAATTGTTTGTCAATTTTGTTTATCATCTCAAAGAACCAGGTTTTAGCTTTATTGATCTTTGCTATTGTTTCCTTCATTTCTTTTTCATTTATTTCTGATCTGATCTTTATGATTTCTTTCCTTCTGCTAACTTTGGGGGTTTTTTGTTCTTCTTTCTCTAATTGCTTTAGGTGTAAGGTTGGTTGTTTTCTTGAGCTGTTTCTTGTTTCTTGAGGTAGGATTGTATTGCTGTAAACTTCCCTCTTAGAACTGCTTTTGCTGCGTCCCGTAGTTTTTGGGTCATCGTGTTTTCATTGTCATTTGTTTCTAGGTATATTTTTATTTCCTCTTTGATTTCTTCAGTGATCTCTTGGTTCTTTAGTAGTGTATTGTTTAGCCTCCATGTGTTTGTATTTTTTACAGAGCTTTTCCTGTAATTGATATATAGTCTCATAGCCTTGTGGTTGGAAAAAATACTTGATACGATTTCAATTTTCTTAAGTTTACCAAGGCTTGATTTGTGACCCAGGATATAATGTATCCTGGAGAATGTTCCATGAGCACTTGAGAAGAAAGTGTATTCTGTTGTTTTTGGATGGAATGTCCTATAAATATCAACTAAGTCCATCTTGTTTAATGTGTCATTTAAAGCTTGTGTTTCCTTTTTTATTTTCATTTGGATGATCTGTCCATTGGTGAAAGTGGGGTGTTAAAGTCCCCTACTATGATTGTGTTGCTGTCTATTTCCCCTTTATGGCTGTTAGCATTTGCCTTATGTATTGAGGTCCTCCTATGATGGGTGCATAAATATTTATAATTGTTATATGTTCTTCTTGGATTGATCCCTTGATCATTATGTAGTGTCCTTCTTTGTCTCTTGTAATAGTCTTTATTTTAAAGTCTATTTTGTCTGATATGAGAATTGCTACACCAGCTTTCTTTTGCTTTCCATTTGCATGGAATATCTTTTTCCATCCCCTCACTTTCCGTTTATATGTGACCCTAGGGCTGAAGTGGTTCTCTTTTAGACAGCATATATATGGGTCTTGTTTTTGTATCCATTCAGCCAGTCTATGTCTTTTGGTTGGAGCATTTCATCCATTTACATTTAAGGTAGTTATGTATATGTATGTTCCTATTACCATTTTCTTAATTGTTTTGGGTTTGTTATTGTAGATGTTTTCCTTCTCTGTGTTTCCTGCCTAGAGAAGTTCCTTCAGCATTTGTTGTAAAGCTGGTTTGCTGGTGCTGAATTCTCTTAGCTTTTGCTTCTCTGTAAATTTCTCCATCGAATCTGAATGAGATCCTTGCTGGGTAGAGTAATCTTGGTTGTAGGTTTTTCCCTTTCATCACTTTAAATATGTCCTGACACTCCCTTCTGGCTTGCAGAGTTTCTACTGAGAGATCGGCTGTTACCTTTATGGGGATTCCCTTGTATATTATTTGTTGCTTTTCTCTTTCTGCTTTCAATATTTTTTCTTTGTATTTAATTTTTGATAGTTTGATTACTATGTGTCTTGGCATGTTTCTTCTTGGATTTATCATGTATGGGACTCTCTGCACTTCCTGGACTTGATTGACTATTTCCTTTCCCATATTAGGGAAGTTATCAACTATAATCTCTTCAAATATTTTCTCAGTCCCTTTCTTTTTGTCTTCTTCTTCTGGGACCTGTATAATTCAAATGTTGGTGCATTTAGTGTTGTCCCAAAGGTCTCTGAGACTGTCCTCAGTTCTTTTCATTCTTTTTTCTTTATTGTGCTCTGCAGTAGTTATTTCCACTCTTTTATCTTCCAGGTCACTTATCCATTCTTCTGCCTGAGTTATTCTGCTATTGATTCCTTCTAGATAATTTTAAATTTCATTTCTTATGGTGTTCATCGTTGTTTGTTTGCTCTTTAGTTCTTCTAGGTCCTTGTTAAACGTTTCTTGTATTTTCTCCATTCTATTTCCAAGATTTTGGATCATCTTTACTATCATTACTCTGAATTCTTTTTCAGGTAGACTGCCTATTTCCTCTTCATTTGGTCTTTTGGGTTTTTATCTTGCTCCTTCCTCTGCTTTGTGTTTCTCTGCTTTTCATTTTGCTTAACTTCCTGTGTTTGAGATCTCTTTTTCTCAGGCTGCAGGTTCGTAGTTACTGTTGTTTTTGGTGTCTGCCCCCAGTGCCTAAAGTTGGTTCAATGGGTTGTGTAGGCTTCCTGGTGGAGGGGACTGGTGCCTTTTTTCTGGTGGATGAGGCTGGATCTTGTCTTTCTGATGGGCACGACCGCATCCGGAGGTGTGTTTTGGGGTGTCTGTGACCTTATTATGATTTTAGGCAGCCTCTCTGCTAATGTGTGGGGTTGTGTTTCTGTCTTGCTAGTTGTTTGGCATAGGGTTGTACATCTGTTTTTAATGCCAATATCATACTGTTTTGATTACTTTAGTTTTGCAATATAGTTTTCAATCAAGGAATGCGATGCCTCCAGCTTCTTTTTAAGTTTACTTTAGCTATTTGTGGTCTTTTGCAGTTCTATACAAATTTTAGAATTAAAATTAGCCAATGAAACCCTTAGAAACATCCTATAGTTTTTAAAAATTTGAGATATAATTCAAATACCATAAAATGACCATTTTAAAGTATACAATTCAGTGGTTTTTAGAATATTAACAAGGTTTTATAATCATCACCACTATCTAATTCCAGAATATTTTCATCATCTCAAAAGGAAACTCTTTGCTTTATCAGTCCCTTCACCCTTTCCTCCTAGCCTCTGGCAATCACTAAGCTGCTTTCCATCTCTACGGATTTGTCTATTCTGGAAATTTCATGTTAAATAATCATATGTGATTTTTTGTTTGTGTGACTTCTTTCACTTAGCATTATGTTTTCAAAATGCATCTATGTTGTGACATGTATCAGTACTTCATTCCCTCTTAATGGGTGAATAGTATTTCACTTATGGGCATATAACATTTTATTTACCCATTCATAATTTGAGTTGCTTCCATTTTTTGGCTATTATGAATAATGTTGATATTTACATTACATTTTTTATGTGTATATATACATTCTAATTCTCTTGGGTATATATGTAAGAATGAAATTTGGGGGTGATATATTAACTATGTTTATCTTTTTGAAGAACTGCCAAACAGTTTTCTGTAGCAGCTGTACCATTTTACATTCCCATCAGCAGTGTATGAGGGTTCCAATTTCTCTACATTCTCACCAGCACTTGTTATCGTCAAGTCATCCTAGTTGATGTAAAGTTGAATCTCACTGTGGCTTTGATTTGCATTTCCCTGAAGGCTAATGATATTGAGCATTTTTTTATGTGCTTATTGGCTAATTATATATCTTCTTCTGAGAAATGCTTATTCAGATTCTTTCCTCATTTTTAAATTGGGTTATTTGTCTTTTTATTTTTGAGTTGTAAGAGTTTTTTATATTTTATAGACACTAGGCCTTTATCAGATATAAGACTTTTTCTCTTTCTGTGGGTTGTCCTTTCAGTTTCTTGATAATGTTGTCCTACAGTGATTTTTAAAAACTATTCATTTGTATTTAATCCCAAATTTTCCAATACAATTTCACACCAATGGGAATATCTTTTAAAACACCATGATAGATGCTGAGCTAGGCCACTGTCAGGCTTTCCTTTTCCTTGGATTTTATAGATAACAGCCTGGCAAAGGAAAACAAGCTTTAGAAACACAAGGAAGGATAGAAATGTTTGTATTTCAGTATGGCTAAAAGATCCCAATAGTCATGATGATCTGTATATATATTAGCCCACTTTAAGAAAGAATTTCAGACCATCTTTAAGAAATTTACTGTTTATTAGTCCATGACAATGAACTGGTACAAATGAAGGGAGAATAGATTGCTCTAGTCATCCTATAAACCCTAGGAGATGAGTTGAATCAAGCTCCATGCTATGCACAGATAAACCTGTGCCTTTCTCAGCCTAGAGATCCCGGTGTGAATAGGGTGAGAAAATATCAGGGACAACAAAAGAGTTAGAAAAGAGGAGGGAGGGAGGCCCTTCTATAATACAGGACTGCATCTGAGAACTTTTCAGGAGAGAACATTTACTCTGCAACTGCCTGAGGAGGGACACTCCTTAGGACTTTAGCTTGAATGATTCAGGCTGGTTACTTTGAACCCATGGAAGCTACAAATATAAAAGGAGCTCTAGGTGCTTTACATATATCTATCAGCCTACAACAACTTTGCAAAGTAGGTGGCATTATTTCCATCTTACAGTGGAAAATATTGACAAAGAGGCTAGTGATTTGCCCAAGGTCAAACAGATAAAGGGTACGGCTGGAACCATATACCATTTAAAGAGGACAAATCTGTTCTATTTCATTGTTCTAGACCAAGTTTTAGGAGGACAGTCATTTTGGAGGATAAACTATTGTCCATTATCAGATATGTAAGTGAATGCTAAGGCAAGGAGAAGTTTGTCCTCATTGGTACACACAGCATAGAGGTTTAACAGTTCCCAGGTGCTCCTGTTCTGGCCCCCAAGGGATATAATTAGAGTGACTACTAAACTCCTAACGTGATACTAGATAATTTTTACATGTCTGTCTTTATCTCTTTTCCTGAGAATATAGGGACCATATTATCTTGTTCCCATTGCAATACCAGAGCCTGACATAGTGTCTGACAAATATTAGGGCTTGTGTCACACACTCTACCCCAAAAAATTAATAAATGATTGCATGAATAAAAGAATACATAAATAATAAGAGCTAACAGTTACTAATTCTTACTATGTGCAGATATTGTTCTAAATACTTTTCATCTATTTACTCATATAAATCATACACCAAAAAATAAGTATAATTAAGTACCTTCATTGGACAGATGAGGAAATGGATACAAAGGCCTGGATCTATGGTCTGTGCTTTTATACATTGCACTAAACAGCCTCTCCTGCAAAATGAATCAAAAGCCTATTTATGTAACTGCAGAACCAGCCCCAAATCGGCCCTATCCTGCTTCTAAGGTACTGAGCTGTTTTCTAGAGACAGTAGATCAAAACTGCAAGTCATGCAGCCAAAGCATGTGTAGAGGAGAAAATTTTGACCTCAAACAACACCCGGAACCAGTGTTTCACCCCCACAGAGCCAAAGGGCTAGGAACCTGAGCAATGGAACCCTTTCAGAAGCGAAGGGTCCTCTGTCCAGGAAGATCCAGTGCTGAAGCCCCTTCACCATACTTTACCCTAAAGGGCCAAGTTCCAAAGCCCTCCAATGGAAACTCGCTTGCCAGTGCTTCCACATACCAGCCTTCTTCCCCCAACTCTGAAAAGTTTGACTGAACCCCCAATCTGGGAGACAGATCTGAGCTCTGCTTCCTGTCTCCTTGCCGGCTGACCTCGCAATAAAGCTTTTTTTTCCCTCAGAAGCCAATGCCACAGTATTGGCTTCTGTGTGCATTGGGCAGCGAGCCCTTTGCTGGGTAACAAATTCCTACTGCCATAAAATCAAGAGGATTTAGAAAGTAGTCACTCCCAATCCAGCTTTCAGGTCCTCTTGTCTCTGTAGTCGTTCACAAATTTATGTTTGATTGGTTATGGTACTGAGAATGCTAAAGAACCGGATCCCTTGGTTTCCCTTCTTACCTCCGCTGGTGACTGGCGCAGGTTGAAGGAAGGTCAGGGACCCTGCAGACTTCACTCATGCCTGTGATGCCAAGCTTCTGGGGGCAGCAGCACAGAAGCCAGAGTTGTTCACAGAAAGATTGGATACCCAGAATGGTCAAAGAAGGTGTGGCTACAGATGACTCAGCAGTTGGAAACACCCTAGCAGGAGTGGCCACATGTTTAAGTGCATGTGCTCTGACTCTGAAACTGCAACTCATCTTTAATCTGGCCTTGACATTGTGTCCTTGTCTGACATAGCTAATATGAAATGCAGACCACCACCTCTGCCTGGCTAGGACAAATGCTAACCAACCAGGAAAAGGATTTAAAGTGGTACTGGATTAGTCCTGCTCTTAGGAGATAATGGAAATATGTGTTCAAGCATCTTTAGCCTAGTGATCACCTGAGGGAAACGGTCTGAATTTGAGTCTGAATTACTTGAAGCAGGCACAGCTGATGCCCCTGCCACTATGACATGGGTGCTGAGGACTGCTGTGTTGCTAACATCTCTCTCACAGCAGCAGAAATGCAGTCGTGTTTAAGACCAAACATATATTACTGAGCATCCAGGCTCTCATCTCATCAGTGGGGGACTTCCCTGGCAGTCCAGTGGTTAAGACTGTCCAGTGGTTAAGACTCCGTGCTTCCGCTACAGGGGGTGAGGGCTCAATCCCTGGTTGGGGAACTAAGATCCTGCATGCCACAAGGCGCAGCCAAACAAATAAAAGAATAAAAAAATAAAATCAACTCATCATTGGGCTTATAAAGCCAGTGATTGACAAATGTACTTAGCTGCCTATTGCAGTCACCTGGGGAATTTAAAAATACTGATGCCTGCATCCCCCCTTCACACATTCCTGGATGGGGCCTGGGTATGAGGATTTTTAAAAGCACCCAGATGATTCTGTTGTGCAGCCATGGTGGAGACCCACTGCCCTAGAATGTCGTTTAAAAACTGCTCAGGCCCAAGTTAGCATTTTTACTATACCCATTGATGAGCAGATTTTATATATGTTCCAAGGTTATAAGGATCAAAGGAGATAATGTCTGTAAATTTCTCAGTGCAGTTCTTGGCAAGAATAAGCTCTCAATAAATACTAATTCTTACTTGCCCCAACTGTGTGTATGTGCATGCACACACACACACACACACACCCTGTATTACAACCCTACAATCAAACCACAAGTTAATAAAGTTACAGGAATTTTCTAGTTAACTGAGGATCAATCTCAAATTTACTTTAAAAAAACTGTATTAAATTATTCTAAACTACAATTGCCCACTTCTCTGCTTAAGGATGTCAAGTCTAACTGACAATTTCTTCCTTGGACGTTTAAGTGTTGGTTTAGGACTGTCAGTGAGTCATAGTTTCTGTCTTCTACATATCCATAGCACTAGGAGGTTCAAATATGAAAATTCAGGCCTTATTCAAAGGTGAATGTTTTATTAAATCCTAGTTATTAATTTATTTTTTAGTGATATATCTCTCACAGTAGAAAGCTGAAATAAATTTGGTCAAAGTCCTGGCCAGTTAGATTAAAATAATGCTTTATTGGGTTTTCCTGGTGGCGCAGTGGTTGAGAGTCCACCTGCCGATGCAGGGGACACGGGTTCGTGCCCTGGTCTGGGAGGATCCCACATGCCACGGAGCGGCTAGGCCCGTGAGCCATGGCTGCTGAGCCTGCGCGTCTGGAGCCTGTGCTCTGCAATGGGAGAGGCCACAACAGTGAGAGGCCCGCGTACCGCAAAAAAATAATAATAAATAAAAATAATGCTTTATTGTAGTTCTGAGTATTTTCACCATGAGACTATGCTGTTGCATATGTGTTCATTTAAATCATGTTCAAACTTAAGAGAAATTGTACAGATTATGTTTTGATCAATGGAGTCATCTTGATTGATTTGCAGGTCAATATATTTTAAATTTCCTCTTCAAGGCCATGGGCAGCACACTTTGAGAACAAAGGTGTCCCATTACCCAAAAAGGTCGTGGCTATGTTGAGATATTCAGGACGTGGGCAGGAGGGTGAACAGGATAAGCTGTACAGGGAGAGAAAGCAGCATGTGCAAGACCTTGAGGTATGACATACTTGGCATATCTGAGAAAGTGGAGGAAGAGTGTTCTGACAGACTCAAAAAGTGAAATGGAGCATATTCGGCAGGGAGACTGGAGAGATACGAGGCTCAGGTCTGCATCTTTGTTGAGACTTGATTCCTCATGTTGAGTCTGAGCAGTGTAAGTACCTGACAAGGAGCTTTTTTGATTATAATGCAAGTGCCTGACATTGAGCCTTTGATTACCAAGACATCCATTTCAAAGACATCCACCTCAAATAAACGTATTGCCACCTGTATGACACAGCTTCTACCTAAGCAACTAGATAAGGACCCAGGCTGATCTACCCAGGAAGTTTCCCTTTTAAAAGCCCTGGGTATCCTAGATAACTGCTTGAGTGACCGCATTTTCCCTTCCTGCACCTTAATTTCTGCTCTTCTGTTATAAATTCTCCAATAAAAAGTGAACCCACAAAGCCCTAGGCATGCCGCTGTCAGCCCCAATAAAAGCAGAGCCCAAGATCCCCACTCTGTCTCTATCCGTGACCTTGCTGTATGGCCCTCAGGCATGCTCTAAACCCTCAGTGGTTTATAAACCTTCTTTCTTCAAAGTTCCTTTGTTGCAGAGGTGCATGTTACAACTGTAATAAGAACTACAGGAACCAGTCCAGCCCCAGCACTGGCTCCGGTTGGGGAAAGATCTGTGGGGACCCCAACACAAGTAGTACAGGCCTAGCTTCGTGCCTCAGGTAGTCCTAGCCAATAGCGTCACTATTGACAGGCTGAGACCTACATGAAACACTGGGTTAGAGACATCCACCCATCCTCACTCTGTTTTGGCTAAGGGTTAACTATTTCCACAATAATTCTGTGTAACGAACCAGCCCAATACTTAGTGGCTTAAAACACAATTATTTATTCTCTCTCACACATCTGCGAGCTGGCTGGGAATTGGCTGATCTAGGCTGGGATTGACTCTAAGCTGCAGGTTGGGGCCGGATTTACTCCACAAGCCTCTCATCTTCCCTGAACCAGTGTGCTACCTGGGCTAGCTTCTCTCGTGGCCAGGCATGACTGCAATGGGCAAGCCTAACTGCACAAGGCACTTCGAGCCTCTGCATGAATCATGTCTGCTCCTGTCCCTCTGGCCCAAAGTCAAGAGGCTGGGAAGTGCACTCTATTCACAGTAGGAGGAAATACAGGTTTTAGGAGTTAAATGGCTGAAAGCACAGATGCAGAGAAGAGTGGGAAATCTGGGCTAAAAAGTTAACCTACTAGATCCACCAAGGTGAGGTTTTGGTGATCACCTTATGCTGCCCTCGTCATCCAAGGCCACATGCGCTATTTTCCTGTTAAGAGGTTAATATGACCTCTCTTGACCCTAATATGTCATCTGGCCCTTGTTCTCTTATGCTGCTGGAGTCATTCCCAAAAAAGAAAGAATAAGAACAGTGATCCCAATACATTTACTGCGGGAAGACATCTGGAGAGTTGTATTTGTTTTTCTTCAGTTTTCAGCTGGATGTTTGGCATTGTGTCAAAAGTTTTACTCTGAGAGGTTTAGAAAAGTGAGTCTATTTAGTGTGTTACTTCCTCTCCACTTTATAATAAAATACTAGAGTCTCACTCAAATGCCACCCCTTGGCTGCTTGCTGGGAACTATGTTACAAGGGAATGTGGATGTCATAAGTTACCTTCTGATGCTCATTCACAAGAATAAATTCCCTCTTGAACTTAAACCAATTGGCTCACTTTAGAAATAATCCCATGCCTTGTTTTGTCACATGACAGTGAGATTCTATATGCAGGAGATCCTTGTCTTCCTTGGATTTAACAACCACTACTATTTGCTAATGACCACTTGGTCAAGGCACGCAATCACTTATCATTTTTATTGAGATATATAGTTGAATGCCATCTATCCCCACCTTGGTGCCACAGTTTTGATCATGTGCTTTTCTTAGAGAATATTAACTTCAATAGAAGTGTTTGCAAATTTGGGACTTTTCCAGGTATCTTGGGATATAACCCTTGTGAATGTTGGCAGCCTTTATCTTTCTCTCTGAAAAGGAGAATGGCCTCTGAACTCAGTTCAGTGCTTCAAATAAAATAAAGCACAAACACCTCAGGGCACCTGTGGCATATATTTAGTGAATATTTATATATATGTTCACTAAATATATATATATAATGCATATATTATAATATACCACATATTATTTTTTGAAGTATTTTATACATTTTTTATTCCTGAGCTGGTTTTCTGCATCAGTGAAGCATTTACAGATTGAACATATTAAAGTAACGTAAATAGAATAATAAGCATAAAGATTAGAAAGGATGGTGCTAAATTTTCATTATTTGATGATTATATTAATGCTAGAGAATGAGTAAAAGCAACCATAATACCATTGCAATTAGAAATTCAGTTAGATTGACTGTACAAGATTAATTGTTGTCCTCAAAGTAAATTTTAAGAAAAGATAAACTACCTAGAAATAAATGCCCAGATCTATTTGAAGAAAAGTCTTAAATTCTTCTGTTGAACCCAAAAGGCTTAAATACATATCAAGAACTGACATGTTCTTAGCTAAGAACAGTCAACTTTGTATAACTAGAACAGCGTTTCTCAACTGTATATTATAGCCTCCAAAGGACCCTTTTTAGACATATTTTTTCTTAATCTCTCTCTCCTGTTAAATTTTAATACCACAGATACACCAAATATCTGTTTATATACTATACATATACCTGTGCTTTACACAGAAAAAGAGTAAGTTTTAAAAAAAGTAAATTTTTTGACCTCCAAGAACCAGTCTTTGTCCCTTTAGGTGTAATATATCCTTGCTGAGAATGCATGAAATAGACCTTCTCTCTTAATTTATTCCTAACTTTAATTCAATACCAATCAAAATACCAACAATAATTTCTGATGCTGGATACACTGATTCAAACTTACAAGACTGGCTTGAAAAGTTTCAAAGTATAAGAATTCTGAGGGGGACTAGCTCTTCTATTAGGATTATAAGACATATTGTAGAAAAGGTCATAAATATTGATATTATGTGATAGATTTTCCAGGATATATATTTTATAAGTAGAGCCAGTACATGGTGGAATTTAATATGTGATAAAAAGTGGATTATCAAACAAATGGATTTTGAACAACTGACTAGTCCAAAGAATGAGAATGGGGAGTTTATCTCTATTACACTCTTTACACCGAAATAAAGATGGTCAAAGATTTTAACACAAAATGAGATACCACACAAGTATGGAAGAAAATATAGAAAAAAATATTCATATTTTCTTGGAGGGAAAGTCTGGACACAAAATCCAGAAGCCATAAAATTAACAACAAATAGCTGTGCATTAAAATGAAAAAATTAATATTTGCATGGTTAAAAATACCACAAATGAAGTTAAAAGGCAAACAACACACCAGGATAAAATATATTTGCATTGGGTATATATATACAAAATGGCTAATATTCATAAGATATATTGAACTCTAATAACTCAATAATAAAAATACTAATGACTCCAGAAAAGTGGGCAACAGAAGAAATGGAAATGCAAATAATTTCAAAATGTAAAAAAAAAAGTGACCATCCACAGAATAAAACTTGAATGAACATTTTTCATGTATCAGAATGGCAAAGTTGAAAATATTTTGTAATATAACATGTCATTGAGAATATGTAAAAACAAATTCTTACCCATTTTTAGTAAGGGTATAAATCAGCAAAGTCTCTTTTGCAAAAACAGTTGGTTAATTGCTATGAAAAGTAGAACTTTACACACCCCTTGACTAATATTTTCAGATCTAAATATTTATGCTACAGATGTATTCATCCTTGTAGTTAAAGACATTTTTTCTAAAATGTTCACAGCAGCATTTCTGTAATAGTGAAGAGTAAAATATCCAATGATAAAAGACTATTTATATGATTTTGATACATTCATATAATAGAATACAATGTAGCTACTAATGAAGAATGATTTCCAAGGCATTTTATGGGGGAAAAAAGCAAATTTACTGAAAATTATACAGTATTGATATTTGTGATAGTTAATGTTATATGTCAGGTTGTCCAGACCATGGCCTGCAGTTGTTTGTTCAAACACTAATCTAGTTGTTGCTCTGAAGGTATTTGTAGATGTGATTAATATTTATAATTAGTTAACTTTAAATAAAATACATCACCCTTGATAATGTGGGTGGACCTCATCCAATCAGTTGAAGGCCTTAAGAGTAATACTGAGGTTTCCTGGAAAAGAAGTTCTGCCTTATGACAGTAACATGTACTCTTACCTAATTTCCAGCCTGCCCTATAAATTTCAGATTTACCAATCCCCACAATTGGGTGAGCCAATTTCTTAAAAATCTCTCCCTCCCCTACACCCCTATATATAAAGAGATTGGTTCTGTGGGTTCTATTTCTCTGGAGAATGCTGGCTGATATAGTAAGTTATTATATCTTTTAAAAAACTTGTACATGTTATGATTGTATATTCAGCAATTGCCTCTGGAGGGACATTTAAGAGATTAAGACCAGTGGTTGATTTTTAGGGGAGGTGGGGGGTTTAATTTATTTTATTGAAGTATAGTTGATTTACAATGTTGTGTTAATTTTCTTCTGTATAGCAAAGTGATTCAGTTATACATACATATATATATATATATATATATATATATATATATATATATATATATATATACATTCTTTCTCATAATTCTTTTCCATTATGGCTTATCACAGGATAATGAATATAGTTCTCTGTGCTATACAGTAGGACCTTATTGTTTACCCATTCTATATATAATAGTTTGCATCTACTAATTCCAAACTCTCAATCCATCCCCCCCCACTCCCCGTCCCATTGGCAACCGCAAGTGTGTTCTCTATGTCTGTGGGTCTGTTTCTGCTTCATAGATAGGTTGATTTGTGTCATATTTTAGATTCCACATATAAATGATATCATATGGTGTTTGTCTTTCTCTTTCTGGCTTACTTCATTTAGTATGATAATCTCTAGGTCCATCCATGTTGCTGCAGATAGCATTGTTTCATTCTTTTTTATGGCTGAGTAGTATTCCATTGTATATATGTACCACATCTTCTTTATCCATTCATGTCAATAGACATTTAAGTTGTTTCCATGTCTTGGCTATTATAAATAGTACTGCAATGAACATACGGGTGCAGGTATCTTTTTGAATTTTAGTTTTGTCCAGATATATATCCAGGAGTGGGATTGCTGGATCATATGGCAACTCTATTTTTAGTTTTTTGAAGAACCTCTATACTGTTTTCCATAGTGGCTGCACCAGTTTACATTCCCACCAACAGTGTAGGAGGGTTCCCTTTTCTCCACACCCTCTCCAACATATGTTATTTGTAGATTTTAAAATGATGGCCATTCTGACCGGTGTGAGGTGGTACCTCATTGTAGTTTTGAGTTGCATTTCTCTAATAATTAGTGATGTTGAGCATCTTTTCATGTGCCTTTTGGCCATTTGTATGTCTTCTTTGGAGAAATGTCTGTTTAGGTCTTCTGCCCATTTTTTGATTGGGTTGTTTGTTTTTTTGTTGTTGAGTTGTATGAGCTGTTTGTATGTTTTGGAAATTACACCCTTGTCAGTTGCATCATTTGCAAATATTTTCTGCCAGTCCATCAGCTGTCTTTTCGCTTTGTGTGTGGTTTCCTTTGCTATACAAAAGCTTGTAAGTTTGATTAGGTCCCGTTTGTTTATTTGTGCTTTTATTTCTATTGCCTTAGGAGACTGACCTAAGAAAACACTGGTACGATTTATGTCAGAGAATGTTTTGCCTATGTTCTCTTCTAGGAGTTTTATGGTATCCTGCCTTATATTTAAGTCTTAAAGCCATTTTGAGTTTATTTTTGTGTATGGTGTGAGGGTGTATTCTAACTTCATTGATTTACATGTGGCTGTCCAACTTTCCCAACACCACTTGCTGAAGAGACTATCTTTTTCCCATTGTGTATTCTCGCCTCCTTTGTTGAAGATTAATTGACCGTAGGTGTGTGCATTTATTTCTGGGCTTTCTATTCTGAGGAACAGTGGTTGGTTAAACTTGTAACTCAACGTTTGGTTCCTAGCCCTGCAGTATCAAGTTGGGAGTGAGAAATGCAGAATCTGAGGCCCCACTTCAGATCCATGGAATCAGATCTGCATTTTAACAAATGCAGAATTTGAGAGGCACTGGCAAGGGGATTAGGGGCTGGGGGACATAGCTTCAGATGAAGAGTGGCCACTTCTTCAGCCTGGACTCCCATGCACCGGTTGAACTTTCCTCTGTTCCCACTCGTCCTCCATCCTCTGCCTCTCCAACTCGCCCATGCAAGGTGACTACGACTCCCTGCCTCTCTCCTTACTCAGACTACTTCTGACATGCCTCCTATTGATGGCCTTTTCTCTTTCAGCTTTTCGGGGTTTTTTTTTTTTCCTTTTTGGGAGTAAATTTTAGTAGTCCAAACTAATTTCTCCTCACTTCTTGAGATTTCCTACCCCCACTCCTTGATGACTCCAATCTACATGAAACCCTGGAGCTTGGGGGCAGGGATGGGATGTGGAGAACAGACACTGTATTTGGCTTTGCTGCATTTTCCTCAAAAACTGTGGGGAGGATGCTGGGCTATCAAAGAGGGGGGATGGAATTTTCGTTACTGTTGTTTATGCTCATATTGTGTTTTAAGCAGAAGATATTTTTTAAATATCTGAAGGTTTCATTTAATGACATGATTTATCAACAGATCTTGAAAATTTTAACTTGGGGAGCTTTTAAAAGCAGTGTAATTGAATGCAGAGGTCAGTGAAAGATGAATTGATCTTATTAGAGGGCAGATTATCCAATAGGGGCTCACCTGGTTTAGAGAAAAGCTATAACTTTAACAGGAAGAGAGGAAAGAAATATAAAAAAGACAACCTTGGGGAAAAAATCCAGCAGGAATAAAACCTGAAAACTTTGCTTGTTCTTATTGTTAAGCTATGGCTCTTATAATGTTTCCAAAGAATGAATGAGCCTGAAGCCTGATACAACTCAATATGACCTTAGAGTCTGTCTTCTAACAACTGTAAGGCCATTTGAAGAACTCGGGCCCCCAAATGGATTTGTTAGGCCGCGGCTTAGAGAAATGAGTTTCCATTTTGCAGACGGCCTTCCCTATTACTAAGCTCTAACTTCGATTCTCAGACACATTCTGCAGTGCATCACCTTCAAATAACCACTCTCAGTGTCAAAGACCTTCCTGTCTCCACTTGTTGAAGTGTTTTCTGAGCACTTTAGGCCTAGAGGCCAATCAAACCCCATCTGCCTAGCATAGTTCAGGGACACAAGACATAATTCTGCAAGGCACTTCTTACTGCAGGTGGGGAAGGGCAGGTGGGAATGTTATGCTAATTTTAAATATTATTATCTGAACCTTTTTATTCCCACAACCACAAAAAACCAGGCCCAAGCCTGGATTTGGATATAGAGTTACTCCAGAGAAGTGTACATTTATATTACTAGATAAGAACATTATTATAATACTGTAGCCCAGCTGACTCTGATGTTATCATGTAATGGCGGAGATCCTGTTAGCTAGGTACAGGATAATAGCTTATTTTTGGACTAGAAATTGTTGGTACTTCAAAGAACTAATTTGTGCATTACCTCCAAAGCATGGAGAAGCCCAGTAATTTGATATATCCCTATGGTATATGTGAAGCTTTCCAGTTGTGGTTCACAAATTTTATTTTTATAGTAGTAAATTCCGTTTTTCAAATGTAATTTTAGGTAGAACCTCAACATTTAGAATAGAAAGTAAACATGCTATTAAGGAAATAAGTGGGCCCAAACTGCTACCTAGCTGTATTAAGTGCCTCTAACCCCATGATATACTCTGAAGGACAATTATATCATCCGGGGGCTCCCTGGAATATAATTTGCAAACGGTCTAGATGAAAACCAGTTTTAATTTGGTGTTCCCAGTTTCCCTATTTTCTTAAGTTCTCCTGCTAGATCCATATCTTCTTGAATTCACAAGTTGTACTACACTCCTAACAGTTGGGTTTCTTTTTGAGATTGGGAGACTCACACTTCTGAACGCCAAGCTTTTAATCTTGACCTTTTGAGTTAAAATCTTTCTAAAGTATATTGCACATTTCCTAGTGTCCTTAAACAGTGTGCTAAATGAATTTTAATCTTTTTTGGCTTGGAATCATCATTTTGGAGACTACAATATATACTATTATACTTGATAGTTAATACAATATAGTAGAAAGAGCACAGACTGTGTAGTCCATGGCATATACTGAACAACCCACTGAACAGCTGTGTCCTTAAACAAATAATTGAACCTATCTCAGTTACTTAAAAACAAAACTCATATATCAGAATGATACCTAATTTGCAGAGTTGAATGTAAAAGTTGAATAGAATAATGCCTGCCACATAGTAAGTACCAAATCATTTGTAAGGAGGGTATAGGGAGGAGTAGATAAGACTGCTAGCTGTCCACCCAAATCCATACTCCCCATTTAGAGACTGAATTTCCTGGCCCATAGATCTGCCAAATGAGAGGATTTACCATCACCATCATTCCAGGGCCTTCTGTGAGTGGAACTGTGGTGCATTTCTAGCTTGTACCAATACAAAAAGCTGACCCATTTCTGTTGCAAAGGTTTTTCCTCCTCTGTTGGTTGGGTATTGCAAACCTCTGAGGCCAGCAGTGTAAGGTGAGGGAGAGGCAGTAACACAACAGAGGGAGGTGATACAGAAAAAGGAAAACTTGCTCATCAACTTACTTTTGCTATCCAGATCTGCTTGGGCCCAACTAGCACATGTACCATTACTATCTAACAATAAACTACTGGGCCACCTGTCTGACCCTGTGACTTGGGGAATCTGATGGAAGCATGTAGTCTTGGATTACACAGTCACTCTGCTAGGCTAGGAGCTGCTTTGACAACAGGGAGTAGTTTTATGCCGCATGAGGCCCAGCCTTGCGCTAGACTGCTAATCTCTGCTGTGACTCTTGTATGAGTAATGGCATCCAATCACCATGGATACCTCTAGAACCAATATATCTGCTGAATCTTGTAGGCCAAGTGACAGGGCCAATTGTACTGCAACTAGAAATCAAGTGCCCCAGTTCTTCAATCCCATGCTAAGAGTCTGCTTTTTAGGGTTATTTTTAGGTATTAACTGTCTCAGTGTAAGTTTTTCCGGAAAAACACAGCCTGAGACAAAGGACTTGCATGCAAGTCATTAACTTTGGGAAGCAATCCCAAGGAACCGAGATCAGAGTCTGGGAAGAATGGAACTGGGAAGTGGGGAAAGCCAGTCTGTAGGTCATTCTCATGCTGCTCACATAGTGGGCGACTGGGCTCCATCTCGGCTTGGGAACTTCTGAGGGTGAACTGCAGTTTTGTCCACCCAAGCGTCAGAGGGGGCTATTTGTCCACTGACTTTGCCCAGTGGGTCAAGTGTGACCTCCAGAAGTGATAAATCCAGGTTTGCTTTGCATAAGAATGGCCAAATGAGCTCCTTTTGGTGATCATGTGCAACACCAGGGAAGCGTGAGGGCAGAGAGGGATCCTTGTGATGCAACCCTAGCAAGGGGCTTTCAGGTTACCTCCGCCTGAAGCCAGCGCTGCACCCACTAGAGTAAAAAGGCAGAAAGATGTACCTGAGGCAGGTTAGCTGTTTTCTTTAAACAAAATGGCTGCAGCAGCCATGCTTTTTCAGTAATAATTATAAAGTAATTACTGTCGCTTTTGTACTTTGTGTAACTATTACTTTGTTGTTATTAGCTATCATTTCTTACTGCCATTCATGGGCTTTTCTGTGGCACTGTTTCAAAATCTCACTAACCTGTTTCACTTCTACCATAAGTTTGAAAATCAATTGCTTTGCATGGTTGGTTAGGATTTTGAGTAAATTAAAAGTAAATAGGCCCTGAGTGGAAGCTTGAAATAATTTTTTTTTTAATTTTTAATTTTTACTTTTGGCTGCGTTGGGTCTTCGTTGCTGCACGCAGGCTTTCTCTAGTTGTGGCAAGCCAGGGCTACTCTTTGTTGCAGTGCACAGACTTCTCATTGTGGTGGCTTCTCTTGCTGTGGAACATGGGATCTAGGCGTGCGGGTTCAGTAGTAGCAGCTCGCGGGCTCTAGAACACAGGCTCAGTAGTTGTGGCTCACAGGTTTAGTTGCTCCGTGGCATGTGGGATCTTCCCAGACCAGGGATCTATCCCGTGTCCCTTGCATTGGCAGGCAGATTCTTAACTACTGTGCCACCAGGGAAGTTCCCCGAAATAATTTTTAAAAAGCACATGAGGGGGCTTCCCTGGTGGTGCAGTGGTTGAGAATCTGCCTGCTAATGCAGGGGACACGGGTTCGAGCCCTGGTCTGGGAGGATCCCACATGCCACGGAGCAACTAGGCCCGTGAGCCACAACTACTGAGCCTGCGTGTCTGGAGCCTATGCTCCACAACAAGAGAGGCCGCGATAGTGAGAGGCCCGCGCACCACGATGAAGAGTGGCCCCCACTTGCCACAACTAGAGAAAGCCCTCGCACAGAAACGAAGACCCAACACAGCAAAAATAAACAAATAAATTAATAAACTCCTACCCCCAACATCTTAAAAAAAAGCACTTGAGGATGCTAAACTAAACTTACCATGGTAATTATTTCACTATATATGTAAGTCAGACCATTATGTTGTACATCTTAAATTATACAGTGAGGTATGTCAGTTACATCCCAATAAAACTGGGGAAAAAATCTAAGAAATTTATAGATGCACATGATTTTATGACTTTTGATATGTCTATTTAGCCTACATAATGGCCCTTTATTTCCTCTTAAATTTCTCATTCTCATGTTCTAGTTGGGTGAAATCGTCAGAGACCCAACTTATAAACTAACATGGGCTATTGTTTTGATTTAACATGGGCTGTAATTATGAACACATAGTATAATTTATTTTACTATTATTCTTTTTATTTTGTAATGAGGTAAAAAATTTAAAACTATATCATATTATAGCATTTTGCTAATTATTATAGCTTTATTTTGTTATTTGAGTTATATCCAGTACACACATATGAAATTTGTACCAAATTAGTACAAATTAGTACCAATTGATTTTAGTTCAGGTTCATTAAATTAAAAAAAATAAAGAACTGTTAAGCCATGCATAATACGATAATATATTATAAACAGAACTCCCCATACAGGATTCCTGATCTGTGTTCCCAGCAAAGAAAGATATTTATTTTGAAAATGAAGGATTTAAATCAAATATCTGCTTCCTCCAAAATGTTTTACAAAAAAGTAGTAGGGACAAAAATAATAATGGGGGAAAAGAAATAAATTCAACTTCAAATGGCTTTTATCTTTGGTACAGACTCTATTAGTTCAAATTAAGCAAAGATTAAAATGCAAATATTGATTTTGGTGTCAGCTGGATTTCCAGAGTCTTTGAAATGTTTAGAAAACAGTCTGCACATTTCATTTCCTTTTTTGGACAGCACACTGTTGCCAGCATTTCTTTGATTTGCACATCTGGAATCACTAAAACATACAGCTGGGAAGAACTGCCAGTGATATTTTGTTTTCTTGACTAGAATTAGAACCTTGGCCTTACCAAAGGGTAATTATCTGGGCAAGTTAATGATGAAATCTTGAGTGATGACAAGGTGGAGGCTCAGGTAGTGGTGACCATGGGATTTGGAATTGAATTTGTCACTATACTTCTCTGAATTTTATGAGATGCTATGGAAGATATCACACTGCCTTTGTCAAACCTCCTGGGTCTCATGTCTGCTCACACACAGAGCAAGTCATGGCCTTCCACCTCTGAGGCTGATCATAGTCTTATCCACACAGGCAGCAGGTGAGAGAGGAGAGCATGGCACACTCTCTTGCCAGCCATTCACCCCAAGTGCCAATACAAGACACACAAATCAACAGTGAAGTGCCATAAAGGAATCACCTTATGTCTCCAGCGAAAATAGCAAGAAAGAAGATGGAGACTTTACAAATTCAATGGATTAGAAATAGTCCAGGAGAGCGAAGAGGAAAATAATATGGCAGTGATTTTGTTTTAATATCTCCAAGCTTCTCTTGAAAAAAAGAACAGCTCATGTAAGGAAATACTGATGAATAAAGGAAGGTCAACAGCTTAAATGGTCTTTCCTTTTATGTCATTTAACAAACACCAGAGTGTAAATTGGTATAAACACTTTGAAAAAAATTTCTGACAGTGCTTATGAAAGTTAAAATAGGTCTGACACAGCAGTTTTTCTCCTGGCAACATACCAAACAGAAATGAGGACCCAGAAGCACATATAAGAGTGCTCATGCTAGCTTTATCCATAACAGCCCCAAACATAAATAATCCAAACATCTACCAGCAGTAGAATGGGTCTATGCATTGTGGTCTAACCTCAGAATGGAATATCAAAGCAACAAAAAGAACAAAATACTGTTACATGGACTTCCCTGGTGGCGTGGTGGTTAAGAATCCACTTGCCAATGCAGAGGACACGGGTTCGAGCCCTGGTCCGGGAAGATCCCACATGCTGCAGAGCAACTAAGCCCGTGTGCCACAACTACTGAGCCTGCACTCTAGAGCCCACGAGCCACAACTACTGAGCCCATGTGCCACAACTACTGAAGCCCACACGCCTAGAGCCACAACAAAGAGTAACCCCTGCTCACCGCAACTAGAGAACAACAACTAGAGATACTAGAGAAAGCCCATGCGCAACGAAGACCCAATGCAGCCAAAAAATAAAAATAAATATATGAATAAAAATTTTAAAAACAAAACAAAAAAAATACTGTTACACACAGGAGCATGGGTGCATCTCATAGACATGATATTAAGTGAAAGAAGTCAGATACAAAACAGTACAATTCTATGATTTCATTTATATGAAATTCAAAAGTAAGCTAAACTCATCTATTGTGGTTAGAGGTAAGATCAGTGGTCAGCCTGAGGTGGGGATACAGACTGGTAGGGGATATAGGGAGCCTTGTGGGGTGCCTGAAATGTTCTATATCTTGATCTTGGTGTTCATTACCCAGAAATATACATACATGTGTTAAAATTCTCCAGGCTGTACACATGAGATCTGTGTCCTTTACTGTAAGGTATATCTCAATTAGAAAGAAAAATCATAGGAGTGAATAATATATAATCAAAATGTGAAATTACTATTGAAATCAATGACACATTAAGCCATTATCTTATTTGAAGAAAGTTCCCTATGAGAAGAATTCTTGAATTAATTATATAAACATTTCTGGACCCAAATATCCATATGAGTGAAGTCATTTAAGTAGTCACTTTGGAGGCCACTATTCAAATTACACTGACATTGCTCTCTAATTGTGGAGCTCATTTTTTTAGAAACTGTCTTCCTAGACTTTGGGATATTATTTTGAATATACTAAGGGGTCAGATATTTGTCCTCTGAAAGTGTCCCAAGTTTTTACTACATATAAATAATTTGGAACCACTTTGGGCTCTACAGAGGATTTACAGTATGACTAATAACATTTTTGTTGTTCAATAATCAATCGGGTGTGGTTGACTAAAAAATGAGGGTAATTATGTCATCTGCCTCCAGAAATATTCCTAAGGTTGACTCCAAAAAAGATTCCAAAAATGTGCAGACTTTTGTTAGCATCAGTGTTAAAAGCTTCATGGCTTACCAAAGCCTCACATGTTTGCACGGTCAGAAGGAACTTGGCTCTTGGAACCCAAACAAGTCCAAATCCAGAAAACTAAGTAACTTCATATTTATTTCAGCAATTCGACAGGAGTTTACCATTGTATACCCTTGTTCTCAGGAGGTGTCGCCCCCTTAGTTTACTGTAGGATAGGGAAATAAGCCTAAGAGCTTCCTCTCTAAATACATCTCATTTCTGTTTTGTAGAGACAGATGCCTGCTCTTGCCTTCAGGAGGGCTGGGGTTTATAGCAGTGATATATAAGTCACTTTACCTACAGTTTTCAAATCATTGATTTTGTTTAACCATCTAAATATACATTCTTTATTTTCACATCTTTCAAGATTATCTTGTCATTCTCACCCTGCTATTTGAAAAAGCATTGACAGAGCCCGCAGATAAGGTTTCCCATTTTACTACTTCCCTGCAGGGTGATATTGAAAGAGATGTCTGATCTTTCTTGGTCTCAATTTCTTTGTTTGTGAAATAATAATGATATAATGCTACCTTGCCAGATTGCTGGGGAGTGTTTACACAGCATTCTTGGCTAAAGATCAGGGGAGAGTCTCTTCTCTTTTCTAGGTCCTCCCTTAATTAATTTGCTCATTTTATAAGCATTGAAAGAAAACTTCAAAACTCCAAGGTGAAACAAAAAGGATCTTCTACAAGCTCTTTTATTTTCTGCTCTTGATAATACTAGCTATTATTCACATATTTCTCACTTTGGATTCACAGCCATCCCTCTGTTGGGAGGTTTCTTTCTTTGAATTATATTGAAAAGTTAAAGCAGTAAAGAGGCTGACAAAGATGACACAGGTACCTTCTGGTCTCACTTCACTGGGAAGCAGATGATCCACCTCCCTCTCTTATACCTGAATGATTGATAGTGATGACATCCAATCCTATCTCATTTCTTGTATGGGGCCCTGAGGTGAGGACTTCCTGTCTTTTGTAACAGAAATATGATAAAATATCAGCGTGTAACAGTTCTCACGACAGAGCAAGGTATAAATATTTTGATGAATATCTCATGTTTTCATTCTCTCTCCTTTATGTAACTTATATAAAGCATTTCTATTGATAGAGAATGGATGGATGCAATGCTTTTAAAGTTTTAATACATTTTGACTTGAGGTTGTCTGGTTCATCTACATCATAGCAAAGCTTTAATTTCCTAGGCATAAATTCATTTAGGTTATCAACTCAGACCACCATTTAGGAGGATTATTCTGATCACTAACAGATATTTTCTTTGTTGTTGAGTTTACTTAATTTCCAAATCTATGATCTTTCCTTCTTGCATTAGTTTCTTAAATAGAGTCAGATCAGATTGTTTCATTTTACAAGTTAAAACTATCCATGAACTGAAATGTGTCCCAATTCACCTCAGGTTTCAGAACCAAGGGTGACAATCCTGGCTGTAATAAACATCAAACCAAAGTACAATATACCCTTACGAGGTATGCTATTTTCCTTCCAATGACAGTGCAATAAATTTGGGCTTCCAAGCTTTATAGGCTCTAGTAGGCCCTGAGAGAATATCAGTTGGTTTAATTAAGATGCACACATATGGGCTTCCCTGGTGGCGCAGTGGTTGAGAGTCCGCCTGCCGATTCAGGGGACATGGGTTCGTGCCCTGGTCTGGGAAGATCCCACATGCCGCGGAGCAGCTGGGCCCGTGAGCCATGCCTGCTGAGCCTGTGCGTCTGGAGCCTGTGCTCTGCAACGGGAGAGGCCACAACAGTGAGAGGCCCGTGTACCACAAAAAAAAAAAAAAAAAAAGATGCGCACATGTAATTACTAAACCTAATGCTAAAACTATACAGTCTTGTATTAGTTCAAATCAGTGGTCTGATAGGACAGCAAATGTCCCTTAAAGTGATGCCAGTTTTTTGTTTGTTTGATTTTTGGTTTTGGTTTTGGTTTTGTTTTTAACAAGAAATGCAGTCAATAGAATTCTAGGACTCCCAGGTTAAACCAGTAAAACAAACCAACTGGAGTCATTGGTGTACACACAGAGACCTGCTGACAAGCCAAGGGGTACAAACGTAGCATAATTGGTAAAAATAAAGTAAATGAACTGGTAACTTCTAAAGGTAGCAACTGAGCAATGTGATTTTTCTAGCAGAACTCACTCCTTGTTGGAGATGTAATGTCGTATATAAGAATACCCTTAAATCTGAAAGTACATTTTTGATCTCACATATTCATTCTCTAACCATTACTATGTTTCTTCCTGCATGAACCTGCACATTGAAAGCCATGACTCACGTTGAAGAACATTTCTGCTTGTTTATTATTGTAAGATTCTTCATGGCTATGGTTACGGTACGCAGTTCTTATCTTCACTTCCCTGAGCAAGGGGGGCTTGTGGGATGGCCCAATTGCCTACATCAGTGGATGTCAAAGAGTGAGTGCCTCCTCGTGGGTTCCCTCAATTCTCTCACACTGGGGCGGAGCTGATTCTTTCCACAGGAAGTGGTCAAGATTCCCAATGTTTATTCTAGTTGGATGGCCTCAAGCAATTAGGGTATACTTTAATTACTAAAGAGCCATGTAGATTTATGCAGAAACTTGAAAAGAAACTTAAACTATCTTTCTTCTTTACATGCTTCACATTTCTAGGCCCCTAAAGGGATCAAATTATTGAGCATTTCTCTCTCTGGTAATAGTCTAAATAACCCAGATCTGAAGTATAAAAAAAGCAGTTACTCTGAAGTCTTCACCACTCAAAATACCAGTGAATACTACTGAATATCCTGCCATGTTAATAGAAATACTTGGTGTAAAATTAGGTATTGCTGAACATACTCTTTTTTTTTTTTTTTGCGGTACGCGGGCCTCTCACTGTTGTGGCCTCTCCCGTTGCGGAGCACAGGCTCCGGACACGCAGGCTCAGCGGCCATGGCTCACGGGCCCAGCCGCTCCGTGGCATGTGGGATCTTCCTGGACCGGGGCACGAACCCGTGTCCCCTGCATCAGCAGGGGGACTCTCAACCACTGCACCACCAGGGAAGCCCTGAATATACTCTTTTACCCTGTTTTTATACTATTTTTCTGGTACTGGTTTAGAATGTATATGGACATATTATAACTAGCATTTTTCCAATCCAGTGATTACCTTCCATAATCAATAAAACAGTCAATCTTTTCCAAGATGAACTGTATTCCTGTACAATCAAGTCTCTACTAACAGATAATGATCAAGCATAGGATTTGTTCTATAGAAACAGATATCAGAAGTCCATGGTTGGTCTCCACGTGCAGCCCTCTCCACGAAGGACTGCAAAACAGACTCAGTCTCCTCCAGACTTCTGCAGAAGAGGTTGAGATATGCTACAAATTGACTTATTTCCCTCCAAAGAGAAATTTCTTGCATTCCAGGTTCTAAACAGTGCAGAACAGCAGAAGGCCAGGGTGATTCTAGGGAAGTAATGTTGTAACTTCAGCCTTGGGAAGTAATAGCTTTCATCAGAAGTAATGGGATTATGGGAACTGAATTAGGAAAAGATATACTGAAGGCCTTGTGACTTGGTGTCCCTCTGAGTTGTATTTCTACTGAGACTCAGACATCTAGTAGCTATGCTATTCTAGAAACCCAGCTCAGCTGGACCCCTAGAAACCTTTCAAAAGCCCCATGCCACATCTTGTTCAGGGCAGTGACCTGGAGAAGTTGTTCTTGGTTTGGGTAATATGGCCGTAAGGGTGTACACAGTGACTCATATAGAATCCAAAGGTATTTAGTTGATTGGGCCAACACAAATTCTGATTTCCTTGTAGAAATCTGAAGAAAGGTCCACCCAACCAATAAATATCTATGCTTCTTTAGAGGTAGTTAATTTCCAAAACAAGAACTCTCAGGGAGATTTCCTGAATTAATGACACATCTCCTTTCAGACTTACATTCAATAGAAGACAGAGCTTCAAACACTCCTGTCTCTGAAGTGCCTCTAATCAGTATACATTCAATAGCCTAAGTTAGTAATATGTTAATCAAGTCTAAGACACCAGTTTAAATCACACCATAATAACGTATGCAAAGACTAGCACAGAGCCAAGAAGTGTTGGTCCTCTTACTTTGCTCCTAGTAAACTCAGAGAGCTGATGTGAGTATTGTTATCAAAATGAGTTAAGTATGTAAATGCATGCCATTGAATATGTCAGTATAAAATTTTAAGATGGTGTTATTCTGCTGGTTTTTTGTCCCACTGAACTAAAAAAATATAAGTAATCATTTAGCAGATTTACTTGGACTCTCTCATGCAATTCGTTGTCAGTTCATCAATATTATTCAGCAAAAATTCATTCAGATTATAATCATTACTAATAATCTAATATCTGTACAAAATGTCCTGAATTATTCATCAGTATTTTATGTATTTATAACTTTGAAAACTAGAAGCAATTTAGTTGCCCAACAACAGGGGACTGGTTAAAGAAAATTATGGTGCTATTCAATAATTAAATCATGCTAGAAGATAATATTTAATAATCTAGCAAAATAATCATGATTTATTTTTAGGTAAGAGAAACAGATTCCAAATTCTAGGTAGAGCATATATCTAAAAAACTACACACACACACACACACACACACACACAGATAGATAAGAAATTTTTTAAAGACTTGTAAAACATATACAAAAATATTAAAAGTATAGAAATTCTGGAGTTAAAAAAATGTTCACAGCTGTGCTTTAATATAGTGTGTATATTTCCCACAATGAATATACCTTACCTTACATAATAGGAAAAAACAATTATTCACAAAGAAAATAATCAACGTAAGGAAAACAGCTAGTCAAACTGGCCATGAGATTGTGTAGGCAAAACACCTGGCTGATTGAATTTTCCAGTTTTCCACCAGTTGTTTGGATTATGTGATCATAGCTTCATTTGTTAGTTTAGAAGCACAGACTTCCAGAAAGTCCAAACAAAGAAGATATAGACAACCAGAGCAGAGGTTGTTAACTTTTCCATTAGAGCCAACATCTGATTCCTTTGTCTCGTGACTCTCCAGCCCAGGATGAGTTTCTATCTCTGTGTATCAGTTAACTGTGAGTAGGGCTGCATGAGTGTTTGTGGTAGAGGTGGCCTGGTGGTCTTGTGAGTGGTGAGTGGTCGCAGGCAGATGTCCAAGAAATCCAGATGTTAAGGACAATCATTGATTGTAAAGATACTGGGGTATTTCGTATCCTTATGACAGAGGAGCCACAACAAAACAACAGTGAAAAGCAAGTGGCTACAGGAAGATAGTCATCTGAAGGGTAAGGTCAAATCATTTTTGCATATCATAGAAGATCAAGACTGAGCCACATACCAGGCAGTTTTTCAATTTCCCCTTACTTAACCCCAACTAAAAATCAAAATTTTCTGAGACATCAGCCCAAAACAGAAAATAAATGGTACTTGTCCTTTTGCCACAGATTCAATTACCATCACTAAATCATGTTTAATTTACTTGTCTTGGGTGGATTGTTTCTGTACTATCCTTTTTCCTTTTGAGAAAGTCAGTGAACATATAGGTGTCCTAGTAGGTGCCGATCTCTTTCTTTTTCATTGTCTGCCTTTTTTTCTTTTTTCATTTCACTACCTTATTTTAATTGAAAGAACCTTTGAATACACATTTTCTAAGTGCAGTCACAACACTTTCTACCAAGAAATGTTGTAGACATTCAATGTAAGTGAGAAATTCTAGAGACCCTTTTGAAATACCACATCGTAATAAAATATTGCCATATATTTGTTCATCATATTTGCTTGTCATTTTTTGTTGTCTAAAAAAAAACTTATATAAAGTACATGGCCACAGAGACTGAACTGATCATCTCCAGATCTCAACAAAACATGGTCACTTGCCTCTCCACCATTACCTGCTTCTCCTGCAGGCATGGTAGGATAGAGGCATATAGAGAAATCATGGGTGGACAGAGATAAAACCTTAACATATGGATGTAGGTCTGGCCTTGGGCGCTTGGGATGGAACCATGCTTTTAAAGCAAGATATTAAGTATAACTGAAGGGACTTTCTGATCAAAACAATGCTATTCCATTATCTAAAGAGTCAGCAAGGTGTAGACAAAAAAAAAAGTTAAAGGATTTCTTTGTTAAAGCTGGGCTTCAGAACTGTATCTGCTAGCTAATTGTCAGCTACCCCTGGGGAAGTCATTTACCTCCAAGACACGTGGAGTGGAGACAATGATGTCCTTCTTGCTGTCCTATAACATAGGTAACATGCAGCTACATACCTTGCTCCCTATGCCATCCCTACCCCCAGCATTCTTGATTTCCCCTGTTAAAGTCCATTTTTCCTTTAATCCATAGCACTTTCCAGCTTGTAATATAGTATATAAAGTATTTATTATATTTTTTATAGTTTCCTCCTACCAGAATATAAGACCCATGAAGACAGTGCTATTGTTAAGTTTGTTCACTGATCTACCACCAGCACCCAGAACGGTGCCTACATTATAATAGGTGCTCATTACATGTTTCTTAAGTGTATGAATGAATGCCTTATGTGTACCACATACTCAAATGAGATATTGTATGAGTCTGTAAATGTAAATCATTATTTTTTATTAGACAGCTAACTTCTGAAATGAATTCTATAATGTGACGTCCTTGATTAAGTTTGCCAGAACATACTCGGGAAAGATTTGTATAATTCTCTTCCAAAAATTCTAGGGATCCTCATCCTGGTTCTGTATATTTCTGTCTTCCCCGAACTGACATTGAGCTCTGAAGATCAAAGCAAACTTCCTGCTTTAAATTGTGTTACACTCTACACTAGTGTCTCTCTAGGACTGGGTACTTACAAAAAATTTAGGAAAGTATTTTCTTTCTTTGAGGCAATCAGGAGATTACTTTTTATGTGTAGTGGGATAATTTGTATTTACTGAGATATTTGAGATGTTAATTTATGTTTTGCTTTTATTGTTGTCAAAGAAAACATATGGGATGAATTTATGGCTTTTTTCTCTATCTTTCTCCTTTTTCTAGTTCTTAAGAAGAAAGCTAGACCTTTGCCCCTTCTTTCTTTCAGGTGTTAGCTCAAAAAACAGTATCTTCTGGTAAACAGTTTTCCCCCTACAAGTTGTGACAGCCTAAGCTTATTATGGAGCATACACCAGACATTGAAGAGGGGTTGGGAGGAGAGGGTTTCCGTTGGGTTGAGGAAAGACGAGGGGTGCAAATCGCAAATTGTCTAGGGTCTCATTGGGCATTGCGAGGACTTCGGCTCCTACTTGGAGTTAGAAGGGAAGCTATTAGAGGGTTTTGAGCATGAGTGGTGTACCATGACTTTCATTTTAACAGGATTGCTCTGCATCTTTGTTGAGAATAATCTGAAGGAGGTGGAGGTGTAGCAGGGAGAGGAGTTGGAAGCTACATCAATAATCTTGGCAAAAGATAGTGGTGGGTCCAACCAAAATGGAGGCTGTGGGCTTGGGGAGAAGTGGTCAACTCTTGGCAAAATAGGCCTTTAGGTGCTATTTTTAAGGAAGAATTAGGGATGGGAGTGTTTTGATGCATTCAAACTCTCTTAGCCTGTACCCTTTCAGCATTTATCCTGGGACTGGTGGGATTTGAGTGTAGTCTGCAGATGTGAACAGAGCAAAGCTAGCTGGCCCACCCAGACATTGAACCCATGACCCTGATCTCATTAACTTCAGCCCTAATCAATTTAGCTAAATGTGGGCCATGAACTACAGAGAGCCATGCCCCATCCCCCTGCCCCTTCCATAGAGTCTTATACAGTCTATGTACTGTCTGCCAACCTCATAAAAAAATCCTTGAAGTTCCTTTGCCTTTGTTGTTGGAACAGTATTAAATGCCTATCAAGTGGATTTAGAAAATAAAGGAAAGTTTACAGAGAGATCTGCCAGTACAAGAGTAAACCCTGTGCACCCTGAACTCACATATCCATTGTCAATAAGTCAGTACTTTTATATGGCCATTTTGTTAGTCTTTTTTAATTGAAAATAATGAAAAATTTCTGAATTTGCTAATTTTTCCACATGGGACCGATTCACCTGGGTACACAATGGTGTCTTCTAACAGGCTTACTCGAGGTAAAGAAATACCATTTATTACAGCTCAAATGGTAATAAGAGATGGAGATAACCACCTCTTTAATAATAATTTTTAAACCCTTCTTCACCCACGGCACAACATTCCTTCACAGGAGAATAGTCACGTGGGGAACATACCAATTATAAGGCAACTGGTTTGTTTTTTTAGCAGACTTGCTTCATTAGGAGTCCCTGAATGTGTTACACGGTCGGTTACAAAGTGTGACAATTTATGGTGCATTCTGGGGATTTCAGGAAAGGGAAAGATCTTGCAAATTATTATCTGTGACAGAATTACAATTTTACAAATGATTAATCTCAATCATCCGTCTCTTTTTCCTCTTGGGTTAAGCAGGAAAGTTATATCCTGCAAAATTAGCTGTCAAAATGTGAGCCTGTGGTTTTGGAGCATTCGTACATCAGGAAAACGAAAAGAAGATCTTTATTAATGAGCTGGATTAAATAAATAAAAAGGTTATTGCAGGAGACATGCTGCTCTGTTGCTACAATATGTCTCATGATTTCCCAGTAGTCAGATAATATTTACCAAATTGAATCACAATTCGATATGACTGTTACTTGTTTCCAGGGATATCCTATCACCTAAATATGATATTTTTATCTATGTCCCCCTTTTGGACTGGGTACCAGTGAAAATGCATGCGCTTTTCCTTTGTTATTTAATTACACTGACTATAAGTAAATATTTTGATCACAGAAGCATTTGGAAAGTATCTCAGAGTGGGGAACACTTCACATATTTATCACCACACCAGTGCTGAAGTCAGCTCAGGGAAGAAGAGAGGATTTAAAAAGAGAATTAAAAATTGAGAACCATCTGAACAAGTCAAGAAATCTTAAAATCAGCTATTTCACCAGACATTACCTTACAACTTCAGTACACTTAACTTTATGTCATCATTCTTCTGACATATACCACCCATTTTTTGACTTGTTATTACCTCTGTATATGGGTCATCCTCCCCTAAGCTAGGCTGCAAATTCAATTCCTGGAGTATAGTAGATATTCAATAAATTAAAAAACAAAAGCTGAAAAAGGAAGGGGATACTGAATAAAGCTGATGATTAGAAATAAGGGTGGCTCATAGGTTGGGCTGTATAGGTACCTAATAACATGATTAACACCAAAACAATTCACATCATGATACATCTTGTAAAGAGTCAGGAACTGTAGGTTTTCCAAGCACACAAAATAAAGCAAAAAGTGGAGCCTTTTGTAAAGGCTAATGATGCTCAGGGCTGTCTTCATATGCAAAGATGTAGCTGCTTGCCTCCTGAGAGAGAATCTGATTGGATGTTTTTTTTGATGGGTGGCACATTATGTTTAGAGACCGAGACTGTCTTTGCCAGTAGTTTATTTAACACAAGTTCATTAAAATGATTTCACAAGCTAATATCATACAGGATAATGACTCTTAATAAGCCAAGAAATAAATAACATACTCTGAACCCATGATAGATTAATTATCCTATTGTTCCAGGGGAGATGACAGAAATAAAGTCCAAATCCAGTTGAGATGTACCTTTTCTATGAGTTTCAGTTTCTAGGGAGAGAGGGCTTGGCCAACCAAAAGCTGTCCAGAGGCAGGGCAAAAATAAAAGTCCCTTGTTGCCAGAGCACATTGCTGGGGGACAGTGGCACTGGTGTTGTGGACAGGCTAGACTGCTCCAAGGGTTATCACCCCAGGGGACCGTTGCATGGCTTGTGACACTGCCTATAAGGAACAGACGTCCCTTCTCTTCCTGAGACTGCTGCATAATTTAACACCACTGCCCATCAAAGAGTCACCTTAGCCATGACAGGAGCAAGCGTTTCAAGATCTTCGGAGAACTCGATCGGCAGAGAGTAACTTTGTCCTGACTGAAACTCAGGGATATTCCTTGCAAACTCACAGTATTTACAGTCCAAATGTCCCCTTGCCATAGTTGCTTCTCCATGTGTTCTTATCCATAAGCCCCCAGGAGGGCCCCCCAGCAGTTGAGTTACTAAGTGCTTAGCAAGGACAACAAATGAGAGATGTCAACCGTACACAACTCCATTCTTATGTCAAAACAACTTCTAAAGACAACCTTTTTTCTTTGTCATAAACAAATAGATTAAAACAACATCATTTAAGTCATAAGCAAGTGGATTTGAAGTCAGATCCAATCAATACACAACATCAGCTCAGCTCATGTTTTCACAAAAGGCACCATCTCAGTTTGCTGGCTAAATGCCTTTGGGTCAGGTGTCCCCTCCAGTGCAGTCTGGGACTGGAAGTTGGTAGTGATATTGGCCAAAGTACCTGTGCCTTAGAATGGTCTTTTTTAGAGAGGCTGTGCGTGCGGCAGATTCCTGGTATCTTGTAGAGTATGTCTCAACATCCATCCTGTTTTAAAGTTATTTATATATATTTATATATATATACATGTATCTCGTCTTCTCATTTTTTAAACATCTTTATTGGAGTATAATTGCTTTACAATGGTGTGTTAGTTTCTGCTTTATAACAAAGTGAATCAGCTATACATATATATATATATATATATATATATATATATCTCCCCATATCTCCTCCCTCTTGCGTCTCCCTCCCACCCTCCCTATCCCACCCCTCTAGGTGATCACAAAGCACCCAGCTGATCTCCCTGTGCTATGCAGCTGCTTCCCACTAGCTATCTCTTTTACATTTGGTAGTGTATATATGTCCATGCCACTCTCTCACTTCATCCCAGCTTACGCTTCCCTGTCCCCGTGTCCTCAAATCCATTCTCTACATCTGCGTCTTTATTCCTGTCCTGCCCCTAGGTTCTTCATAACCACTTTTTTTTTTTTTTTTAGATTCCATATATATGTGTTAGCATACGGTATTTTTCTCTTTCTGACTTACTTCACTCTGTATGACAGACTCTGGGTCCATCCACCTCACTACAAATAACTCAATTTCGTTTCTTTTTATGGCTGAGTAATACTCCATTGTATACATGTGCCACATTTTCTTTATCCATTCATCTGTCAGTGGACCCTTAGGTTGCTTCCATGTCCTGGCTATTGTAAATAGTGCTGCAATGAACATTGTGGTACATGACTCTTTTTGAATTATGGTTTTCTCAGGGTATATGCCCAGTAGTGGGATTGCTGGGTCATATGGTAGTTCTATTTTTAGTTTTTTAAGGAACCTCCATTCTGTTCTCCATAGTGGCTGCATCAATTTACACTCCCACCAACAGTGCAAGAGGGTTCCCTTTTCACCACACCCTCTCCAGCATTTATTGTTTCTAGATTTTTTGATGATGGCCATTCTGACTGGTGTGAGATGATACCTCATTGTAGTTCTGATTTGCATTTCTCTAATGATTAATGATGTTGAGCATTCTTTCATGTGTTTGTTGGCAATCTGTATAACTTCTTTGAAGAAATGTCTGTTTAGGTCTTCTGCCCATTTTTGGATTGGGTTGTTTGTTTTTTGTCTTCTCATTTTTGAGCTCCTGGGTTGCTGATGCACTTCTATGTGACCAATAGTATTTAGCAACATACTTGGAATACTTTCTTTGTCCGATGCACATTTGTTGCATTGATACAATATTTATATTCCTCTCCCTCTCTTTCCTGCCTTTTTTCCTCCCTTCCCTTCCTCTGTTCTTTCCATTTTTCTTTCCTTCCACTACATGTAAGGACCTACTATATCAGAGACTATGCATAGTAATATCAAAATTCAAAAGATACATTTACTACTGTCAAGATGCTCACGCTGTAGTGGGGAAAAGAAATCTATAGTAGGATGTCATGTTAAAAATAGCATGTTTGTTCTCCTGATATTTTGTTCTTCCTCTATCTCATATGGCTTACTAATTCCTTATTACTTCATTGCTTTGGGGATTTTTCTAGGGCAGGACACAGAAGAAGCAGATGTCAGTGTTTCTTCTTGCCTTTTATAAATGCCTAAACCCGTCAAAGAGATGTTGTATGTGTCCCAGGGGGAAAATTGGGAGAGGGTGTTCCTCTGAGAAAACACTAGAAAGGAAGAAGAAGGTCTCCTACAGCTGGGAGGAAGTGTGTGCTTGAGGTCGGAGGCTCCACGGAGAAGTGGCGATCTGATCTTGCCCCCTCCTTGGCAGCACGCCAGGGAGATGGAGGAATCTCAGAGCAAACAGTTCAGAGCTGCAGCCACGTGAGGCTCCTAGCTTCCCCACAGCATAAGAGTAACAGAGTCCTTCTACCTGCTGCAGTCCTTTGGACTGGGGCCTTAAGCAGGGCTAGAGTAATCAGTATTCAGAGAACCTGTCTGATATCTTCTGAGGGATACCAGATGCTGGAACCTCCACACAGTAATGGACAAGGAGCATTTTCCACTGAGGAGTGAGATACAACTTTACAGTGGCTGGGTGAGAAGGGGCTTTGGTAAATTTAAAGCAAAGGAAAAAATGCTATTTATTTCTTATACGGATAAGTTTGTGAAACCCATTATACATGCAAATATATGGCTATGATATAATAAACTAATTTCTAATGCAACAATTATGACATACTCTGAGACCAATGAAGGAGGTGTGATCACATCTAACTTAGGAAAATTTTTGCTTCAAGTGACTGTCAGCATGAACTTACGGAGTGTGTCTCTGACTTTAGGCATAAAACTAAAGCCACAGACTAGAAAAAGATAAACTCTAGGCCTCCATGCTATGGGGTGACAGCTTGATGCCTCATCATCATCGAGTCACATCAGCCAGGTGCCAGCTGCCCCTTGAAACTTAAATCAGAAGGCAGTGCTCAGTTCCTCACTGCTCTCCCAAGTAATTTTACTGTTCTGCTAATTCATTTAACCTCTTGCAATCTCATTCAGTTTCCTCTTTTGAGAAATGAAGAAACTTTTTAGAGAAACTTGGGGCATGTTGGACTTGCCTATAGAAAATGACTTATAATCTATAAAACACCTTGTAAAAGTTACACATTATAAGTAGTTCTACGAGTATAAACAATTTAAAGTTTGTCAGTGTTTGCTCCAACAAAGTATTTTGGTTCTGTTCTAAAATCTCAAACAGGGAAAAGACTATTTATTTTAAGCATCAAAAAGCATTCTTTGTTTAGTGCTATCTTATTTACACATATATTTATCAATAAATATATGAGGCCAGGCCCTATGTTAGGTGTTGTAGGGAAGCAAAATTTGCCGCACCAAAACGTGACTCTTTCGCATGTGAGGAAGAAACGAAAGACTCAGGAAGTTTTTCTTTTTACCTCCCTCTTAACTACCTAAAAGAATTTAGATAGGGGGCTAATCCAGGAAAGAGAACCATCACCAGAAATATCTATAGTATAATTTGAACTTGAGGTGGTAGACAGGGAGGAACCTAGCAAAGCCTGTTTGCTAAAATTCCTCTCCATGTCCCATTCTTTCTACATGGCCCAACAAATATTTGTTTACCAAAAATTTGCTCTTTTTTCATCTTGCTGTGAATTGCCTTCCTTCCCTTTGAAGTCCCAGACCACTGCCCCCTTCTCCTTAGCCCAAAATGACATGTATACCTCACTTTGCCTGACTGTCTTTGGAACCTCCCATGTTGATACAGATTCCCCATATGTATGTAATTAAATTTGTGTGTATTTTTTTTCATCCTGTTAATCTATCTCATGTCAGTTTAATTAGTAGGCCATCCAGAAGAACCTAGAAGGATAGAGGAAAATACTTTTCTTTGCCAACAGCATTTTGTGTACAGTGGTGAATATTAGACAAGATGCTTGCCCAAAAGAGATTAAGGTCTAGTAGGAGAGACTAGTGTTACACAAGTTTGCAAAATTGTGAGAAATGCCACCAAGATCAAGAAAAGAGTGTTTTAAGAGAAAGTAAGAGGAGTGAACTATTACAAGAGTGAGCCTAGGAAACATTTTATGAGAAAGTAAGGGATGAGTCCTGAATGATGAATAGGAGCCAGGCAATGAGAGAGAGAAAGATAGATCGAGGGTGGGTGGGGGAGCTTTCCTGGTAAAGGCATAACATGGGTAAACATCACTGAGGCAAGAACGTTCTGGGTGCCCTAAAATAACAGAGAAATAGTGCACACATTGGTTTTTTTGTTGTTGCTTTTTGGGGGGTTTTTGGTGCACACATTGTTCTTAAATACCTCTTTTATCGAGTCATTTTTATGAACATTAACATTTTAAGAAACTTCCTGGTGGTATTCAGAACATAGCTGCATTGACATTTTCAAAAATAACAAGGGACATGCAAAATAAAGGGGAAGGCAGGTACCTATTCTATATGGATTAATTCTAAAATTTTGTATATGCAGTACATATGAAACTTAATGTTACATTATAGTTTGCATGGAAATTAAGCTGATTTTAGTAACTTTTATCTCCCTCTGGTAACATTTAATGTAATTCTTACTGCCGATAAACATACAACTGTCTATATTTCTTTTTCTCTCTCATAAAAAACAAGGCATTGATATTGTTTACAAGACCTGTTTTCCACAGTTGATTAGTTCACTATGCTTAATAATTCATATGTTGGACTGTAACTTATAATTTAGTGTCTCCATTGTCCCAATGAATAAAATGTTATTGATTCTCACTACATTACAATGAATGATAGTAAAATCAAAATTTACATTATGTACTGTTTGTGATTCAGAATTATTTCTGATCTACTTAGACAGATGTCATCTTCAAAGCAATATAGACTAAAACACAAATTTGTTATCAGTTGACACAAAGCCTTTTTCCAAAGTGATTAGATGCAGCCAAGCAGAATCAGCTCTCCCATGCATAAAGTATCATACTTTTTATTACCTTCATTAATGTTTCTAACCATCACCATGAAATGCTGCTCCACCACCGATCTCTTCCTATTTGTGCAGCCTTCTGAATGCATACTTACAAGCAGTTTCTTTTATGGAATTTTGCTCAAAATTTCTTTCCACTCAGCTTCAATTACAGTTATTGAAGTCGTGCTATAAAAGATATCCTTAGGGCTCGTTGCAACTGTTGTATGGGTTAACTCTATTTTCCAAACTGGAGGAATTTGAGTGCCAGAATAATGTAGTATTAGATTATAACCCAAAGTATAAAATGTATATATAAAATATAATGTATATATATATATCCATGCTGATATAAATAAATTATTGAATAAATAAATACATAAATGGCGAAAAAGGGACAAATCTTCATTAGAAAAGAATCTCAAAGATTATTTCAACAAAACAAAATGAAACAAAAGCTCCAGGAGAGTGGAGCTTAACTCTCCTCCCCTTAAATTTGGGCTGGACTTACCCGCTTCCTACGAAGACAGTAATTAAAAGGGAACAATAAAATAAATAAATAAATAAAAGGGAACAATAGTAACTTTCTTTTTCTTTTTGCGTTACGCGGGCCTCTCACTGCTGTGGCCTCTCCCGTTGTGGAGCACAGGCTCTGGACACGCAGGCTCAGCGGCCATGGCTCGCGGGCCCAGCTGCTCCACGGCATGTGGGATCTTCCCGGACCGGGGCACGAACCCATGTGCCCTGAATCGGCAGGCGGACTCTCAGCCACTGCGCCACCAGGGAAGCCCAGTAACTTTTCTTTTTAAACATCTTTATTGGAGTACAATTGCTTTACAATGTTGTGTTAGTTTCTGCTGTATAACAAAGTAAATCAGTTATACATATACATATGTCCCCATATCTCCTCCCTCTTGCGTCTCCCTCCCACCCTCCCTATCCCACCCCACTAGGTGGTCACAAAGCACCGAGCTGATCTCCCTGTGCTATGCGGCTGCTTCCCACTAGCTATCTATTTTATGTTTGGTAGTGTATGTATGTCCATGCCACTCTCTCACTTTGTCCCAGCTTACCCTTCCCCCTCCCCATATCCTCAAGTCCGTTCTCTACAGGCACCCTTCCACTGTGGAATTCTTCCCCAAACCCATGACCCTGGTCTAATCATGGGAAAAACCACAAGAGAAAGTGAATTTAAGGGGCATTCTACAAAATGAATGGTTTTCAAAAGACCAGTATTATCCAAACTGTCAAAGTCATGAAAAATAAGGAAGGACTGAGAAACTCCCAGACCAGAGGAGACAGACATGAAAATGAAATGTGAGGAGGTGTCCGGGGTGCAATCTTGGAAGAGAAAAAGGGCGTTCGTGGTAAAACCAGAATCATTTCTGTAAAGGCTGGGGTTTAGTTAATAGTAATGTATCAGTGTTGACTTCCTGGTTTTGACAGATATCCTGCAATTACATAAGATGGTAACATGGGGGACACTGTGTAAAGTATGTCTGGAGACACTGTAATATCTTGGCAAATTCTTGGTAAATCTTAAATTATTCCAAAATCAAAAAGGTTTTGAAAACAAAGAAAAAAGTTAATGTTATTTTACTCCTGACCATCAGATTCTTTATTCATGAAAGACATTACAAGAGTATGTTAACAACAACTAACATATTTTGGCTGCTTATGTTGTGCCAGGTGCTGTGCTATGTATGTCATCCTGCTTAATGCTTACGGTGTACAGATGAGGCAAATACTGTGATTATTTCCATTTCACAGATGAGGAGACACCCCAGGTCCCACAGCTAGTAAATGCTACAAAGCTATCACAGGCCTTAGAGTCACCAAAGAGAGAGACAAAACTGTTTTCAGTAGCTTTGTAGAATTAGATATTGAGGCTCTAAAGTGTTTAATTCATTGAGAATTGGCAAACTTTTCCTTAGACAGGATACTCAGTTATCAAGAAAAATTCATTTTCTAAATTACTGTGTGTGTGTTTGTGTGTGTGTGCATGTGCACACGTGTGCTGTAAAAGTAAAGTGCATTGTGCCTGTGATTTTTGTAGTTCTCCAATAACAGACACTTAATTTCTAAAAGGCAGGAACACTGGTGACTGTGTGTTCTCTGCAGTGAGTAATTCACCCCCAGTCCCAGTCCTGGGGCTGATCTCTGCCCAGAGAGGGGCTCTTTGTGTGCTAGTGCCTGGCTGAATGAATGTGCTGCTCCACAAAAGCTGGTCCAAATCAATCACTCCTGAAGCTGAAAATTTACATTTGAAAAAGCCTCTTCCCAAGTACCATGGACACAACTACCAAAAGATGGAAAAACAGTGAAATTCCTAGTTTGATTGTTGCTGTGGTGGTACTGGTGATGGCAGTGGTGGTTTATTTTTATTTTTAATTTTTTGTTACATGAATCTAAATAGTTGATTTAATCATTTTCATCCTGAACTGATCCAATCAATTAATTATGGTATCTTTGTGGAAGAACCTCTAGAGAGGAAACCAAATAAATTCAGAAGAGAGAGGGAGAGAGAGGTGCAAGGGTGAGTAATGGGAAGATAAACAGATAAAACCATATTCACACCTAATATGTTCCGGCCCCAGGTTCCCTCCAGCTCACATCTTTAGCAAGTAGCTTCCACAGCTTCTGAATGTGGCCAGTGAGTGTTTTTTTGCCAGATTCAATATAAATATAAGACGACTCTTCAAATGTGACCCTGCTGTTTGTCTCACCTGCCGGTAGTAGCTATTTATATAGCATGTAGGAAAACAGAAAACTCAGCTGCTTGTTTCCAGTAACCATATTAGGGAAAAAGAAAGTTAATGAAGGACACTGCAAAGGAGTATGGTGTGTTTAATAAAACACTTTCCCCAGGAATGGAAGAAAGCCTCTGCATGTGGGATGCGGCAGCTTATCACTAATTCAGAACCTCCCTTCAGCCTCAGACTTTTGTCTTTCTTCTTCCTAGTAGCCTCACTTTCAAGCATGATGGCTTGCTTTGTAGTCTTCTGTGCTCTGGAAGGGGGCTCAGAGGAAACGGAGCAAGAGAGTTCATTAGGGATATTTCATAGTCACTCAGATCCCAGGGTCTCTGTCTCATCTTTGCAGATCACACTGTTCACGGAGAGTCTTTCTTTATTTTGTTACGTATCCTTGTCCTGCCAGAGTCTACAAAGACCCGGGCTCCTGCATGTATCCATTCACATCAGTGGAATGTGAGCACCGTTCAAAGCCGTCCTGTACTGGTGTGCATTCACTGATTGCATATCAGCTTATTGTATTTTAAAAATTCCACATTTTCTTGAAAATGCTGCATTTGAAGATGAAAATACTATTCTAACAGAAGCATATTACAAAAAGGGGAAAAGGAGATGAGAGAGAAAGCAGAAAGGGGAAAAGGAACAAAGGAAACAAAGACAAATGCACAAAGAGAATGATCAGGTAGGATTTGGTTTCCAGTCCAGACAGCTGACCTATGAAGATCAGGTTTTGTTTGAGGTTTTCATTTACTTCTACATATTCATTTCCTTTCAGAAACCTCTCCTCAGAGCCAATCGGCAGTACTAAAGTATTGGTCTCTGTCCAGCCTCGAGAAGTCAAACTGAGCCAACATTATTAGCACTTTGCAAAATCAAGAGTCAGGATCGTTCTCCACCAAATAGTCCCTTTTCTCTCTCACCTTTCTGGATGTGGACCCTTCATTACAGCACATTCCCCTAATTATAAAGTCAGCTTTGAACATATTGCTTTATTCCTAGAAAGCCATCGGCCATTATCGATTTGATCACTGAAATCCATCATTACAGGTGGGCATTTGCAGCTTTAACATGTGCTGTGTTCAGAGAACATTCTTAATATTATTTAATAGGAGTTGTACATTTTTTTTGGAACCTTAGAGGAATGCATCTCATTTTCTACAGAAGAAATAAAACTTCAGAAACTCCAGAGAACAGCTGGATGGAAGAATGTGGGAATCCTCTTATTCAGAAACCTCTGTGTTTTCTTCTCTGCCCAGATGCAGTATTTACTCCATTGAGTCTGTATTAAATCTAATTCTCACTAGACCCAAGCAGATCGTTAGGGCAGGGAAGCTGACCCAGGAATATAGAAGCTGGCTATGTATACTTTCCTTCATGAAAAGGACAACTTTCCTAACTTTGAGCAACCCTCTTAAGGCTTCTGTTTTTTTGTCTGAGTGGTTGGTAGAGATCCTCATTCGTGACTTTAGTTAGTATAAGAATGCAAATGTGGAGACTACTTTGCACCCAGAAATAGACACTAGTATGATTTTTCTCTATATTTTAGAATTCAAAGAGCACTTATTCAAAGCAGCAGCACTGTGTTTAACTAAGGTTCAGGGACTTTCCTTTTCCCCAGATCATGGAAGCAAGACAACAGAATTTCTTTTCATTGCACCAGACTTCCCCGGATTGCATCAAATCCAAAAGTACCCACTGTGTGTCTACCCCCTGGATTGCATAACACCAGGGAGCATCACCAACATAATGTGAATAATGCCCTTGGAGTTTGCAATGCGGTGGTCCTGATGCCCACTACATGCAAGGAATTGGGATAGGTCCTATGGAAATGAATATGGCACAGTCCTTGACCTCAAATCATTTAGGCTCTAACTAGGAAGACATGCCATATGTACATATAAAATAAAACAATAATCTAAGAGCTAAATTACAATATATGAGAATATAATATGTATCACTAGACACTGTGGTGGAGGTTCATTGCCAAATGTTTGCATAAACAATAATTGTTATGCACTCAGATGAAGAGCACGAGCTCAAATTAAATATTGTACCTGGGGGACGATGAGAGCAGTCCTCACTTTGGAGACAATGTAACTGTTTCCTATGTGAGCAAACCATGCCCTGGCCACTTGGGCACGCCCGTGGAACACATTGGTGTCACACTTCAGTTTTAATATGCTGATCCATTTTCACTTCAGCTCTGCTGCTTATTCTGTAATTTTTTTTTTTTTTTTTTTTTTTTTTTGCGGTACGCAGGCCTCTCACTGTTGTGGCCTCTCCCGTTGCGGAGCACAGGCTCCGGACACGCAGGCTCTGCAGCCATGGCTCACGGGCCCAGCCGCTCTGCGGCATGTAGGATCTTCCTGGACCGGGGCACGAACCCGTGTCCCCTGCATCAGCAGGCGGACTCCCAACCACTGCGCCACCAGGGAAGCCCTGTAATTGTTTTCTTTTTATTCACTTGGCCTTTGAAAGCCTGATGTTAGACTCCGAGCTTCAATATTCTGCATTTCCAATTCTGTTAGTTTTCTCTGCAGCCAAATGTGCTTACATTCTTGTTCACCCAGTATTAATAAAAAGGATGTTTGCACAGCAGGGAAGCGTATTCTCATTTATCTCTGACCAGAACTGTGAAGAATGGAATGGCCTGATGACCATTATCTTAACCCTATGTGACTGCAAACATTTCAGAGTAGTGGGGGAGACAGTTGGACCACGAAACCCACATTAAAGTTTGCTTCTCTCAGCTATAGACTCTGGATTAAGTCCCCAGTCACATTTCTTACAAAGGACATTTTTTTGCTATAAATAAGTATAAGATTATTTTGTGTTCAACAAAATAGAGTCACCTAGCTTGAAAGACTGCAAAACTCATGAGTTCAGAGTTCTCAGCAGGAATTTCTTGGCATATCATTCTCTGAAATTCCCCCCACCCTATTAAAGAGAAACATTAAAGGTCATGACAGTGTTCCTCTGTTGGGATGTCCTAGCCATCCTGTGGAAGGAAGTCAAAGCCATGGAAAGCTGTTTCTGTTATTTCAAGAGTGACAGCATTTTTCTATTCAGTTTGCTGCAAACAAGATTTAAACTGAAATGAAAGAAAAAGGATGTATGTATCGGTCTACCCCTCAAAGAGAATATAAGCAATTCTAAGACTTTACACTGATAAGAAACTCTTTGAGAGTAGTGTAAGAAGAATTCACACACACACCACTGAAGACTAGTAAATATTTCTAAGCAAACTATAATCAACAAAGCACAATCACAAAGAATCTTTAAGTAAATGCTCTCTCTGATGACTATATCCTCACTTGTGGAAAAACTTTCCAGTATTTTTGGATAGGCGCATGAGATGAGTTAATACGTGGCAAAGACCAGATTCTTTCTGTACAATTCCCCCTAAATTAATGGGTTGAGCATGAATGGATCTAACTCATGCTTCTTGGATGTCCACTATTTATTCAACATAGAAGGAGGAAAAAAAGAAAGAAAGAGAGAGAACCTCTGTTCATTGTCTGATATCCATAAGAGACAATGAAGCAATTCGTAAAAACTCTACATTGAACCCTGATAATAAAAGTGCTGAGTAAAGGAAAGGCTGAAGCAGTGTGAACTGGGGGCTATTTGGCAAAGCAGAAATGGAGTGGGAAAGGTCAGAAAATGGCAACATTAGAGGGCAGGCATTCAGTGAGGAAATGTAGCTTCTTGAGCAGAGCTTTGAAGCATGGTACTGGAGAGGTATGATCGAGGATTTGACTCAAAGTGTCAGAACAGTTGTCTCTCTGGATCCTTTCCAACCAGGAACATGGCTGAAACACCAGATTCTCATCAAGTTTCTCCTTGGCTGTTGGAGGGGTTACCATGGTGGAACAGGAGCGAGGTGGGGTCTCCTGGTCTCACACGTCCCATAAAGGATCTTGACTCTCCTCCCCTCTGCCCAGGGACCCTAGGCTACTTTCCTCTTGACTCTGGGTTGATGGATGTCACCCTTCTAGGAGGGTTGCACACGCCCCTAAGCCTCCTAAACTTGAATGATATTGTGGCCATTCCACAGTTTCCTGCTCTGAAGACAAATCTAGAGAGAGTTGTAATCCTGGTTAAAATGGTTGAAGTACAAAATCAAGGCAAGGGGTTGAAGTCAAAAGGAGAGAAGTGACTCACAGAATAGAAGAAAACCAGCAGACCATGGTTCTCTCTGCTGCACTGACATTCTGAGTCCTGTGATCTCTGCTCAGCCAGTCCATGCTGTTGTCTCACTGGATGCTCTGCAGAGAACAAAACCAAGAAACGCGAAATTTGTTCTTAAAATGTCCTGATGTGATTACAAATAAAATTTCAAATAAATTTTATGAAACAAATTTTTTCCTTTGTTTCATTTTATTAAAAATTAAATTTTTTATTCCATTAAAGATTTTTATTAAAAGTTTTATTTTATTAAAAATAAGATCTTGGTCTTCCCTGGTGGCGCAGTGGTTGAGAGTCCGCCTGCCGATGCAGGGGGCATGGGTTCGTGTCCCGGTCCGGGAAGATCCCACATGCCGTGGAGCGGCTGGGCCCGTGAGCCACGGCCGCTGAGCCTGTGTGTCCGGAGCCTGTGCTCCACAACGGGAGAGGCCACAACAGTGAGAGGCCTGCGTACCGCAAAAAAAAAAAAAAAAAAAGATCTTTAGTCATCTAGACAGCAGCAAAGAAAGTAGATCCTTAATTGTTGGGCCAGTATGGGGATGATTCAAGTGCTTGAAATGCAAGGCAGGTCACAGCAACTACCAGGCATTGTCCTGTCTCTCCTCCCCCTGTTTCTTGGCTCCTAGTTTATGAGGTGAGGCAAGAAATGACCTCTTTCTACATTCTAGGAAGGATTAGAGATTTGGTTTGCTACTCAGCTCAATTAGCTAAATGCCGTGTCTCCAGCATGTGGTGTAGGAATGAGGAAGCTCAGGCTTTGTTGGCTCCTGTAATTTCCTCCAGGCTGCCAGGAGAGCCCTGCCCTGCCCTGCACTCCTGATCTGAAAGATGGGAGGTAAGCATGTCCTGATTCCAGGAGGAAAGCCGGGCTGTGGAGCAGCACAATGTCAAGACCACTTTCGCCTGGTTTACCCAATGCCGGAGGGAAAAGCTGGTGCCCCCACTGCTTTGGGGAAGGAAGTGTGTTCATCTACCAAGAAGTAAGAGAAAAACCTTACCAGAAAGATCCAAAAAATAACTTCAGAAAAAAAGTGAAAGTAACTGCAGGGCCCACACTATTTAAATACGGAACGCCTCAATGACTGGTAGAATCTGAGCATCTTCAGGCCAACCTTAACGGAGCTGTTTTTCTCTGAAGATTAAGATTTGATGATGGCAGTTGTGTCTTGATTTCTTGATTTGCTCAAGTACAAAAGAAACTGCACACGTGCTTTGAATTCATGTTACTGATGAATAATGATATGTCTAAACAACAGAAAGTGCTATTAAAATACTTGGGAACCTTCAAAGAAAATTGCCATTGAAGAGACCCCTGAACTTCAGTGAACTGCATCATGAAGAGTCAAGTGTCGTGGACAAAGGGTCGCCCTTAGGAAAGGACACCACACACAAATTTAACTGCACTCACTGTATACATCGCACTCAGATTTGACTGACCTTGAGCAAAGTACAGCTCTCTCCATATGTGTCCACAGGAGCACGGAGGTGATAACCCTAGGAGAACGGGAACTCCTACAGTGACCTCTAATTGCAGACATCAAAAAAACTGAAACCAATTCCTTCTCTCTCGTTTATTGGGATTCCTGGGGCTTACAAAGGCCCACAAAATACTTCCTCCCACAGCTATAACCAATATATTAGTAAATGCACATCACTTACAGTGATAAACAATATTTATAAGTACGTCAATCAAATTATAAAATGAAATACTAACAGCGCTCCATTTGTTAACTGTCATTTTATCATCAAAGCTACAAAACACAGTCACGGTCCTCAGGTGGCAGCTTGAAGCTGGAAGGTGTCAGGGAGGCCTCAGAAGGTCATCCCTGGCCTGGCGTGAACTGGTTTCCTGGGCTTGGACTTCTGGTATTGGCAGCACACGGTTCCTCAGTCACTCACACCTGCTGAGGGGTGCGCTCTGCCAAAGCAAGGTCCCCACCCCGGTCTACTGAGAGACAGCCTGTTGCCTCTGCCACATAAGAGACCACTGACAGCATCTACAATTCAGAGTGTCTAGAATGTCCAATTCTAGGGCCTTCCAGAATTGTCTTCCTCTTTTCTGACTGGACTGGGAACTCTTTTGAGATCATTTCTACCTTCCACTCATACTTTCTAGACAGAGCGTGCTGACTCTCAAACATGGATTTAGGATTCAGGGGAAGAGAGAGTAGTGGAGTCCTGGTTTATGTCACAATTAAAATTGTACAGGAGGAGATAATTACCGCTAGATGTATTTGGCCTACAGGCTTACCCAGTGTTTTAAATGTGAATTAGTTATCTGTGTTTTAAAAAGTGAGAGGATGTCCCATAAAAATCTATGTATGTTTTTTCTTGAAAATGTTGACTATTTGGCAACACCGGGCCCGCCTTTCCACATGGTGCCAGTCGGCTGGAATAGCTTTGAGTCTTGGCACGGGGCATGCATTCTCCAGGTCACCACGTCTCTGCTCTGCCCCAGTCTGAGTATAACACTAAGGCTGAGTGATTGGAGCTATGGAGCACCTTCACCTGAACCATCTTCCTTCATCTGCATTATCTGTCTGGCTTCTACAGAAATTTGGACTGTGATCCCTGCTCTAAGCCATGCTGTCTCCTTTGGATATCACTTACCACTTCCCCTGCTGCCCACAAGAGCTGACCTGGAAATTCTAGTACAGTCTTGGTGCATGTGCTCCAGGACTGTACTAGACTGTACTACAACACCTCCCAGTTTGTCAGCCAGAAGGGGCACAATCTTGGGATTACCTTGGTAGTCCTGTATCTTTTAGTTTCTTAAAATACCCATGAGGGAGTCCTGAGAAGTATACAAGCCATTACTTCCTCATGAAAAATCTACCTTTGGGTAGCTAGTAAATTTGGCAACAGCTTCAAATTAATGTCTATGTACCCAAAGACAATGACCAACTGTGAGAAAACGAAGACTCTTGAGCATAAATAGAGGCTCCGTAATTCCTCCAGATAAAAAAGGTTGCCCTAAGTTTCATAACTAATTTAAAGCATATGTGACAGAGTTACTCTGACAAATGCAGTTTCTGAAGTACAGTAGGAGAGTAAGACGTGGCGAGCAGGGCTGTTTCCTTTAATAAGGAGTAAGTGCGTGAATGCCCAGAGATGGAAAAGGCTGCCCGGGAAGTACAATGGATAGATCTGCCATTTCAGCTGGACCGGCAAGCAGGTTCTGAACATATAGAAAGTGAAGAGAGGGGTTTTCTGTATCGAAGTAACAATCTGAAAAATGCACGAAAGCGGGGAAATGTGAGCAGTGTACTTAGAAAGAGAACAGTTCAGTTTGCCTGGAGTGTAGCTGAGGTTCTCATCCTCATGAATCCTCAACTATTTTAAAGCTGAAGATTCCAGGGTCCACCTTCAAAAACCTGTCTTTTAATCATCATTACAAACGGATTTTTTGCAAAGGGATCACAGTCCCTACTTAGAGAAAAACTTGCATTGTGTGTTTAGGGGGTAGATGCGGGAGAGAGGCAGGGTCCAGGTTCCAGACAGCCTTGGCTTCAGGCCACGGAATTTATAATCTTTCTGTGGTCAACAAAGAGCTACTTTTCCTGGCAGTTTAATATTTGATATTGGGATAAGGGAGAAGGATGCCTTAAAGATGATACCCAAGTTTGGATCCTAGGAGGCACCATTAACAGAAGCAGGAAGCACGAGAGAGATTGGGGATGGTCCTTGGTTCACTTTCTGCCTTTTGGTGTGCTTAGCCTCTGCTTCCTCTGATTGCTTCTAGTACCACTTGCAGTGGAGGAATAGATACTCTTGAGCACTGGTTCCGATCCCTTTGGTCTTAGGCTGGTCACACAAATCTTCCAGGAGTCAGTTTCTCGTCTGAGAGATGGAGAAGACAATATGGTATCTTTCCTGATCTGGTGAGGATCTAAATTGGCTAATGCATCTGAAAGGCCTTTAGAGGACTGTTCATATGTAAGAAATTCTTTTCCTGGGAGAAAAGCCAATGTTTTAAAGTTCCTGGCATGGCTAAATGAATGCTAGTACAACTATGGCATGGCTTACATGTGTTTGCTGAGTATGCAATGGTAATGCTCATTATAAAATGCTAAGAGGAAAAAAAAATAAACTGGACATAAAATTGAATCTATAGAGTGATTATACTTTTAAAATTACCATATTATATGTGAGAAATATAGCTATATTTCAAGAGTTGTTTTCTCTAGTGGTGAGATTGTATTCCCCTTTTTTCCCTTGATTTTTCTCCCTGTACTTTCAAAATTCTCTTCATGAGCATGTATTGCCTTTGTAATCAGAAAAAAGAAACTTTTTTTCAGTCCCAGGGCCCTAAAGCTATTCTAAAATCAGTGAAGTTGGGGAAGAAGATGCTCTTATGGTCTTTCTTCAGAGACCCCATTCTTCTTTTATTTTGATGTTTCCTGCTTGAACACAGACCCATTTTCTTGACTGTGTGTGTGTAGTCTAGACAGAGTCCTCAGGGGGAAAAAAAAAGAAATACCAAAAGGCATGCCTTGAGTTTGTGAAGTCTAAGTCAATATATCTTGATTAGAACCATGAATCCTTCCAATACTTACAGTGGATTTGCTTCCAAATGTTCACCTTCTTAATGGATTGTAAATAAATTGGGAGGGACCTAGCACTGGAGCCTAATAAACACAGAGGATGCCAATGTCTGGAGAAAGGAAAAGAAGGGAATTTGCAGGAACAGGCCAATGTTGTTCCCATAGAGGGCATCATCTTGTTTCGAATTTCTCTGATTTCTTTGTGGGGAATGGGAAGATGGAAAAAATAGGGTACCTGCCAGGAGGCTTGCCCTGTGTTGTGCCCTGGGCTTCCAGAGAAACAAGAGCTGGTGCCTCCACGCTGTTTAACATGCTCCTCCCAGCTTGAAGCCAGAGCAAGATCAAACTGCATACAAAGCTAGGACTTATTAATGTCAGTATGGCAGACTTTTAAGGCCTGGGAATTAGCAAGTTGAGAAGAGAGAGGTCTGCGTCTTCATTATGTGAGTGACTGAAATTACTGAATGAAGGGCAGAGACCAACAGGGCCATAAAGTCCATAAAGTGCAGGTAATGAGTGTTTCAGAAGATGTCCCTAAGGTGGCAATCATGACCATCCCAACTGGATTTCCAATTTACTGATCGTTTATTCAGAATATTCATTCAGGTCAATGTTATAAGAGACAAAGTGATCCACTCATGTTTAGTCCTACCTCTTTCTGTTGAGAAGAATGTGAGAGAGTTCGGGAAGCAGGGTTGGATAGCAAAGAGAAAATGTATCAATACCGGAGGGCAATAGCAGTCCATATTATGCTAATAGGTTTTCAACATAAATTGCAGAAGTGAATTTTCAGACAATTACCAAGAGAAAAAAATGTATAAAAGAGTATCCCATCATGCTTTCATGCCAACTCCACATTTTTTCACCTGAATTTATTGCAGGAAAGCAAATGAAAATGTGTATGAATATGATCTAGAAGCAACACAAAATATTTGAATGTTTATTGAATTAGGCACTAGCTTTTTTTTTCTGGTCTTCACAAGAATGCTTTTACAGAAAATAAAGCATTTAATTTTATTTCAAAGGCCATTTATTTTTCTGTCTGTCATCTGGAATGTTTGAGGTCTTACTTTGGGTATTTGTGTGTGTTTGTGTGCTTATTTTTGCTTTTGTTTTTATTTTTGGATGTGGAAGATAGGGTGGGTTGACTCAAATTGATAACTATTTTAGTTTTTCACTTCACCTTACTGGCATAGGACTAATATAATTATTTCTCTAGAAGCTTTTTTTTAGTGATTATTCCTATCTGTCAGAAGAATAAGCCTATTCTTATTCTTAAAACAGAAATAAATCTATACTTATAATCTCTTGCTGGTTTGAGCTATCTTTCATTTTGAAATATTAGCATTACCATTTAAAAATACTTACTTTCTACTTATTTCATTTTCAATAGTCTCTTATTTATGAAAACATTATATTGTTCTCTTTAGGCATAACATCAGAATTTTATCATCAAATACTGGTACCCAGGAACACAATAAATACAAAGTGGAGTGCCATGTTTTTTTCTTATATTAGGTTCATACTGAATGTCTTTGGGTTTTACAAGTATATATGTATGGCTGGCATAGCTAATAAAAAATGTACAGGTCTATACTTTAAAAGTTCAATACCATGCCAAACATTAAAATAAAAATCTTTTGAGATGGTCATTGATTCTGTAAGAATTATGAACCGTCTCTTCCTTAGAACTCTGTTCATATTAAGTGTAATTTCATCCCTCAGACAAAGCTAGTTGGTGACAATGATAGGGAAGCATTTGATTCCTCATGAATTTCTGAATCCTGTAATCAGTAACCCAAAAAATCCAGAAGGCAAAATGCAGTGCTACTGAGTTGTTTTTCCTTAAGTTGATAAGGTTAAGATGTGGAGGATGAGAAGAGGGATCATCTTTAAAAGAAAGACAAAAATTCAGCATAAACCCAAAATTAGATACCAAAAAATTATTTTTTACTGAATTTTTAACTGAAGACCTCATTAGATACCTTTTCAAACTCTAATGAAACAAGAAAAGTTCATAGGAACACGCTATCACAGGATATCAGAGCAAATCATCCATCTTTCCCAACACCACTGTTTTTAAAAAACTTGTCTCTCTCAAGGAAACAAGGGACAAAAAAACCCCCAAGGGACACTAAAATCTAAAACCAAAACATTTTCAACCATAATCACTCACCTGGTAATTGATAAATGATCATTGGAATGGCCCGGGGGGGCTTTTTCCCTCTTGATGTGACAAGTTTTATCCCTTTTATATCACTTGTCTGTCATTTTCAGGGAAGGGAAAGGAAAAGAGAGGAAGTGAAAAATTAGGCAAAACTCAATGCTGAAGGGACTTCAGAGATGCAGTGGGCCCAGCAGGGATGACTTTTTAGCCTCTCAGAGCTACTTCTAACAGTAACCCTGCTGCTGCACGCCCCCCTCCAAGGACTGCTCCTCCCGTGGACTGTGTTCCTCCTCTTCCTCAGTAGATGGTTGAGTCAAATATACTCGATGTACTTTTTTTTAAAGGAATATTTGAGACTTCTCCAGGTGGAAGAAGTATTGTGCTAATGGTTCTGTTTCATTTTATTTATTTTTTCATTTTATTGCACCTCTCTTTATTGTGCTTTGCAGATACTGCGATTTGTACAAATTGAAAGTTTGTGGTAACCCTGCATTGAACAAGTCAATGGGTACCATTTTTCCAAGTGCATTTACTCACTTTGTGTCTTTGTGTTACATTTTGGTAATTCTCACAATATTTCTAACTTTTTCAATATTATTATATTTTATGGTAATCTGTGTTCAGTGATCTTTTTAACCATTTTTTAATTGAAGTATAGTTAATTTACTTTGTGCTGTTTCAGGCGTACAGCAAAGTGATTCAGTTATACATATATATATCATATATATATATATATATATATATATATATATATATTCTTTTTTCAGATTCTTTTCCATTATAGATTATTGCAAGATACTGAATATAGTTCCCTGTGCTATACAGTAGGTCCTTATCATCTATTTTATATATAGTAGTGTGTATATGTTAATCCCAAACTCCTAATTTATCTCCCTGCCCCCACTATCCCCTTTGGTCACCATAAGCTTGTTTTGTATGTCTTTGAGTCGATTTCTGTTTTGTAAATAAGTTCCTTTGTATCATTTTTTTAGATTCCACATATAAGTGATAACATATAATATTTGTGTTTCTGTGTATGACTTACTTCACTTAATATGACAATCTCTAGTTCCATCCATGTTGCTGCAAATGGCATTATTTCATTTTATTTTATGACTGAGTAATATTGTAATATATATGTACATATATATGTGTGTGTGTGTGTGTGTGTATATATATATATATATATATATATATATATATATATATATATAACATCTTCTTTATCCATTCATTTGCCAATGGACATTTAGGTTTCTTCCATGACTTGGCTATTGTAAATAGTACTGCTATGAACATTGAAGTGCATGTACTTTTTGGAATTAGAGTTTTCTCCAGCTATACACCCAGGAGTGGGATTGCAGGATCATATGGTAACTCTATTCTTAGTTTTTTAAGGAACCTCCATACTGTTCTCCATAGTGGCTGCACCAACTTACATTCCCACCAACAGTGTAGGAGGGTTCCTTTTTCTCCACACCCTCTCCAGCATTTAATGTTTGTAGACTTTTTAAAGATGGCCATTCTGACTGGTTTGAGGTGATACTTCATTTTGATTTTCATTTCTCTAATTAGTGATATTGAGCACCTTTTCATGTGCCTGTTGGCAGTCTGTATGTCTTCTTTGGAGAAATGTCTATTTAGGTCTTCTGCCCATTTTTTGATAGGGTTGTTTGTTTTTTTGATATTAAGCTATATGAGATATTTGTATATTTTAAGGAGGCTAGAATATACAATGGAGAAAAGACAGTCTCTTCAATAAGTGGTGCTGGGAAAACTGGACAGCTACATGTAAAAGAATGAAGTTAGAACATTCTCTAACACCATATATAAAAATAAACTCAAAATGGTTTAAAGACCTAAATGTAAGACTAGATACTATAAAACTCCCAGAGGAAAACATAGGCAGAGCACTCTTAGACATAAATCACAGCAATATTTTTTGGATTCATCTCCTAGAGTAATGGAAATAAAAACAAAAATAAACAAATGGGACCTAATTAAACTGAAAAGCTTTTGGAAAGCACAGCAAAGGAAACCATAAACAAAATGAAAAGACAGGGGCTTCCCTGGTGGCGCAGTGGTTGGGGGGTCTGCCTGCTAGTGCGGGGGACGCGGGTTCGAGCCCTGGTCTGGGAGGATCCCGCATGCCGCGGAGCGGCTGGGCCCGTGGGCCACGGCTGCTGAGCCTGCGCGTCTGGAGCTTGTGCTCTGCAGCGGCGGGGGGCCGCGATAGTGAGTAGGCCCGCGCACCGCGATAAAGAGTGACCCCCGCTTGCCACAACTAGAGAAAGCCCTCGCACAGAAATGAAGACCCAACACAGCAAAAATACATAAATTAATTAATAAACTCCTACCCCCAACATCTTAAAAAAAAAATGAAAAGACAACCTATGGACTGGGAGGAAATATTTGTAAACGATGCTGTTGACAAGGGATTAATTTCCAAAACAGTTCATGTTTTAAATACTGAATTTCTGCAAAACAGTGATGTATCTAATAATACACTTTTTTTTTTTTTTTTTTTTTTTTAATTAAGAAAAGAAAATTTTATTTTTATTTTTTTTTTTTTTTAAAAAGTTTTATTGGAGTATAGTTGCTTTACACTGTTCTTTTCTTTTTTTTTTTTTTTTTTTTAATTTAATTTTATTTTATTTTTTTGCTTTATAACAAATTTAATCAGTTATACATATACATATGTTTCCATATCCCCTCCCTTTTGCGTCTCCCTCCCACCCTCCCTATCCCACCCCTCCAGGCGGTCACAAAGTACCAAGCTGATCTCCCTGTGCTATGCGGCTGCTTCCCACTAGCTATTTACCTCACGTTTGGTAGTGTATATATGTCCATGCCGCTCTTTCACTTTGTCACAGCTTACCCTTCCCCCTCCCCATATCCTCAAGTCCATTCTCTAGTAGGTCTGTGTCTTTATTCCTGTCTTACCCCTATGTTCTTCATGACATTTTTTTTTCTTAAATTCCATATATATGTGTTAGCATACAGTATTTGTCTTTCTCTTTCTGACTTACTTCACTCTGTATGACAGACTCTAGGTCTATCCACCTCATTACAAATAGCTCAATTTCATTTCTTTTTATGGCTGAGTAATATTCCATTGTATATATGTGCCACATCTTCTTTATCCATTCATCCGATGATGGACACTTAGGTTGTTTCCATCTCCGGGCTATTGTAAATAGGGCTGCTATGAACATTTTGGTACATGTCTCTTTTTGAATTATGGTTTTCTCAGGGTATATGCCCAGTAGTGGGATTGCTGGGTCATATGGTAGTTCTATTTGTAGTTTTTTAAGGAACCTCCATACCGTTCTCCATAGCGGCTGTACCAATTCACATTCCCACCAGCAGTGCAAGAGTGTTCCCTTTTTTCCACACCCTCTCCAGCATTTATTGTTTCTAGATTTTTTGATGATGGCCATTCTGACTGGTGTGAGATGATATCTCATTGTAGTTTTGATTTGCATTTCTCTAATGAGTAAAGATGTTGAGCATCCTTTCATGTGTTTGTTGGCAGTCTGTATATCTTCTGTGGAGAAATGTCTATTTAGGTCTTCTGCCCATTTTTGGATTGGGTTGTTTGTTTTTTTGTTATTGAGCTGCATGAGCTGCTTATAAATTTTGGAGATTAATCCTTTGTCAGTTGCTTCATTTGCAAATATTTTCTCCCATTCTGAGGGTTGTCTTTTGGTCTTGTTTATGGTTTCTTTTGCTGTGCAAAAGCTTTTAAGTTTCATTAGGTCCCATGTGTTTATTTTTGTCTTTATTTCCATTTCTCTAGGAGGTGGGTCAAAAAGGATCTTGCTGTGATTTATGTCATAGAGTGTTCTGCCTATGTTTTCCTCTAAGTGTTTGATAGTGTCTGGCCTTACATTTAGGTCTTTAATCCATTTTGAGCTTATTTTTGTGTATGGTGTTAGGGAATGATCTAATCTCATACTTTTACATGTCCCTATCCAGTTTTCCCAGCACCACTTATTGAAGAGACTGTCCTTTCTCCACTGTACATTCCTGCCTCCTTTATCAAAGATAAGGTGACCATATGTCCGTGGGTTTAACTCTGGGCTTTCTATCCTGTTCCATTGATCTATCTTTCTGTTTTTGTGCCAGTACCATACTGTCTTGATTACTGTAGCTTTGTAGTATAGTCTGAAGTCAGGGAGCCTGATTCCTCCAGCTCCATTTTTCGTTCTCAAGATTGCTTTGGCTATTCGGGGTCTTTTGTGTTTCCATACAAATTGTGAAATTTTTTGTTCTAGTTCTGTGAAAAATGCCAGTGGTAGTTTGATAGGGATTGCATTGAACCTGTAGATTGCTTTGGGTAGTAGAGTCATTTTCACAATGTTGATTCTTCCAATCCAAGAACATGGTACATCTCTCCATCTATTTGTATCATCTTTAATTTCTTTCATCAGTGTCTTATAATTTTCTGCATACAGGTCTTTTGTCTCCTTAGGTAGGTTTATTCCTAGATATTTTATTCTTTTTGTTGCAATGGTAAATGGGAGTGTTTCCTTGATTTCTCTTTCAGATTTTTCATCATCAGTATATAGGAATGCCAGAGATTTCTGTGCATTAATTTTGTATCCTGCAACTTTACCAAATTCATTGATTAACTCTAGTAGTTTTCTGGTAGCATCTTTAGGATTCTCTATGTATAGTATCATGTCATCTGCAAACAGTGACAGCTTTACTTCTTCTTTTCCAATTTGGATTCCTTTTATTTCCTTTTCTTCTCTGATTGCTGTGGCTAAAACTTCCAAAACTAGGTTGAATAAGAGTGGTGAAAGTGGGCAACCTTGTCTAGTTCCTGATCTTAGTGGAAATGGTTTCAGTTTTTCACCATTGAGGACGATGCTGGCTGTGGGTTTGTCATATATGGCCTTTATTATGTTGAGGAAAGTTCCCTCTATGCCTACTTTCTGCAGGGTTTTTATCATAAATGGGTGTTGAATTTTGTCGAAAGCTTTCTCTGCATCTATTGAGATGATCATATGGTTTTTCTCCTTCAGTTTGTTAATATGGTGTATCACGTTGATTGATTTGCGTATATTGAAGAATCCTTGCATTCCTGGAATAAACCCCACTTGATCATGGTGTATGATCCTTTTAATGTGCTGTTGGATTCTGTTTGCTAGGATTTTGTTGAGGATTTTTGCATCTATGTTCATCAGTGATATTGGCCTGTAGTTTTCTTTCTTTGTGACATCCTTGCCTGGTTTTGGTATCAAGGTGATGGTGGCCTCGTAGAATGAGTTTGGGAGTGTTCCTCCCTCTGCTATATTTTGGAAGAGTTTCAGAAGGACAGGTGTTAGCTCTTCTCTAAATGCTTGATAGAATTCGCCTGTGAAGCCATCTGGTCCTGGGCTTTTGTTTGTTGGAAGATTTTTTATCACAGTTTCAATTTCAGTGCTTGTGATTGGTCTGTTCATATTTTCTATTTCTTCCTGATTCAGTCTCGGCAGGTTGTGCATTTCTAAGAATTTGTCCATTTCTTCCAGGTTGTCCATTTTATTGGCATAGAGTTGCTTATAGTAATCTCTCATGATCTTTTTTATTTCTGTAGTGTCAGTTGTTACTTCTCCTTTTTCATTTCTAATTCTATTGATTTGAGTCTTCTCCCTTTTTTTCTTGATGAGTCTGGCTAATGGTTTATCAATTTTGTTTATCTTCTCAAAGAACCAGCTTTTAGTTTTATTGATCTTTGCTATCGTTTCCTTCATTTCTTTTTCATTTATTTCTGATCTGATTTTTATGATTTCTTTCCTTCTGCTAACTTTGGGATGTTTTTGTTCTTCTTTCTCTAATTGCTTTAGGTGCAAGGTTAGGTTGTTTATTCGAGATGTTTCCTGTTTCTTAAGGTGGGATTGTATTGCTATAAACTTCCCTCTTAGCACTGCTTTTGCTGCATCCCATAGGTTTTGGGTCGTCGTGTCTCCATTGTCATTTGTTTCTAGGTATTTTTTAATTTCCTCTTTGATTTCTTCAGTGATCACTTCGTTATTAAGTAGTGTATTGTTTAGCCTCCATGTGTTTGTATTTTTTACAGCTCTTTTCCTGTAATTGATATCTAGTCTCATAGCATTGTGGTCGGAAAAGATACTTGATACAATTTCAATTTTCTTAAATTTACCAAGGCTTGATTTGTGACCCAAGATATGATCTATCCTGGAGAATGTTCCATGAGCACTTGAGAAAAATGTGTATTCTGTTGTTTTTGGATGGAATGTCCTATAAATATCAATTAAGTCCATCTTGTTTAATGTATCATTTAAAGCTTGTGTTTCCTTATTTATTTTCATTTTGGATGATCTGTCCATTGGTGAAAGTGGGGTGTTAAAGTCCCCTACTATGAGTGTGTTACTGTCGATTTCTCCTTTTATGGCTGTTAGTATTTGCCTTATGTATTGAGGTGCTCCTATGTTGGGTGCATAAATATTTATAATTGTTATATCTTCTTCTTGGATCGATCCCTTGATCATTATGTAGTGTCCTTCTTTGTCTCTTCTAGTAGTCCTTATTTTAAAGTCTATTTTGTCTGATATGAGAATTGCTACTCCAGCTTTCTTTTGGTTTCCATTTGCATGGAATATCTTTTTCCATCCCCTTACTTTCAGTCTGTATGTGTCTCTAGGTCTGAAGTGGGTCTCTTGTAGACAGCATATAGATGGGTCTTGTTTTTGTATCCATTCAGCCACTCTGTGTCTTTTGGTGGGAGCATTTAGTCCATTTACATTTAAGGTAATTATCGATATGTATGTTCCTATTCCCATTTTCTTAATTGTTTTGGGTTCATTATTGTAGGTCTTTTCCTTCTGTTGTGTTTCTTGCCTAGAGAAGTTCCTTTAGCATTTGTTGTAAAGCTGGTTTGGTGGTGCTGAACTCTCTCAGCTTTTGCTTGTCTGTAAACGTTTTAATTTCTCCATCAAATCTGAATGAGATCCTTGCTGGGTAGAGTAATCTTGGTTGCAGGTTTTTCTCCTTCATCACTTTAAGTATGTCCTGCCACTCCCTTCTGGCTTGTAGAGTTTCTGCTGAGAGATCAGCTGTTATCCTGATGGGGATTCCCTTGTGTGTTATTTGTTGTTTTTGCCTTGCTGCTTTTAATATGATTTCTTTGTGTTTAATTTTTGACAGTTTGATTAATATGTGTCTTGGCGTATTTCTCCTTGGATTTATTCTGTATGGGACTCTCTGTGCCTCCTGGACTTGATTAACTATTTCCTTTCCCATATTAGGGAAGTTTTCAACTATAATCTCTTCAAATATTTTCTCAGTCCCTTTCTTTTTCTCTTCTTCTTCTGGAACCCCTATAATTCGAATGTTGGTGCGTTTAATGTTGTCCCAGAGGTCTCTGAGACTGTCCTCTGTTCTTTTCATTCTTTTTTCTTTATTTTGCTCTGCAGCAGTTATTTCCACTATTTTATCTTCCACCTCACTTATCCGTTCTTCTGCCTCAGTTATTCTGCTATTGATCCCATCTAGAGTATTTTTTATTTCATGTATTGTGTTTTTAATCGATGCTTGATTCATCTTTAGTTCTTCTAGGTCCTTGTTAACTGTTTCTTGCATTTTGTCTATTCTATTTCCGAGATTTTGTATCTGGGAAATAGAATCTTGGATCATCTTTACCATCATTATTCTGAATTCTTTTTCAGGTAGAGTGCCTATTACCTCTTCATTTGTTAGGTCTGGTGGGTTTTTATCTTGCTCCTTCTCCTGCTGTGTGTTTTTCTGTCTTCTCATTTTGCTTATGTTACTGTGTTTGGGGTCTCCTTTTTGCAGGCTGCAGGTTCGTAGTTCCTGTTGTTTTTGGTGTCTGTCCCCAGTGGCTAAGGTTGGTTTAGTGGGTTGTGTAGGCTTCCTGGTGGAGGGGACTAGTGCCTGTGTTCTGGTGGATGAGGCTGGATCTTGTCTTTCTGGTGGGCAGGTCCACGTCTGGTGGTGTGTTTTGGGGTGTCTGTGGACTTTTTATGATTTTAGGCCACCTCTCTGCTAATGGGTGGCGTTGTGTTCCTGTCTTGCTAGTTGTTTGGCTTAGGGTGTCCAGCACTGTAGCCTGCTGGTCGTTGAGTGAAGCTGGGTGCTGGTGTTGAGATGGAGATCTCTGGAAGATTTTCGCCGTTTGATATTATGTGGAGCTGGGAGGTCTCTTGTGGACCAGTGTCCTGAAGTTGGCTCTCCCACCTCAGAGGCACAGCACTGACTCCTGGCTCCTCAATTTGGGATGATGTGTTGTCTATTCATGTATTCCACAGATGCAGGGTACATCAAGTTGATCGTGGAGCTTTAATCCGCTGCTTCTGAGGCTGCTGGGAGAGGTTTCCCTTTCTCTTCTTTGTTCTCACAGCTCCTAGGTCTCAGCTTTGGATTTGGCCCCGCCTCTGCGTGTAGGTCGCCGGAGGGCGTCTGTTCTTCGCTCAGATAGGACAGGGTTAAAGGAGCAGCCTCTTCGGGGACTCTGGCTCACTCAGGCCAGGAGGGAGGGAGGGGCACGGAGTGCGGGGCGAGCCTGCAGCGGCAGAGGTCGGCGTGACGTTGCACCAGCCCGAGGCGCGCCGTGCGTTCTCCCAGGGAAGCCGCCCCTGGATCCCGGGACTCCGGCAGTGGCGGGCTGCACAGGCTCCCGGAAGGGCGGTGTGGGCAGTGACCTGCGCTCGCACACAGGCTTCTTGGCGGCGGCAGCAGCAGCCCCAGCGTCCCACGCCTGTCACTGGGCTCCGCGCTTTCAGTCGCGACTCGCGCCCGTCCGTGGAGCCCCTTTAAGCAGCGCTCTTAATCCCCTCTCCTCGCGCACCAGGAAACCAAGAGGGAAGAAAAAGTCTCTTGCCTCTTCGGCAGCTCTAGAGTTTTCCCGGACTCCCTCCCGGCTAGCTGTGGCACATTAGCCCCCTTCAGGCTGAGTTCTCGCCGCCGGCCCCAGTCCTCTCCCTGCGCTCTGACCGAAGCCCGAGCCTCAGCTTCCAGCACTGCGTGCCCCGGCGGGCGAGCAGACAAGCCTCTCGGGCTGGTGAGTGCCGCTCGGCACCGATCCTCTGTGCGGGAATCTCTCCGCTTTGCCCTACCCAGGTATGTGGGGAGTTTCTTGCCTTTTGGGAGGTCTGGGGTCTTCTGCCAGCGTTCAGTAGGTGTTCTGTAGGAGTTGTTCCACGTGTAGCTGTATTTCTGGTGTATCCGTGGGGAGGAAGGTGATCTCCGCGTCTTACTCTTCCGCCATCTTACCCGGAAGTCCTAATAATACACTTTTAAGCAAATGAATAAAGTTTCTTTTTTAGATGAAACATGAGCTACAAATCATTGCTATAGATGCAGAATATAGAATCTTTATTTCTAGGAAGTATTATTACATGCTTTTAACTATTCTGCAGTGACATTAACCATATGCCTTTGGGTTTGAAACCAAAACCATTTTCTCACCAACATAGATGTATGGAAAATACAATGAAATAGCCTTGATTTCACCCTCTGAAAGGAAGTAACGAGACTCACACCTTCTTTTTGCTTTGAGGTTTGACTGTTAAGCGGATGAAGGACATCAGTGTTTATTTTCACCTGTTTTTCTGCAGCATCCTGTTATGACATCACTGTCCTATCTATGGTGTGAAGGATAAAGAAGGTCATAGACTAGAAATGAACCTGATCTGAGAACAGATTTGCAATGATGTGAAAATATGAGTCACTATGACTCATTTGCTTCCTGACCTAAACAATTGTCTGGCTCTCCATATTTAATAGAGTTACCTGAACTCGATTCTCTGTTCATTTGTGTGACTTCATGGATTTCACCTTTCCTTTGCCAAGCATCAGCCGGAACATTTTACCGAAACATTAAGATGGATTCAAACCCTAGATATTTAGGACCACATAGATGAAAAATCTCTTTCGACTCTCTAATGTTATAGCTAAATTTTATGTTTTAATTGCAAAATGTTAAATTCTTTGGAATCCAGAAGGTATTTATCATTGAACGAGGAAAACATATAGAAGAATTCTTTGGGTAACTCAGTCTCACCATAGCCAAAGAGTCTGAGAAAGGGGGTTTCAAAATGAGACCGTAGGAGCTTCCCTGGTGGTGCAGTGGTTGAGAGTCCGCCTGCTGATGCAGGGGACGCGGGTTCGTGCCCCGGTCTGGGAGGGTCCCACATGCCACGGAGCGGCTGGGCCCGTGAGCCATGGCCGCTGAGCCTGTGCGTCCGGAGCCTGTGCTCCGCAACGGGAGAGGCCACAGCAGTGACAGGCCCGTGTACCGCAAAACAAAACAAAACAAAACAAACAAACAAAAAAACCATAACTGAAACCTTATTTTTACTTTCTTGGTTTACCCTCTTCATGCTCCCCGGGCTCATCTCTTCTTTGGACCAGTAAATGGTAGACTGTGGGAGCTCAGAGATGCTCTCTTCTAAAACATTTCCACTTTCTGGGTCACTGCAGCCCAGAAAGGTGAAATGCCTTGTTTCAAGCTGCATTCAGGTCTGAGACCTCATTTGGCTTTATCACAGAATCCTGAACAGAGTTCAGTGAGCTCAGGGTAGCTTCGGCTTTGGGAGTGGGGGAACGTGGGAAGGCTGTACCATTAGCAAATGGGAAAAAGCTTTCTGAATCAGAGAAAAAGCATTTCTACAGCCAATTAGACAAATCACCCTAAAGGGGAAACACATTTCTCCATTAAAGCCTGCCAGCATACAATATTTCCCAATTAGTTCAAAGAGCACAGACACAGATGTGGGCCAAAATATGCTACCTCCTTCAGAAGTTCTCATATCAATGGTTAGGATCTCTTTACTTTTATGAATGTTTCACATTGTGTGTGGGGGGATTTTTTTCCTTTAAAAAGGAGAGACTTATAACTCGAGAAATTTGAACACAAATACACCCACTGAAAACGCACTGATATCATAGCAGATTTTCACACCAGAGTCTTAAGATGGGCAAAATAATAAATAGAAGTCCAAACTGTTGGTGTTCCAGTTTATAATACCTTGGACAGAAATCCCACCCAAAAAGCTAAATAAAATATCCTTTCTTCTGTGAATATGGTTGCCATATTTAGAAAATAAAAATACAGGACACCCAGTTAAATTTGAATTTCAGATAAGCAAAGAATCATCTTTTAGTATAAGTATGTTCCATGTAATTTGGGGGACATTTAAATTATTCTTAGTTTATTGGTAATTCAAATTTAACTTGACATTCTATATTTTACCCGGCAACCCTATCTATGAGAGAATAAGGCTCCCTAGCTCAGAATGTATAAAGGTATTCATAAAAAATAAACACAGGCACATACAAATTGCACTTCAGACTTCTTGGCAAACGTTCCCAGGTGTGGGACTTGCTAACAGAGGACTGGTCACTGGGAGAACTGTGACCAGCCAGGATGTGGATTCCATCTAGAAACCCCAGAGGCTTGCACCTTGAGATAATCTGTGAGAGGAAAGACATCAAAGGGAAATGTGTTAGAGCAACGGTAGAAAAAATATTTTCTTGTCCACCTTTTTGCAAGTTCTCCTCTGCTGCCAAGTGGCCAGCTGATACCTTTTTCTTTTTCTTTGGCCCAGGTCCATTTACAAGAGCTACGTCATCAGGCAGGCACCCTCGGAGTTTGCCATAGTACATGCTGCAAATTAATTCCATGTGTTACAGAAGGGAGGGATTTGTATTCTCATAAGACTTGTAGACTCCTGGAATGTTAGAGCTGAAAAAGCTCTACTGTTTATAAAATCATCTAATTTCTTTATATCACAGATGAGGTGGAGACTTGGGCCCAGGAAGCCTAAATCACTTGTCTGAGACCTCACAGCAGGAGCCGGGACCAGTACCCCGAGTGATGACTTCAGGCTTAGGTCACCGTTTCACATCTCATCATAATCAGGTATGTAATTGCGATTGACCATGTGTGACTGTGAATGAATGACAATCCACTTGGTTAATATTTCTAGCACTAAAGGCCCTCTCGTCCTTTTGATCATTTTACTATATACCAATGGTACATAATGGCAGTGATGGCTGCTACTACTGATGTAGTAAAGCCTGGTGGGTAGTGCATGGCCTGTGGACTCATACAGACCTACTCAACATCTGGCTGATCCCTTACTAGCAGTGAGGACTCAGGTAGGTCAGGAAAACTCCCAACCTCTCAGAACATCTCTTTATTCATCTGTGGGTACCCACCTCAAGGGACTGTAGGGAGGATGACACGACATATGCAAGTGGAGTTCTTAGCACAGGGCCAGGCACATGGTGAGCCCCTGATCCCTGATAAACATTGCCCACTGTTCTAAATCATGAATATAGAGGTAGGTCCTGTTTTCACTGAGCTCATATTCCAACTAAATACAGCACACATAGGCATCTCTACTTGGAAAGAAATGTTTTAAAGTATTTCCTCTTAGATCGAGGCACAGTATTTCACGAAATAAACAGATGATTTAGGCTAATTATCCAACAAAGCCAGGGAAACAACCCCATCCTTATTGTTCAGAACTCAAATCAAACCTGCAGAGCAGGCTCTGCCAGTGGTTTGAGGAGTCCAGCCACGTATTTCACATCTTCTCTTTCCCTCTCACTCCTCTGAAATATTCACATGTGGTGGGGCTGACTTTATTTGGACTATTTTAACAACTGTGTCCAATTACATCACTGGCTCATTTAAAGATGATTGAATATAGGAAAAGCAAAATTACAAAGTCAGCAGAATTTCTTTGTGGCAGTATCTCACCTCTCATTCTCCAATCGTCTTTCACTTCTTCAGACCCTAAACATCCAGTCCCTTTTTGTAACTGATTCCTAAGCGCCCCAGCCCTGTCACCCTCATACACTCTGACAGAGCGCTGGGGCCAAAATGACCTTTCCCTACACTATCCCCCTGCATACCCATTAAATTTCCCATTTCCTAAGTTGACGGATCACGTAAAGCATTTTGAGGAAAGAAAATTGAGCTAATTCAGTCCAAAGTGTTCACAATTAGTAGTCCAGTAACTCAGCCAGATTTTTCACACTTTTAATGAATCAGCTTTCAGCGTAAAATGCAGTGGATTTGTCTGAGTTGAGATCTACTCTGAGGTAGGAATGGCTGAGTGAGAGAATTTTAAGTCATGTGACCAAAGGAGAGACACCCAAATGTCCCCACATTCTCCAGGCTTCAGGGATCACTCAGCTATTTAATACCAACTGACATGGAATGTGCCCTGTTCTCTACAGCCCTGGGATGTCAGCTTTCTTTGCATTGCATTTCTGCACCTCCTAAGGAATGGTGACATGTCGGACAAATCCATCCTGTAGTGATTTGTCAGTTTTTGCTCTGATCTGCTGCTCTGAACATCTTTGCCGGATTCCTCTTTCCACATTACAACCCTGCTCCAGGCTGTTGCTGTTCTGCCTTATATGGCTAGGCACTACAGTATATATTGACTCAATATCCTCCCTGAGTTTTCCAAAGCACAATAAGCACCAGGTAATGTATTTACAAAATCTTACTAAGGCTTGACACTATCAGATGTGAATTGCAGTGCAAAAGAAAATAAGATTAAAAATCACTACTTAAAGAATCCAACCTCATACTCTTTCCAAAAATATTTCCTACCAGCTCTCTTTTAAGCCTCCCCACCCCATCCTATCCTTTGTGTTGAGCTTCCCTGTGTTCCAGGATTTGGATCATCTACTGATTCTATAGGAATTATAGAAATGAACCAGTGAGATGTCTGCAAAAATCTTTCCCCAGTTGGTGCCAGACCCTATGGAATAAGATGGGCTGAGGGGTCAAAAGGCATAGGAGTCAACCAGGAGAGAAACTGACTTTTGCCAGCTGAATTCTTCTCCAGAGATGTCCTAGGGAGACATTCCTTAGAATGATACTTGGCTCAGGAAGATAGGGGATCTCCCAGGATCCATTTCTGAAATGCATCCAATTGAGAAAAAAACAATAACCTCTTTCTCAGGTTTAACTTCTCAGAGAGGCTGTCTATACCAGCCTCTGTTTCCTCTCAGTTCTCCCCTTTTTCATTATTCTCAGAGACAAGTACACATTCATTGATTTATTCGTTCATTCAACAATTATTTACCAAGTAGTTATTGCATGTAAGGTGCATTGTTAGTTGTTAGGGAGGAAGGAATGAAATAGCATCCTTGGTCCTTCCCTAATGGAGCCTCAGTTAGCAGAGAAGTTAGGCAATATACAACTAGAAGCAACTCTTCAATATATAAATTGCAAACTGCTGTAAAGGAAAAGGCTCTCTGAGAGTAGTTGGAGGGCTGCCCTTTAGATGGAGACAGGAAAAAACCTTATGACCAGGAGGTATTTAATCTGAGAAAGAAGGATAAGAAAGAACCAGCCATGTGAAGAGAGTGTGTAGGGGTGGGTGTGAGTATGGAGTGGAAGTGAGGAAGGAAGAAGAGGAAAAACATTTATACCAATGGAACAGCCTGTGTAAAAGACCTTAAGGGCTTTTAAAGAAACGGTGGAAGTTGTGGTGGAGGCTGAGGGGTAGATTTGGGGGTGGGGAAGGGAACCTAGGAGGCCTGGGTTACAGTGAAGCAGAGGTTGGAAGAGTTACAAGGGACCACTTTTAAGGGCATTCATTGTAAGCCTCAGTAATGAGTTTCCATTTTATTCTAAATATAAAGGGAAGATCATGAAGAAGGGGAGTGCAATGATCATGGTTATGGTTTCTTAAAGATCACTCTGTAGAGATAAGGAGTTGGCAAAAGCGGAAGTGTGGAGACAAGTTATTGGAGTCGTCCAGGTTATTGGTGGTCATGGTGAGAACAGTGGAGATGGAGAAAAGGGAAAAGAGTCAAGAAAAATTGTGGAGGAAGAATAGTCATGACTTGAACGTTTAGATATAGAGCAGAAGGAATCAGTGACTCCCAGAGGGTCACAAAGGAGCCTTCTGGTATCTTGAAAATGACCACCAGTGTATTCATAAGTAGAGATTTCTTGAACTGTATGCTTCAAACACATGCATACATTTTTTTTACATCTTTATTGGAGTATAATTGCTTTACAATGGTGTGTTAGTTTCTGCTTTATAACAAAGTGAATTAGCTATACATATATCTCCGTATCTCCTCCCTCTTGCATCTCCCTCCCACCCTCCCTCTAGGGAGGTGGTCACAAACCACCGAGCTGATCTCCCTGTGCTATGCGGCTACTTCCCACTATCTATCTATTTTATGTTTGGTAGTGTATATATGTCCATGCCACTCTCTCGCTTTGTCACACAGCTTACCCTTCCCCCTCCCCATATCCTCAAGTCCATTCTCTAGTAGGTCTGTGTCTTTATTCCTGTCTTACCCCTAGGTTCTTCATGACATTTTTTTTTTCTTAAATTCCATATATATGTGTTAGCATACGGTATTTGTTTTTCTCTTTCTGACTTACTTCACTCTGTATGACAGTCTCTAGGTCCATCCACCTCACTACAAATAACTCAATTTCGTTTCTTTTTATGGCTGATTAATACTCCATTGTATATATGTGCCACATCTTCTTTATCCATTCATCTGTCGATGGACACTTAGGTTGCTTCCATGTCCTGGCTATTGTAAATAGAGCTGCAATGAACATTGTGGTATATGACTCTTTTTGAATTATGGTTTTCTCAGGGTATATGCCCAGTAGTGGGATTGCTGGGTCATATGGTAGTTCTATTTTTAGTTTTTTAAGGAACCTCCATACTGTTCTCCATAGTGGCTGTACCAATTCACATTCCCACCAGCAGTGCAAGAGCGTTCCCTTTTCTCCACACCCTCTCCAGCATTTATTGTTTCTAGATTTTTTGATGATGGCCATTCTGACTGGACACATGTATACATTTTATGCTCTTTATGCTCAGTAGACTATACTTGAATACAAATGTTTATATAAGGTTTCTGGCTTGGCAGCTGTGGGGCTAGCAGCATTCTTTTCTCAGCTGGGGATGCCCAGAGTAGGACAGGTATCAGTGAGAGTTGTGGGAGGAATCAAGAGACCCGTTGAGGGTTGTGGCCCTGAGACCCCTGAGAGTCGCCCATGTGGACACAGCACATGGGCAGCTGTATTTGTGCGTCTAGAACTTAGAAAGGTGATCTGGGCTAAAAATTATGGACTCTTCTCATTTTCAGAATTTTACTGCTACATTCTGAGGAAAGTCAGATAGGAAATAATAAACACACCTTCTGAAAAAAAATTTTAGGAAGTTAAACATGTTCATAAAATATTACAAAGTTTTTTACACAGACCGTTTCTGGTTTCTATTGAAATTCCAAAGGTCTGATGGTAACCAGAAGCCCTATAGGGTTTTCACTTTATGTAACATCTCTGAAATTCTGGCAGCAGAGAAAATACACATAAGGATGATTTTTTTAAATTATGATTGGCCTAGATTTTATTATTCTTCAAAACCTTTCACAAAACCACAGTGCAACTGTTCGTGTATATATGATTTTGAAGTGGTTGTTAATATGCAGGCCAGACATCATGACACTGAGGCTTTCCAAAATTTTGGAAAAAAATAATCAGGAAGAAACGTTCAAAGTAAGCATTTTTAAAGACCTAAAGGAAATGGTAAGTCACCATGTCTACTTTGTTAGTTGAATACATGCTAGTTATCAATCACTGGCAGCTTATCTGCCATATCTCCTAAATTCACACCTCCTTCTTCTGAGCTTGGAGTTGTAACATGGGCAATTGAAGTTATCCAGATAATAAAAAATGTTTAAATCACCATATGAATGAATCAGCCAGGCATTACCCCTGAAATTAATAAAATTATTATTATTTTGATTATATATTACTCTGCATCACTGATCCTTTCAAGATGAGTGAATCTTAGATGATACAAGGAAAACAAATATAAAAGTAGAGATGTAGAGACTTCCGGGTAAGATGGCGGAAGAGTAAGACGCGGAGATCACCTTCCTCCCCACGGATACACCAGAAATACAGCTACACGTGGAACAACTCCTACAGAACACCTACTGAATGCTGGCAGAAGACCCCAGACCTCCCAAAAGGCAAGAAACTCCCCACATACCTGGTTAGGGCAAAGCGGAGAGATCCGCACACAGAGGATCGGTGCCGAGCGGCACTCACCAGCCCGAGAGGCTTGTCTGCTAGCCCGCCGGGGCGCGCAGCGCTGGAAGCTGAGGCTCGGGCTTCGGTCAGAGCGCAGGGAGAGGACTGGGGCTGGCGGCGAGAACTCAGCCTGAAGGGGGCTAATGTGCCACAGCTAGCCGGGAGGGTGTCCGTGAAAACTCTGGAGCTGCCGAAGAGGCAAGAGACTTTTTCTTCCCTCTTGGTTTCCTGGTGCGCGAGGAGAGGGGATTAAGAGCGCTGCTTAAAGGGGCTCCACAGACGGGCGCGAGTCGCGACTGAAAGCGCGGAGCCCAGTGACGGGCGTGGGACGCTGGGGCTGCTGCTGCCGCCGCCAAGAAGCCTGTGTGCGAGCGCAGGTCACTGCCCACACCGCCCTTCCGGGAGCCTGTGCAGCCCGCCACTGCCGGGGTCCCGGGATCCAGGGGCGGCTTCCCTGGGAGAACGCACGGCGCGCCTCGGGCTGGTGCAACGTCACGCCGACCTCTGCCACTGCAGGCTCGCCCCGCACTCCGTGCCCCTCCCTCCCGTCCGGCCTGAGTGAGCCAGAATCCCCGAAGAGGCTGCTCCTTTAACCCTGTCCTATCTGAGCGAAGAGCAGACGCCCTCCGGCTACCTACACGCAGAGGCGGGGCCAAATCCAAAGCTGAGACCCAGGAGCTGTGAGAACAAAGAAGAGAAAGGGAAACCTCTCCCAGCAGCCTCAAAAGCAGCGGATTAAAGCTCCACAATCAACTTGATGTATCCTGCATCTGTGGAATACATGAATAGACAACAAATCATCCCAAATTGAGGAGCCCGGAGTCAGTGCTGTGCCTCTGAGGTGGGAGAGCCAACTTCAGGACACTGGTCCACAAGAGACCTCCCAGCTCCACATAATATCAAACGGCGAAAATCTTCCAGAGATCTCCATCTCAACACCAGCACCCAGCTTCACTCAACGACCAGCAGGCTACAGTGCTGGACACCCTAAGCCAAACAACTAGCAAGACAGGAACACAACGCCACCCATTACCAGAGAGGTGGCCTAAAATCATAAAAAGTCCACAGACACCCCAAAACACACCACCAGACGTGGACCTGCCCACCAGAAAGACAAGATCCAGCCTCATCCACTAGAACACAGGCACTAGTCCCCTCCACCAGGAAGCCTACACAACCCACTAAACCAACCTTAGCCACTGGGGACAGACACCAAAAACAACAGGAACTACGAACCTGCAGCCTGCAAAAAGGAGACCCCAAACACAGTAACATAAGCAAAATGAGAAGACAGAAAAACACACAGCAGGAGAAGGAGCAAGATAAAAACCCACCAGACCTAACAAATGAAGAGGTAATAGGCACTCTACCTGAAAAAGAATTCAGAATAATGATGGTAAAGATGATCCAAGATTCTATTTCCAAGATCCAAGATCTTGGAAATAGAATAGACAAAATGCAAGAAACAGTTAACAAGGACCTAGAAGAACTAAAGATGAATCAAGCATCGATTAAAAACACAATAAATGAAATAAAAAATACTCTAGATGGGATCAATAGCAGAATAACTGAGGCAGAGGAACGGATAAGTGAGGTGGAAGATAAAATAGTGGAAATAACTGATGCAGAGCAAAATAAAGAAAAAAGAATGAAAAGAACAGAGGACAGTCTCAGAGACCTCTGGGACAACATTAAACGCACCAACATTCGAATTATAGGGGTTCCAGAAGAAGAAGAGAAAAAGAAAGGGACTGAGAAAATATTTGAAGAGATTATAGTTGAAAACTTCCCTAATATGGGAAAGGAAATAGTTAATCAAGTCCAGGAGGCACAGAGAGTCCCATACAGAATAAATCCAAGGAGAAATACGCCAAGACACATATTAATCAAACTGTCAAAAATTAAACACAAAGAAATCATATTAAAAGCAGCAAGGCAAAAACAACAAATAACACACAAAGGAATCCCCATCAGGATAACAGCTGATCTCTCAGCAGAAACTCTACAAGCCAGAAGGGAGTGGCAGGACATACTTAAAGTGATGAAGGAGAAAAACCTGCAACCAAGATTACTCTACCCAGCAAGGATCTCATTCAGATTTGATGGAGAAATTAAAACGTTTACAGACAAGCAAAAGCTGAGAGAGTTCAGCACCACCAAACCAGCTTTACAACAAATGCTAAAGGAACTTCTCTAGGCAAGAAACACAACAGAAGGAATATACCTACAATAATGAACCCAAAACAATTGAGAAAATGGGAATAGGAACATACATATCGATAATTACCTTAAATGTAAATGGACTAAATGCTCCCACCAAAAGACACAGAGTGGCTGAATGGATACAAAAACAAGACCCATCTATATGCTGTCTACAAGAGACCCACTTCAGACCTAGAGACACATACAGACTGAAAGTAAGGGGATGGAAAAAGATATTCCATGCAAATGGAAACCAAAAGAAAGCTGGAGTAGCAATTCTCATATCAGACAAAATAGACTTTAAAATAAGGACTACTAGAAGAGACAAAGAAGGACACTACATAATGATCAAGGGATCGATCCAAGAAGAAGATATAACAATTGTAAATATTTATGCACCCAACATAGGAGCACCTCAATACATAAGGCAAATACTAACAGCCATAAAAGGAGAAATCGACAGTAACACAATCATAGTAGGGGACTTTAACACCCCACTTTCACCAATGGACAGATCATCCAAAATGAAAATAAATAAGGAAACACAAGCTTTAAATGATACATTAAACAAGATGGACTTAATTGATATTTATAGGACATTCCATCCAAAAACAACAGAATACACATTTTTCTCAAGTGCTCATGGAACATTCTCCAGGATAGATCATATCTTGGGTCACAAATCAAGCCTTGGTAAATTTAAGAAAATTGAAATTGTATCAAGTATCTTTTCTGACCACAATGCTATGAGACTAGATATCAATTACAGGAAAAGAGCTGTAAAAAATACAAACACATGGAGGCTAAACAATACACTACTTAATAACGAAGTGATCACTGAAGAAATCAAAGAGGAAATTAAAAAATACCTAGAAACAAATGACAATGGAGACACGACGACCCAAAACCTATGGGATGCAGCAAAAGCAGTTCTAAGAGGGAAGTTTATAGCAATACAATCCCACCTTAAGAAACAGGAAACATCTCGAATAAACAACCTAACCTTGCACCTAAAGCAATTAGAGAAAGAAGAACAAAAACATCCCAAAGTTAGCAGAAGGAAAGAAATCATAAAAATCAGATCAGAAATAAATGAAAAAGAAATGAAGGAAACGATAGCAAAGATCAATAAAACTAAAAGCTGGTTCTTTGAGAAGATAAACAAAATTGATAAACCATTAGCCAGACTCATCAAGAAAAAAAGGGAGAAGACTCAAATCAATAGAATTAGAAATGAAAAAGGAGAAGTAACAACTGACACTACAGAAATAAAAAAGATCATGAGAGATTACTATAAGCAACTCTATGCCAATAAAATGGACAACCTGGAAGAAATGGACAAATTCTTAGAAATGCACAACCTGCCAAGACTGAATCAGGAAGAAATAGAAAATATGAACAGACCAATCACAAGCACTGAAATTGAAACTGTGATAAAAAATCTTCCAACAAACAAAAGCCCAGGACCAGATGGCTTCACAGGCGAATTCTATCAAGCATTTAGAGAAGAGCTAACACCTATCCTTCTGAAACTCTTCCAAAATATAGCAGAGGGAGGAACACTCCCAAACTCATTCTACGAGGCCACCATCACCTTGATACCAAAACCAGGCAAGGATGTCACAAAGAAAGAAAACTACAGGCCAATATCACTGATGAACATAGATGCAAAAATCCTCAACAAAATACTAGCAAACAGAATCCAACAGCACATTAAAAGGATCATACACCATGATCAAGTGGGGTTTATTCCAGGAATGCAAGGATTCTTCAATATACGCAAATCAATCAACGTGATACACCATATTAACAAACTGAAGGAGAAAAACCATATGATCATCTCAATAGATGCAGAGAAAGCTTTCGACAAAATTCAACACCCATTTATGATAAAAACCCTGCAGAAAGTAGGCATAGAGGGAACTTTCCTCAACATAATAAAGGCCATATATGACAAACCCACAGCCAGCATCGTCCTCAATGGTGAAAAACTGAAACCATTTCCACTAAGATCAGGAACTAGACAAGGTTGCCCACTTTCACCACTCTTATTCAACCTAGTTTTGGAAGTTTTAGCCACAGCAATCAGAGAAGAAAAGGAAATAAAAGGAATCCAAATTGGAAAAGAAGAAGTAAAGCTGTCACTGTTTGCAGATGACATGATACTATACATAGAGAATCCTAAAGATGCTACCAGAAAACTACTAGAGTTAATCAATGAATTTGGTAAAGTAGCAGGATACAAAATTAATGCACAGAAATCTCTGGCATTCCTATATACTGATGATGAAAAATCTGAAAGTGAAATCAAGGAAACACTCCCATTTACCATTGCAACAAAAAGAATAAAATATCTAGGAATAAACCTACCTAAGGACACAAAAGACCTGTATGCAGAAAATTATAAGACACTGATGAAAGAAATTAAAGATGATACAAATAGATGGAGAGATGTACCATGTTCTTGGATTGGAAGAATCAACATTGTGAAAATGACTCTACTACCCAAAGCAATCTACAGGTTCAATGCAATCCCTATCAAACTACCACTGGCATTTTTCACAGAACTAGAACAAAAAATTTCACAATTTGTATGGAAACACAAAAGACCCCGAATAGCCAAAGCAATCTTGAGAACGAAAAATGGAGCTGGAGGAATCAGGCTCCCTGACTTCAGACTATACTACAAAGCTACAGTAATCAAGACAGTATGGTACTGGCACAAAAACAGAAAGATAGATCAATGGAACAGGATAGAAAGCCCAGAGTTAAACCCACGCACATATGGTCACCTTATCTTTGATAAAGGAGGCAGGAATGTACAGTGGAGAAAGGACAGTCTCTTCAATAAGTGGTGCTGGGAAAACTGGATAGGGACATGTAAAAGTATGAGATTAGATCACTCCCTAACACCATACACAAAAATAAGCTCAAAATGGATTAAAGACCTAAATGTAAGGCCAGACACTATAAAACTCTTAGAGGAACACATAGGCAGAACACTCTATGACATAAATCACAGCAAGATCCTTTTAGACCCACCTCCTAGAGAAATGGAAATAAAGACAAAAATAAACACATGGGACCTAATGAAACTTAAAAGCTTTTGCACAGCAAAGGAAACCATAAACAAGACCAAAAGACAACCCTCAGAATGGGAGAAAATATTTGCAAATGAAGCAACTGACAGAGGATTAATCTCCAAAATTTATAAGCAGCTCATGCAGCTCAATAACAAAAAAACAAACAACCCAATCCAAAAATGGGCAGAAGACCTAAACAGACATTTCTCCACAGAAGATATACAGACTGCCAACAAACACATGAAAGGATGCTCAACATCTTTACTCATTAGAGAAATGCAAATCAAAACTACAATGAGATATCACCTCACACCAGTCAGAATGGCCATCATCAAAAAATCTAGAAACAATAAATGCTGGAGAGGGTGTGGAAAAAAGGGAACACTCTTGCACTGCTGGTGGGAATGTGAATTGGTACAGCCGCTATGGAGAACGGTATGGAGGTTCCTTAAAAAACTACAAATAGAACTACCATATGACCCAGCAATCCCACTACTGGGCATATACCCTGAGAAAACCATAATTCAAAAAGAGACATGTACCAAAATGTTCATAGCAGCCCTATTTACAATAGCCCGGAGATGGAAACAACCTAAGTGTCCATCATCGGATGAATGGATAAAGAAGATGTGGCACATATATACAATGGAATATTACTCAGCCATAAAAAGAAATGAAATTGAGCTATTTGTAATGAGGTGGATAGACCTAGAGTCTGTCATACAGAGTGAAGTAAGTCAGAAAGAGAAAGACAAATACTGTATGCTAACACATATATATGGAATTTAAGAAAAAAAAATGTCATGAAGAACATAGGGGTAAGACAGGAATAAAGACACAGACCTACTAGAGAATGGACTTGAGGATATGGGGAGGGGGAAGGGTAAGCTGTGACAAAGTGAAAGAGCGGCATGGACATATATACACTACCAAACGTGAGGTAGATAGCTAATGGGAAGCAGCCGCATAGCACAGGGAGGTCAGCTCGGTACTTTGTGACCGCCTGGAGGGGTGGGATAGGGAGGGTGGGAGGGAGACGCAAAAGGGAGGGGTTATGGAAACATATGTATATGTATAACTGATTAAATTTGTTATAAAAAAAATAAAAAATAAAATAAAATAAAAAAATAATAATAAAATAGTGAAGTTTGAAAGTAATCTAAATATTCAAAACTAGATGATTTGTGATATGCCTGTGTAGCATAAATTTATGCAATCAATAAATTAAAATGTGGTTTCAAAAAAAAAAAAAAGTAGAGATGTACTTTTGTGTTTACACACACACAAACAACTTTTACTACTGACATGCAAATGCAACCATTATGGGCTGATGTTTACTATAAAGAGTAGTTAAGAAATATAAACCCTGCTAGGAATTTGCTCCATGAAGAAATATGTTTAGTAAGAGATCTGTCACCCACTGAACAGAGTACACTTCAAATCTGCAGGTTATTATAATTATTTCAGAATGACAAACTGCACGAGAGTCAAACACATTTAAGCTGCCTTCACCTCAGTCATGGTGTGAGCCACGTGGTGAGTTCTGTGGGGCTGGGAGAATCATTTTCTGGCCCATCACCATCCAGTTTACACCAAGTCACTGGAGATAACAAAACATTTTGAAACTCTTACATTCCAATAAATTATACAAATTATCTGTTAAAAGCAAGTTTGAGAGATTGGTTCAAGATGGCAGAGTAGAGGACGTGTGCTCACTCCCTCTTGTGAGAGCACCGGAATCACAACTAACTGCTGGACAATCATCGACAGGAAGACACTGGAGCTCACCAAAAAAGACACCCCACATCCAAAGACAAAGGAGAAGCCACAGTGAGACGGTAGGAGGGGCACAATCACAATAAAATCAAATCCCATAACTGCTGGGTGGGTGACTCACAAGCTGGAGAACAGTTATACCACAGAAGTCCAATCACTGGAGTGAAGGTTCTGAACCTCACATCAGGCTTCCCAACCTGGGGGTCCGGCAATGGGAGGAGGAATTCCTAGCAAATCAGACTTTGAAGGCTAGTGGGATATGACTGCAGGACTTAGACAGGACTGGGGGAAACAGAGACTGCACTCTTGGAGGACACACACAAAGTAGTGGGCACATCAGGACCCAGGGGAAGGAGCAGTGACCCCATAGGAGACTGAACCAGACCTACCTGCTAGTGTTGGAGGGTCTCCTGCAGAGGCAGGGAGTGGCTGTGTCTCACTAGGAGGACAAGGACACTGGCAGAAGTTCTGGGAAGTACTCCTTGACGTGAGCCCTCCCAGAGTCCACCATTAGCCCCACCAAAGAACCTGTAGTCTCCAATGCTGGGTCCTCTCAGGCCAAACAACCAACAGGGAGGGAACCCAGCCCCACCCATCAGCAGACAAGTGGATTAAAGTTTTACTGAGCTCTGCCCACCAGAGCAACACCCAGCTCTACCCACCACCAATCCCTTCCATAAGGAAGCTTGCGTAAGACTCTTAGATAGCCTCATCCACCAGAGGGCAGACAGCGAAAGCAAGAAGAACTACAATCCTGCAGCCTGTGGGAAAAAAACCACATTCACAGAAAGACAAAATGAAAAGGCAGAGGACTTTGTACCAAATGAAGGAACAAGATAAAACCCAGAAAGACAACTCAATGTAGTGGGGATAGGCAACCTTCCAGAAAAAGAATTCGGAATAATGATAGTGAAGATGATCCAGGACCTTGGAAAAAGAATGGAGGCAAAGATCGAGAAGATGCAAGAAATGTTTAACAAAGACCTAGAAGAATTAAAGAACAAACAAACAGAGATGAACAGTATAATAACTGAAATGAAAACTACACTAGAAAGAATCAATAGCAGAATAACTGAGGCAGAAGAACGGATAAGTGACCTGGAAGACAGAATGGTGGAATTCGCTGCTGTGGAAAAAAATAAAGAAAAAAGAATGAAAAGAAATGAAGACAGCCTAAGACACCTCTGGGACAACATTAAATGCACCAACATTTGCATTATAGGGGTCCCAGAAGGAGAAAGGACCTGAGAAAATATTTGAAGAGATTAGAGTCAAAAATTTCCCTAACATGGGAAAGGAAATAGCCACCCAAGTCCAGGAAGCACAAGAGTCCCAGGCAGGATAAACCCAAGGAGAAACATGCCAAGACATATAGTAATCAAATTGACAAACATTAAAGACAAAGAAAAATTATTGAAAGCAGCAAGGGAAAAATGACAAATAACATACAAGGGAACTCCCATAAGGTTAACAGCTGATTTCTCAGCAGAAACTCTACAAGCCAGAAGGGAGTGGCATGATATATTTCAAGTGATGAAAGGGAAGAACCTACAGCCAAGATTGCTCTACCTGGCAAGGATCTCATTCAAATTAGATGGAGAAATCAAAAGCTTTGCAGACAAGTAAAAGCTAAGAGAATTCAGCACCGCCAAACCAGCTCTACAACAAAAGCTAAAGGAACTTCTCTAAGTGGGAAACACAAGAGAAGAAAAGACCTACAAAACAAACCCATAACAATTAAGAAAATGGTAATAGGAACATACATGTCAATAATTACCTTAAATGTGAATGGATTAAATGCTCCAACCAAAAGACACAGGCTCACTGAATGGATACAAACACAAGACCCGTATATATGCTGTCTACAAGAGACCCACTTCAGACCTAGGGACACATATAGACTGAAAGCGAGGGGATGGAAAAAGATATTCCATGCAAATGGAAATCAAAAGAAAGCTGGAGTAGCAATACTCATATCAGATAAAATAGACTTTAAAATAAAGACTGTTACAAGAGACAAGGAAGGACACTACATAATGATCAAGGGATGAATCCAAGAAGAAGATCTAACAATTATAAATGTATATGCACCCAACATAGGAGCACCTCAATACATAAGGCAACTGCTAACAGCTCTAAAACAGGAAATCGACAGTAACACAATTATAATGAGGGACTATAACACCTCACTTATACCAATGGACAGATCATCCAGATGGAAAATGAATAAGGAAACACAAGCTTTAAATGACAAAATAGACCAGATAGATTTAATTGATATTTATAGGACATTCCATCCAAAAACAGCAGATTATACTTTCTTCTCAAGTGCACATGGAACATTCTCCATGACAGATCACATCTTGGGTCATAAATCAAGCCTTGGTAAATTTAAGAAAACAGAGATCATATCAGGCATCTTTTCCAACCACAACGCTATGAGATTAGAAATCAATTACAGAGAAAAAAAAAACGTAAAAAACACAAACACATGGAGACTAAACAATACGTTACTAAATAACCAAGAGATCACTGAAGAAATCAAAGAGGAAATCAAAAAATACCTAGAGACAAATGACAAGGAAAACAGGAAGATCCAAAACCTATGGGATGCAGCAAAAGCAGTTTTTTTTTTTTTTTGCGGTACACCAGCCCCTCACTGTTGTGGCCTCTCCCGTTGTGGAGCACAGGCTCTGGACGCGCAGGCTCAACAGCCATGGCTCACAGGCCCAACCGCTCTGCACCATGTGGGATCTTCCTGGACCGGGACATGAACTGATGTCCCCTGCATCAGCAGGCAGACTCTCAAACACTGCGCCACCAGGGAAGGCCCAGCAAAAGCAGTTTTAAGAGGGAAGTTTATAGCAATACAAGCCTACCTCAAAAAACAAGAAAAATCTCAAGTAAACAACTTAACCTTACACCTAAAGGAACTAGAGAAAGAAGAACAAACAAAACCCAAAGTTAGTGAAGGAAAGAAATCATAAAGATCAGAACAGAAATAAATGAAATAGAAACAAACAAAACAATAGCAAAGATCAATAAAACTAAAAGCTAGTTCTTTGAGAAGATAAACAAAATTGATAAACCTTTAGCCTGACTCATCAAGAAAAAGAGGGAGAGGACTCAAATCAATAAAATTAGAAATGAAAAAGGAGAAGTTACAATGGACACCACAGAAATACAAAGCGTCATAAGAGACTACTACAAGCAACTCTATGCCAATAAAATGCACAAGCTGGAAGAAATGGACAAATTCTTAGAAAGGTATAACCTTCCAAGACTGAACCAGGAAGAAATAGAAAATATGAATAGGTCTATCACAAGCAATGAAATTGAAACTGTGATTAAAAATCTCCCAACAGGGGCTTCCCTGGTGGCGCAGTGGTTGAGAATCTGCCTGCCGATGCAGGGGACACGGGTTCGTGCCCCGGTCCGGGAAGATCCCACATGCCGCGGAGCGGCTCGGCCCATGAGCCATGGCCACTGGGCCTGCGCGTCCGGAGCCTGTGCTCCGCAATGGGAGAGGCCACGACAGTGAGAGCCCTGTGTACCACAAAAAAAAAAAAAAAAAAAACTTCCAACAAACAAAAGCCCAGGACCAGATGGCTTCACAGGTGCATGTTATCAAACATTTAGAGAAGAACTAACACCCATCCTTCTCAAACTCTTCCCAAAATTTGCAGAGGGAGGAACACTCCCAAACTCATTCTATGAAGCCACCATCACCTGATACCAAAACCAGACAAAGATACTACAAGAAAAGAAAATTACATACCAATATCACTGATGAATATAGATGCAAAAATCCTCAACAAAATACTAACAAACAGAATCCAACAACACATTAAAAGGATCATACACTATGCTCAAGTGGGATTTATCCCAGGGATGCAAGGATTCTTCAATATATGCAAATCAATCAATGTGATACACCATATTAACAAATTGAAGAATAAGAACCATACGATCATCTCAACAGATGCAGAAAAAGCTTTTGACAAAATTCAACACCCATTTATGATAAAAACTCTCCAGAAAGTGGGCATAGAGGGAACATACCTCAACATAATAAAGGTTCTATACGGCAAACCCACAGCAAACATCATTCTCAATGGTGAAAAACCAAAGGCGTTTCCTCTAAGATCAGGAACAAGACAAGGATATCCGCTCTCGCCACTATTATTCAACATAGTTTTGGAAGTCCTAGCCACAGCAATCAGAGAAGAAAAAGAAATAAAAGGAATCCAAATTGGAAAAGAAGAAGTAAAATTGTCACTGTTTGCAGATGACATGATACTATACATAGAGAATCCTAAAGATGCCACCAGAAAACTACTAGAGCTAATTAATGAATTTGGTAAAATTTCAGGATACAAAATTAATGCACAGAAATCTCTTTCATTCCTATACACTAACAACAAAAAATCAGAAAGAGAAATAAAGGAAACCATCCCATTCCCCACTGCAACAAAAAGAATAAAATACCTAGGAATAAACCTACCTAAGGAGGTAAAAGACCTGCACTCAGAAAACTATAAGACACAGATGAAAGAAATCAAAGATGACACACACAGATGGAGAGATATACCATGTTCTTGGACTGGAAGAATCAATATTGTGAAAATGACTATACTACCCAAAGTAGTGTACGGATTCAATGCAATCTGTATCAAATTACCAGCGGCATTTTTTACAGAACTAGAACAAAAAATCTTAAAGTTTGTATGGAGACACAAAAGACCCTGAATAGCCAAAGCAGTCCTGAGGGAATACAATGGAGCTGGAGGAATCAGACTCCCTGACCTAAGACTATACTACAAAGCTACAGTAATCAACACAATATGGTGCTGGCACAAAAACAGAAATATAGATCAATGGAACAGGATAGAAAGCCCAGAGATAAACCCACTCACATACGGTCACCTTATTTTTGATAAAGGAGGCAAGAATATACAATGGAGAGAAGACAGCCTCTTCAATAAGTGGTGCTGGAAAAACTGGACAGCTACATGTAAAAGAATGAAATTAAAACACTTCCTAACTCCATACACAAAAATAAACTCAAAATGGGTTAAAGGCCTAAATATAAGGCCAGCCACTATCAAACTCTTAGAGGAAAACATAGGCAGAACACTCTGTGACATAAATCACAGCAAGATCCTTTTTGACCCACCTCCTAGAGAATGGAAATAAAAACAAAAATTAACAAATGAGATCTAATGAAATTTAAAAGCTTTTGCAAAACAAAGGAAACTACAATCAAGACGAAAAGACAACCCTCAGAATGGGAGAAAATATTTGCACACGAATCAACTGACAAAGGATTAATCTCCAAAATATATAAACAGCTCATGCAGCTCAATATTAAAAAAACAAACAACCCAATCCAAAAACGAGCAGAAGACCTAAACAGACATTTCTCCAAAGAAGACATACAGATGGCCATGAAGCACATGAAAAGCTGCTCAACATCACTAATTATTAGAGAAGTGCAAATCAAAACTACACTGAGGTATCACCTCACAGCAGTTAGAATGGGCATCATCATAAAATCTACAAACAACCAATGATGGAGAGGGTGTGGAGAAAAGAGAACCCTCTTGCACTGTTGGTGGGAATGTAAATTGATACAGCCACTATGGAGAACAGTATGGAGGTTCCTTAAGGAACTAAAAATAGAATTACCATATAATCCAGCAATCCCACTACTGGGCATATACCCAGAGAAAACCATAATTCGAAAAGACACACGCACCCCCATGTTCATTGCAGCACTGTTTACAATAGCCGGGTCATGGAAGCAACCTAAATGCCCATCGACAGAGGAATGGATAAAGAAGATGTAGTATATATACAATGGAATATGACTCAGCCTTAAAAAAGAACTAAATTGGGTCATTTGTAGAGACGTGGATGGATCTAGAGGCTGTCATGCAGAGTGAAGTAAGTCAGAAAGAGAAAAGTAAATATTGTATATTAACTCATATGTGTGGAACCTAGAAAAATGGTACAGATAAACCAGTTTGCAGGGCAGAAATAGAGACACAGATGTAGAGAACAAATGTATGGACACCGAGGGGGAAAAGTGGCGGGGCAGGGGCTGGTGGTGGTGGGATGAACTGGGAGATTGGGATTGACATATATACACTAATATGTATAAAATGGATTAATAAGAACCTGCTGTATAAAAAATAAATAAAATAAAATTCAAAAAAATAAAACCGCAAGTTTGAGTTACTAGACACCAGTGCTGGGCAAAGCACCCAGGGGAGCAAACCAAGAGCCACTGACAGTAAAGACAGAAAGACTGGAGGGCAGAAATTCAACAGGGAAAGACACAAGTGCCATATGGACCTATAGCGCTAACGTGGCTGCCATTTCATATGCACAGCCATGTCGTGTGCACCCTTTAAAAAAAGACAGTCCGGACTCTTTTAGAGAACAAGGGTAAAAAAATGTAGATACTCAATGCGTAGCCTGAATGAGGGATCACAATGTTAAAGTGACGATAAAGAGGTAATAAGCATTTATATTCTAAATATAAAAGCTACTGGAGAGAGAGTATGAAACTAAAAGCAGCCAAAGGATACAGAATCAGCTTATTGGTGGGAGACAGAAGAACATGCTAACGTTTAGCAGCTGCCCAGAAATCAGTGCGGTGTAGGAAGGGCTGAGCAGTGAGCTGGAAACCAGACTCCTGAGGGTTGACTCCAGACTCAGCCCCTTTCTAACTGTGTAGCTGTGGGCAAACTCAGGCACCTCTCTATGCCTTGGTTTTCTGGTCTGTAAAATAAGAATACTAATGGGACCTTTCTAATAATAATGAGGTTCTCTTGAGATTAAAGGAGTGAAATCTTGTAAAGCACTTAAAACAATGCTTGTTAAAGAAGTAGGCACTTAGTAAATGATCGATATTCTTATTTGGGGCCAATTACAACAATTAGCTAAATAGCAAGTTTTTCTGTAGACATTATTCCAGGGACTTATTTCATGTTTTGCAAGAAGACAAGAGAAGAAATTTATAAGTTTGTCCATGTCATCGCTTACTTTGATTTCTACTGAGAAGTGAGGGTGAGTGGATCACCTGAGACAGCCTTGGTCCTTCCCTCTGTTAATTGAACCTGAGGGAAATCTGTGGCCATGTCTTTGCTGTCTCAGTTTGGAACTAAGATAGTAGGGATACACAAATACTTAATCTACGAGTATTTTATAAATCATGTGCCAGGCTATGTGTTGGGGGTACAAAGTGCAATAAACTGGGCCCATGACCTCAGGCTCATACAGTAAGTTATCCAGACACCTTGTGAGACTTAGGCTGCTTGACATATAGTTCATGCTCAATAAACAAGATTGCTTTCCAGTCTCATCCCCACAAACTGTGAAAGCTCTCTTGACGTACCTTGGATTCTCCAGCACTTCACAGTTGGAACACAGGAAAAGAAAACCAGGATTTTCCAGTATTCATTCTAATTTTCAAGCCCCATTACTTACTGGTTTCATGAATTGAAAAAAAAATGCTATTTTTCCATTGTATTAATGACTTCCTTTGGTGGTTCCCCACACAGAGAGGAAATGAGATGCGTCTATGACCTATTATGTCATTTCATGGCTATTTTTTGCTTATATAAGATTGTTCCCCATTGAACAATTGCCTGTCTAACTACAACCAACTCATGTCATGAGGTTTCCTCCACTAGCTTTTAACATTTACACAATGTCAGATAGATTTTGTGATTAAAGACTTTTGCTAATATGGAAAATGAATCTAGTTCATAATAGAAAATGATAATATGTAGTCCTGAAAAACTCACTTCTACGAGGCAGAAAACAAAGTTTAGAAATGTAAGTAGAAATCATATTGTAAAATGTCTTTGCTGTCTCAATCTGGAACTAATATTTCATATTATTAGAATAGTAAAGAATTTCTGTTCACATTCATTTGTCCATTTCGGGATATTACAGATGTTTGCTACTCTATAGCTTAAAATTAAAACTACACACTTTCTCAACAAAGAACATTGCAAAGAATAATTCAAATGAGAAGTGAGTGAATATTGATTACTGAAGGAAATATTTTCTCTATTCTAACATTGTATATGTTAGGTATTTTAAATTATAAAAAGTTATAACTGTTATACCAAATTAATATTGTTGTGAAAAATCCTCAAAAAAAGTGAATTTATTTTTGGAATGGAGTTTGGTCACCCATAGTAAAACCATCATCCCTGACTTTCTATTTTCTTATGTCCATTCATATTTTTGGACCCTCTATAATTCATTCATTTATTCATTAATTCAACAGGTATATTTATTGAGTGCCTACCTTGAACACTGCAGTGGGATCAGAGTTGCAGAGGAGAATGAGTCAGATAAAATATTTGTCCCTCTGGAGCTGGTATCACCTAGTTCCCAAAACACTGTCCTAAATTCCATGGGAAACACAAAGATTCCTTTGCACTGAAGGCTGGTAAAGAATAGTCAAGGTAAAAGCATTGGCAAACATTTTATAACAATATAATAAAAAGAAAAGTGATTTTTAATAGAAACGTTCTTCATTGACCTGTTATATATTAAGTCATGAGCTGAACATTTTATATACATTATTTTACTTAACAGCTTCAAAATCTGATGCATTACACCGTAATTATTCCCATTTAATACATAAAGAAAATATGTTTTGCTTTGCGCCCAAAGCCACACAGCTCTTAAATGAGCACGGAATTCAACATGGATCTGAGTCCCAATACGTGTTCTTAAACATTACGCTCAATAAATTCTCGCTGATACAAAAGATTGTTACAGCAACATAAATTGCTAGGAAATAAAGGAGACCATCTAGATTAAGGGCTGGTGAGATATTGAAAAAACAATAACAGTTCAGAAGTTCTATTAGAAAGTCTAGCTACAAGCTGTCAAATTAGCATTTACACAAGGAACTAAGGGTGGTGCAATGCAATCTTACAAATACACGTGATGGTAATGCTTAACACATGGGAAAGTTGGGTGGTCCAAAGACAAAGCATTGTCCAAGAGGACAAGAAGAGGATGCAGCTTTCCTAAGCTCTGTTGCACCTTGGGTTTTGCTATTCCATTGCATTAGTTCATGGCCTGTTTTGAGAAATTCAAAGATCATCTGATTAGAGAGTTGTTTCCTCCATCTTTTTCCAGGCACTTCCCATCATGTATGTGTAGCTGATCCCCTGTTCCCTGTCTAAGGAAAGTAGTATGAAAATAGTGTCATCCTTTCCAAGTCTTGGAGAAGAATGCCAAATAAAGAGGTCAGTAACCCAAAGGGCATGGGACAACCTTGGCACAAACAACAGGTGCTTCATGAGTCTGTGATACCTGGATTCCATCTCAAGGACTGCATTCTTCAAGATGTCTGAATACTCACATCCTGATAGACTGTAAATACAGGAGATTTCTATTTTGTCTGTCTTTAATAAGTTTCCTGATAAAGTCAACTAAAATTCTAGATAAGTTGAAAACAAACAAACAAAAAAACCTTCTGAGTCATCATGAAACTAGAAAGCTATGGGCTCCCAAACCAAAGAGGAAACTGGGAATCCTGGAAGTTAAACAAGCACCAAAGTTGGCTTTTACTCTAGGGCTGGAACTGGGAGATGTGGAGCTTTGGTTCTGACGGCTGCACAGAGAACAAAGATTGAGAGAGAAGACTTAGGGCTGAGATTTTCCTCTTGCCTCCCAGACTATTGCTATGGACATTTAGAGGGTTCCTGGTGTGCTTCTCTTATTGCTCCCTTCCCCAAACAAGTCAGAGCTACAATTAAATGGCAAAGAGGAGAGTGCGGAGAACAGCAGATATGGATCTGGCACTTGCCCTTCCCTTCCTCTCATCTAGATGGTCTAAGAAGCCACCTAGACCTGCCCTCTTCTCGCCCAATCTTAGGTTCCCACAGGAGTGAATCATACTTTCTGCTAAGCATACCACTAAGTCACAGAGCACATGCTTGACCCTAACAGCAAGAACGATGGCCTATGGAAGTCGAGAATGCAGTTCTGCACCACGATCCGCTCTTGTCCTCCTAAGATCCCAGAGACAAGCCTGGGTGCCAGTCTCTTATAGATAGGAACAAGGGTGGCCACCTGAAGGGTGTGCTGGTGACTAAATTTATCTGTACACCTGGCAGTGTTCACACCACAGTCTATGTTTCCCCAGGCCACACCCTCTGATTCCTGGCAGGGTTACTTTGTAGGACTTCTGTAATTGGCTCTAGCCCTCACTGTAAGTCTTTGGACTCTCTCTAGGTAACTACAGATGGGGTAGTAGAACCAGAGGCCACCAATAACACTAAGTGCTACCACTTACCAACTCTGGACTGACACTGCTAGGTCCTCACCACATGTGATAGGTACTATCACCCCCATTTTATTGATGTCGCAACTGAGGCGTAGAGGGGTCTAGGAACCCACCAATGTTGCACAGCTAATAGGTGAGTAAGTCAGAATGCTACAGCCTGCACTCTAGTGCTACCACACACAGCCTCTGCCAGACTGGCTTCCCCCCACTGTCAGCTGCTCTGCTCAGGAACTGGCATCAGTGCCTCCTGGAAGCTGTGAGTACTTAGCAACCCTCTGTCTTAAGCCAGGACTTTTAGTCCAGCAGGCTGAAACATTTCAAATGCTTTAGAGAAATAGGATTCTTTTTTTTTTTTTAAGATTTTTTTTGATGGGAACCATTTTTAAAGTCTTTATTGAATTTCTTACAATATTGCTTCTGTTTTACGTTTTGGTTTTTTGGCCGTGAGGCATGTGGGATCTTAGCTCCCCTACCAGGGATCGAACCCTCACCCCCTGCTGCATTGGAAGGTGAAGTCCCAACCACTGGACCGCCAGGGAAGTCCCAGAAATGGGATTAAAATTCTGAAGTTATATCGTTTCCATTTTGTTATTTGTTTAGCAGTTTGGATATCTTATAAAAACAGCCCAGTTACAATGATCACAGGGAAAAATATTTTTTTCCTCTAATTGAATAAGCAAGACATATGGTGAGGCGAGTCATCTCTAGGGCTGCATGCTCTCCCAGACAGAGATTTCTCATGATTCACAGGACTGTAGCTGAATGTCCTTGGGGGCTTATAGATAAATCACTTCTTTTCTGATTGTGTTGATATTCAGCTGTTATTGAGCAGGTCAATTCTTTGGCTTCATGAGGTCGTGGCATACATTTCTGGAAACTCACTCATTTTCACCAATTGCCTTTTCTCAAAACACATGAAACTGGGTTGAACAAAATATACTGAGTTATGTTTGGGGAAAGTGCTACAAAAGGTGAACTGATGATCCTGCGAAACCTGCTTGTCACCTACTGTGAGTTTTCATATCATGCCATGAAGAATAAAGTAACTGCCAGGGGTGTCTCAGATGAAGTGTCAAAAGTGTCTGATTTAATTGTTAGCGTGAGGATTTAAGATGCAGTTTCTCCCCGGTGCTAATGCCTCTCATTGATTCGGGAGCATTTCCATTTGTTGTTTAACAGAAACAGCCACAGTATTTATAGCCTTATCACTCTAGAAGGGAAGCATTTGCAATTTGCACTTTCAATTTTGACTCCTAGACTTCTTTTTCTTTAAATATCCTTCAAGTGGGTGTCAGACTGCAATTCAATGAATGCTTTGTAAGCGGTTGCACAGAGCAGTTCTCATGCCATAGGCAAACATTTCAGAAGGATCCCCAGAATCCTTTGCTAATGGAAATCAACTGATGAGCCCCAGTTAGACCCAACCTCACCATAAGCGGGACATGTGGGTCCATTGGTGTGTGTGTTCATGGGTGTGTGCCTGCATCCTACAGCTGGGGTCATTTCTTATGGCAGATTGTATTGCCTCTAAATGGTCACATCAGTATGTATTTACATCCCATTCCACGTGCTTTCCTTATGATGAAATGTTAGCGTACCTCCATCAAGATGTGGGCTTTTTGTTTTCTCCTTTTGAACTTGAAGGGATCTTTGTAAATTCTTTGACCGATAACATGTAGTAGAAATGGTGCTGCATGATGTCGGAGGTTAAGTCAAAAAAGGCAACACATATTTTGCCTCTCTTTCTCCCTCCCTCTCTCTCTCTCTGCTGCCCTTGGAACACAGCCACCATGTTATCAGGAAGCCCAGGCAGCATGGAAAGGCCACAGTGGATGGATGTTCTGGCCAAAACCCCAGCTAAACACGAGCCAGTACCTAACTGCAACTTCTATGAGACCCTGAGGCAGAACCAATCAACACAACTCCCCCTAACCCAAAAACACTGTGAGAGATAATTTATGCTTATTGTTATTTTAAGCCATCACAATTTGGGGGAAATGTGTTATGATGTAATAGGTAACTAAAACTTACCCATTTCTCATTTTCCTTGATTTGGAGATCAATCAGTTCAAAAATACCTTTTTCCTATTTTGGAATTACAAATACTTAAGCAATAATTCCGAATGGAATTTTTGTTATCAATGGACTTGTTAAAAATAATAATTAACAACACCAAGAGTAAACCATAATGTAAAGTATCAACTTCGGGTGGTTATGATGTGTCAGTGTAGGGTCAACAGTTGTGACAGACGTACCTGTCAGATGGGGATATTGATATGGAGGAGGCTGTTCGTGAGTGAGGGCAGGAAGTATATGGGAATCTCTGTATCTTTCCCTCAATTTTACTCTGAACCTTAAACTTCTCTAAAAAGATAGTCTTCATAAAAAAAACCCCACATAAACACTAAGTTAATAATAATAATTGCAAAAGTTAACAATTAATGAGGACACGCTATGTACCAGGCATTGCTCTAAGCACTTAATACATATCAACATCTGAATCCTTGAAATAAACCTATGAAGTGAGCATGATTAACTACTAGGCTACACTACCATGAGAACTTACAGAACATCCAGGATACCCAACAGCCCTTCACGCTCTGGGATGGGAAATATAGGCCCCAGGCTTGAGGGAAGCTGGGGCATAGGGAGGCCTGGCTGTTTGGTCGGCAAAGAAGAAAAAAACAAATCCTTCTTTCATTCATTCATTCAGCAAGTATTTGCTCAGCCACCTGCACATGCTAAGCCTTGTTCCAAGAGCTGAGGAGAGAGCAGTGAACAAAGTGGGAAAACACGCCCTCATGGAGCTGACCATCCAGTGTCCAAGGCCCTGTCTCTTCTAGTTTCACAGAGTGACCACAGCAGATCCCACTGTGCCCTCCACACTGGCCCCTCCTGTTCTGTTGAGTCATCACATACATTGAAAAGGAGCCAGTTATGGGTGTGTTCAGGGTCACAAGCACATTCTCTACTCTTCCCTAACTCTAAGTAAAAGAGCACGACTCATGGAAGCAAAGCCAGGAAGAAAGAGGACATTTCAATATCAAATCAATACGAACTCAATTTTTTTAAAAAAGAAAAAGGAGACTTTGGTAATCATTTCTGATGGGAAGGAGGGAGGCAATCATGGAGCACAGGAAACTCTGAGCATGGAAGCAGCACACCTGAGTGGGGACTTAGTCCAGTCAAGCCTGGGGACACCGGAAGCCCCAGGGGCTAAGTTAGAAGAGGAGATGGGAAGGAATCCAAAGGAATATTTTGCTTGTAAATTATGCTCAGAGTCAACCCTGATGGAGACACTAAGGGCTACAGAAATCACCACCATTTCCAAGTCACACCAAAGCTTATATAGAAGAGCTGGTTCATATGAAAGATTGCCCGCAATTTCTGTTCCACTGAGTGCTGAGGATTTGTAAGAGGGAGAATGAAGCTACGAAGCTACCTAACTTCTCTCGAAGAGGATTCGATGGACTGCTCACCCGAGGCAAACCACAGATTTTGCAGAGCACCAGAAAATTGTAACTGCAGATGGACTCCTCTAGCTAAATAGGATGCTTGTGGAGAGCCCTTCCCTGGGCCCTGGGGAGAGAGCCTGGCCAAACAACTGTAGGTGCTTCATTACACAGAAGCCCAAACCAGCAAGGCAGCTTGTGAGGAAAAGACTAGAAGCTCTGCCTGGGACCTAAGGACTTCCCAACAAACCTGCAATGCAAGTGCATGGCCAGGAGTTGGCTAGCTTGAAGGCCAGTTTGGGACTCAGTGGATTTCTCTGGTGTCTTGTGAGAAACAGTGATCTTCCCTTCATGCAATCACTTGGTTTAAAATCTCACTTCATTAGCTCTGGCACTCTATTAAAATCTCTGAAATTTCTGGCAGTCTTTCATCACATCTATGGCTAAGAGGAAGCAAATAAAATCTGGGAGTCTTGATATATACTCCTGTTATTTCTTCACTGAAGAGTTCCTAAGACAAACTTGCTCTCTGCAATTTCTTCAAACCTCTTCAAATGACAAAGGTAAAAGTGTCATTTATATAAAAATTCCCCAAACTAAAGCTTGTTTAAGTGGAGAAAAAAATTACAGAGAGTGACCTGTATTCTGAACACATGTACCCCAAATAAAAAGTGCTAAGAGTTTAAAATCAAGAATCTTAAAGTGTATTTAGTGTCATATATGGAATAAGTTTAAAATTTGAAAACAAAACAAAAAATACCCTTTCTTTCTCTTAGTATCTATTTCAGGCTTCTTTTGCCCCAAATTACTTGCGAAGCAGAGGAAGGTAAGGAAATAAACAGGGCTTCATCTGACCCCCGGGAGGGAACCAAACCTTCTGGGCTCAGCTCTCTACTTGAGCAGTCTGCACCTGGGCAGGACAAGCTGTTTTCTCTTCTTTTCTCTGATAAAAGAATACTCAGCTATCTTTGAATGCAAGCAGAATCCTTACATACATAGTGAGATGTAACATTAAAGAAAATAAATGAAGATACTCCTTGGAAGGCATAAGGTTATATGAATAGGTAATTTTTTTTCTGAGATGATATATAACAGAAAAATTAAAAACCTCTGTGCAAAAGCAAAACAACCTCAAAAGAGCAAGAAAAAAATATATTTGCCATATCTATGAGCAATTAAAGCCTATATTTCTCTATTTATAAATAACATTCAAATCAACCAATAGAAACATGACTTATAACCTAGTAGAAAAAGTAGAAAAAGGATGTGAAGAGGCAATTTACAAAAAGCAATACAAATAGCCAGTTATAAAAAAGATGCTTGTCTCATTCCTTAGTGAAAATGTAACTTAAACAGTAATGAGATACTGTGTTTTGTTTTCTCAGGAAAACAAAAAATTAAACATTTGGGGTTATCTTGTGCTGTCAAAGATCTGGGAAATATGGGCTCCTATATAAGTTGTTGGTGAGATAATAATTGGGTATAATTTTACTATAGGAAAATTTGCCAATATCTATCAACATATGACACACATGCTTTTTTTTAACATCTTTATTGGAGTATAATTGCTTTACAACGGTGTGTTAGTTTCTGCTTTATAACAAAGTGAATCAGTTATACATATACATATGTTCCCATATCTCTTCCCTCTTGTGTCTCCCTCCCTCCCACCCTCCCTATCCCACCCCTCCAGGTGGTCACAAACCACCGAGCTGATCTCCCTGAGCTATGCGGCTACTTCCCACTAGCTATCGGTTTTACGTTTGGTAGTGTATATATCTCCATGCCACTCTCTCACTTTGTCACAGCTTACCCTTTCCCCTCCCCATATCCTCAAGTCCATTCTCTAGTAGGTCTGTGTCTTTATTCCCATCTTACCCCTAGGTTCTTCATGACCTTTTTTTTTTTTCTTAGATTCCATATATATGTGTTAGCATATGGTATTTGTTTTTCTCTTCCTGACTTACTTCACTCTGTATGACAGACTCTAGGTCTATCCACCTCACTACAAGTAACTCAATTTCAATTCTTTATATGGCTGAGTAATATTCCATTGTATATATGTGCCACATCTTCTTTATCCATTCATCTGTTGATGGACACTTAGGTTGCTTCCATGTCCTGGCTATTGTAAATAGAGCTGCAATGAACATTTTGGTACATGACTCTTTTTGAATTATGTTTTTATCATGGTATATGCCCAGGAGTGGGATTGCTGGGTCATATGGTAATTCTATTTTTAGTTTTTTAAGGAACCTCCATACTGTTCTCCATAGTGGCTGTATCAATTTGCATTCCCACCAACAGTGCAGGAGTGTTCCCTTTTATTCACACCCTATCCAGCATTTATTGTTTTTAGATTTTTTGATGATGGCCATTCTGACCAGTGTGAGATGATATCTCATTGTAGTTTTGATTTGCATTTCTCTAATGGTTAATGATGTTGAGCATTCTTTCATGTGTTTGTTGGCAATCTGAATATCTTCTTTGGAGAAATGTCTATTTAGGTCTTCTGCCCATTTTTGGATTGGGTTGTTTGTTTTTTTGTTATTGAGCTGCATGAGCTGCTTGTAAATTTTGGAGATTAATCCTTTGTCAGTTGCTTCATTTGCAAATATTTTCTCCCATTCTGAGGGTTGTCTTTTGGTCTTGTTTATGGTTTCCTTTGCTGTGCAAAAGCTTTTAAGTTTCATTAGGTCCCATTTGTTTATTTTTATTTTTATTTCCATTTCCCTAGGAGGTGGGTCAAAAAGGATCTTGCTGTGATTTATGTCATAGAGTGTTCTGCCTATGTTTTCCTCTAAGAGTTTGATAGTGCCCAATCTTACATTTAGGTCTCTAATCCATTTTGAGTTTATTTTTGTGTGTGGTGTTAGGGAGTGTTCTAATTTCATTCTCTTCCATGTAGCTGTCCAGTTTTCCCAGCACCACTTATTGAAGAGGCTGTCTTTTCTCTACTGTATATTCTTCCCTCCTTTATCAAAGATAATTTGTCCATATGTGCATGGGTTTATCTCTGGGCTTTCTATCCTGTTCCATTGATCTATATTTCTGTTTTTGTACCAGTACCATACTGTCTTGATTACTGTAGCTTTGTAGTATAGTCTGAAGTCAGGAAGCCTGATTCCTCCAGCTCCATTTTTCATTCTCAAGATTGCTTTGGCTATTCGGGGTCTTTTGTGTTTCCATACAAATTGTGAAATTTTTTGTTCTACTTCTGTGAAAAATGCTATTGGTAGTTTGATAGGGATTGTATTGAATCTGTAGATTGCTTTGGGTAGTAGCATCATTTTCACAATGTTGATTATTCCAATCCAAGAACATGGTATATCTCTCCATCTATTTGTATCATCTTTAATTTCTTTTATCAGTGTCATAATTTTCTGCATACAGGTCTTTTGTCTCCTTAGGTAGTTTATTCCTAGATATTTTATTCTTTTTATTGCAGTGGTAAATGGGAGTGTTTTCTTAATTTTACTTTCAGATTTTTCATCATTAGTGTATAGGAATGCCAGAGATTTCTGTGCATTAATTTTGTATCCTGCTACTTTCCCAAATTCATTGATGAGCTCTAGTAGTTTTCTGGTAGCATCTTTAGGATTCTCTATGTAGAGTATCATGTCATCTGCAAACAGTGACAGCTTTACTTCTTCTTTTCTGGTTTGGATTCCTTTTATTTCTTTTTCTTCTCTAATTGCTGTGGCTAAAACTTCCAAAACTATGTTGAATAATAGTGGCAAGAGTGGGCAACCTTGTCTTGTTCCTGGTCTTAGTGGAAATGGTTTCAGTTTTTCACCATTAAGGACGATGTTGGCTGTGGGTTTGTCATATATGGCCTTTATTATGTTGAGGAAAGTTCCCTCTATGCCTACTTCCTGCAGGGTTTTTATCATAAATGGGTGTTGAATTTTGTCGAAAGCTTTCTCTGCATCTATTGAGATGATCATATGGTTTTTCTCCTTCATTTTTTTAATATGATGTATCACATTGATTGATTTGCGTATATTGAAGAATCCTTGCATTCCTGGAATAAACCCCACTTGATCATGGTGTATGATCCTTTTAATGTGCTGTTGGATTCTGTTTGCTAGTATTTTATTGAGGATTTTTGCATCTATGTTCATCAGTGATATTGGCCTGTAGTTTTCTTTCTTTGTGACGTCTTTGTCTGGTTTTGGTATCAGGGTGATGGTGGCCTCGTAGGATGAGTTTGGGAGTGTTCCTCCCTCTGCTATATTTTGGAAAAGTTTGAGAAGGATAGGTGTTAGCTCTTCTCTAAATGTTTGATAGAATTCGCCTGTGAAGCCATCTGGTCCTGGGCTTTTGTTTGTTGGAAGATTTTTAATCATGGTTTCAATTTCAGTGCTTGTGATTGGTCTGTTCATATTTTCTATTTCTTTCTGGTTCAGTCTCGGCATGTTGTGCATTTCTAAGAATTTGTCCATTTCTTCCAGGTTGTCCATTTTATTGGCATGGAGTTGCTTGTAGTAATCTCTCATGATCCTTTGTATTTCTTCAGGACACACATGCTTTTTAACCTGACGATTTTACTGCATATATACACAGCCAAATAAAAAAAAAATCACTACAAAGGATTTCTCTGGGGAGTTTCCCTGGTGGTCTAGTGGTTAAGATTCAGCGCTTTCACTGCTGTGGCCCGGGTTCAATCCATGCTGCATTGTCAATAAATAAATAAATAAGAATTTCCCTGTATATACATGAAAAAATATACATAACTTTGTGTGTGTGTAAATGTGTGTGTGAATGTGTGGAGTGACTCTATCTTTACACCTATGGGTGTTCGTTGGAGCATTGTTTGTAAAAGACTAAAGCTGGATACAATCAGAGTCCATTAATGGGGATTAGGCAAATTATAGGAAGATGACTTAATAAAACAATGTAAAGTCATTAAAAAGGATGAGTTAGATTTGTATGAAATTAAATGGTAATATCTCATAATGTAAGTGAAGAAAGCAAAAGGTGGCATAGTATATCTAGTATGATCCTTTTGCCATAAAATAAGAATAAAAATGTACAGAGGAGAGAGAGATGCAAGTATATACAATGCCCCTCACCCCCACTGTAAGATATAGAAGAGACCATAAATCAGTTACATTTTGGAGAAAGCTTGAGAATTGAGACTGGAGCAGAGAGAAAATATTTTATTTTTCATTTTGTACCTTTTTAGATTTTCTAGCCAAATACATTATTAATTTCATTTGATAAAAATCCCAACAAGGTTATCTGAACAGGGATGCTGTAGTCCAACTCTTATTTTCTTCTTTATACTTCTCTGCATTTAAAAAAAAGCATGCTATTAAATAGTTCATTTAAATATATATATCTTCCTCACTCTTTTTCTTGCAGGCTGAGAAAGTTGAATTTCTCTATCAGTTATTTAAATAAGGGCTGCCAGATTCAAAGAGAAGTTAAAAGAAATTTTTTTTTTTTTTTTTTTTTTTTTTTGCGGTACGCGGGCCTCTCACTGCTGTGGCCTCTCCCGTTGTGGAGCACAGGCTCCGGACGCGCAGGCTCAGCGGCCATGGCTCACGGGCCCAGCTGCTCTGCAGCACGTGGGATCTTCCTGGACCGCGGCACGAACCCGTGTCCCCTGCATCGGCAGGCGAACTCTCAACCACTGCGCCACCAGAGAAGCCCAAAAGAAACTTTTTTTAACAGAGAAAGTATATAAAGATGAGACCACTGATGCACATCTCAATAAATACCCCTATTGTAAAATAGCAATGGATTTTCTGGTCAACTTTTTCAGGTGAGTTTTTCTGCTTATATCAGCGCACATCTGGGGATGATTTATATGTCTTTAGTTAAACACTTTAAAAAATAAAAGTATATATATATGTATAAAAGTATATATAAAGTATATATATATATATGTCTAAGAGCACACAAAAGTACATAAAAGAAACCTGGTGGTTATGTTCACCTAGTACTTTATTTTATACAAACAAATTTGAACTATACTAGAGAATACCTAATCAGATATTAATATTTAGCTGTAATAATATTTATGACTGTTTTAAAGAACATTCAGCATCAGAATAAAGTTAAGGCACATCTCCAAATAGATGAAGACTTTTCCCCAAAAGTAGCATCACTTCAAAAACAAAAATTTCCAAAATAGTACAAAAAGAAAAAGAAGTTTTTAATACCTTATATCTACTACACGGCTTGAATTGCGAGTTAAAACTTGCCAACAACCACCATACATACACTACAAGTGCTGAAATCCAAAAACAGACAATAGCTGGGCTAATAATACATACGGAAATGGATTAGAGTTAGAGGCATTAGTATGAACTCCTTCTTAGCTTAATATAGATAAACATAGTTACATATAGAAATATTTATAGATAATATATTGTGGTAGCAAAGGGATACAGATATCTGTATGAAAATAAAGATCATCTCTTACATCATAACAGAAAAAAATAACTTAAAATAGATCACAGACCTAAAGTCAAAACTTACTTATAAAACTTCTAAAGAAACATATAAGAATAAAAATAATTGTATCCCTGGGATAGGCAAACATTTTTAGACAGAACACAGAAAGCAGAAAGTACAAACCGTAAATTTTTAAAATTCATAAATTTTATTTTATCAAATTTAAAACATTTGCTCTTTGAAAGACATCACTATGAAAATGAAAGGCAAACCACAAAACAGAAGAAAATATTTCTAATATGTAATTCTGACACAGGACTTTATTAAGAATACATAAAGACATATCACAGCTCAATAGTAAGACAAAAAGCTACTTAATAAATGAGGACAAGATTTGAAAATATAGTTCAGAAAAGAACACATGACAGCCAATAAGTATATGAAAATGTATTCAATATGTTGTCATAAGGGAAACAAAAACTAAAATCATAATGAGATCCTATTACATATCCATTGAAATAGCTGACATTAATAGGATTAACAAAGTCAAACACTGGTGAGAATATGAAGTAATTGGAATTTTCATACTGTTTTGTTGCGAATGTAAAATGATAAAATCAAATTGGAAAAATGTTTAGGAGCTTCCTATAAAGTTAGACATATAGCTACTATAAACCCCAGCCATTTTACTTCTAGGTATTTGCCCACGAGAAATAAAAGAAAATATAGCCACACAAAAGCTTGAATACAAATGTTCATAGCAGCATTTTTCATTATACAAAAATACTAGGGGGATGGTCCCCAAACATCTATTAAACAGCTGAATAGATAAAGTGGGATATGCCCATACAAAGAAATACTACCCACCAATAAAAAAGATCAAACTACTGATGTATGCAACAAAATAGAGGAATCTCAAAATTATTATGTTGATTGAAAGAAATGAGTATATTCTTTATTTTTCCACTTGTATGAAATTTGGGAAATGCAAACCAGCTTATAATGACAGAAAGTAGACTGGTGACAAAGGCAGGGGGTAGAATGGATTGTTAAAGGGGTGAGAAGATATTTTGGCAGGGAGGGGAGATAAAAATAGTCTGTATCTCAGTTGCAGTGATGTTTCTTGGGTGTATACAGATATCAAAGCTCAAGTTATTGTATTTATTACATGTATGCACTTTATTGTACATAAATTATATTGCAACAAAATTGTTGTTTTTAAGGGTCACGTACCTGTTGTTTTGGAGAGAAATCACCAAGAATTGAGAGGAAAATACACTAGAGTTGGAGTGAAGGGTGGGAGCCAAGCTTTAGAGCTAGCTGATTCATATCAGGAAGAAAGACGCTAGGAGAAAGGTCCTAATTGTAACAGTCAGGCAACTTACCAGCTCTGACTCTGCCATCTTCAAAGATTCTAGTATCTCTGATAGATGATGTTATCTAAGCAAGTTGCAGCCTCTGATCCAAGCCTTCCTTAACTCCTCCCCATGCTCCCCATCCCCAGTAAAGCTATGGGTTCTGAGCTTAACACCCTAGAACCGTGCCAGGTAAATTATAAGATATTGTCTGTTAACCTAATGTCTCAAGTAGTGATGCCTGAAAATTGTTTAATGGCCTCTTCCATCTCCACCCCCCCATCTGAAACCTTTGAATTTCAACAGGGTGCTCCTGTACTCAGTAGTGGAACCCACAGTGAGAACTCTCTCTGAAGGTATAATGCAGGCACTGTGGCTGGGGAAGGGCAGGGCTGGATTTGGTCAGGGAAGCTTTGGGCTCGGCTCCTGCATCCATGAAATGCTCTTCCCTCTAACACTAAGCTCAGCCCTGCTGAGTCGTAAAAGAATGCAGACCAAGGTTTTTAATGAAAGGAAAATCTTATGTAGACAAGATGAGTTTTCACCTTTACAAACTTTTTATGGCACTAAAACTAGGACTCCAACTCACACAGAATCACAGTGTGTCTTGGAAAAATGGCTCTTTTATGGACAACTTCTGAGTTCTCCCTCTATTGTCTGGATCCAGTAGAGGACTCAGGTGCACAGATGGGGCGCACATACCCTATGTGACTTCCCCAGATCCCTGACCTAGTTCTTTCTTCTTTTTTTTTTTAAAAACTTTTTTTTTTTTGGCTTCATTGGGTCTTCGTTGCTGCAGGCGGGCTTTCTCTAGTTGCGTTATGGGGGCCACTCTTCATTGTGGTGCACGGGCTTCTCATTGTGGTGGCTTCTCTTGTTGCAGAGCACGGGCTCTAGGTGCTCAGGCTTCAGTAGTCACAGCACGCGGACTTCAGTAGTTGCAGCACGTGGGCTCAGTAGTTGTGGCGTGTGGACTCAGTAGTTGTGGCTCTTGGGGTCCAGAGTGCAGGCTCAGCAGTTGTGGTGCACCGGCTTAGTTGCTCCGCGGCATGTGGGATCTTCCCAGATCAGGGATTGAACCTGTGTCCCCTGCATTGGCAGGCAGATTCTTAACCACTGCGCTCCCAAGGAAGTCCATGACCTAGTTCTTTCAACTACTTACCTGTCTGTAAAATGAACCTAATAGGATCAAAGCATATATATATATATATCAAAACTGGTGTGTTATTTTGAGTGGGCAGCTCTTAAATTGCTCTCCTATGGGAAATGTTAACATCTGAAGCAATCAAAAATTGTATGTATAGTAATTGTTTCACAAACTGATAATTTTCCCCCTCCTCTCCTCTTTCCTTCCCTCATTGCAAGCCATAGTGGTTTGAGTTGTGTTCTCCAAAAGATAAGCTGAGGTTCTTACTCCCAATATCTGGGAATGTGATTATTTGAAAATAGAGTCTTGAGATGAAGTCATCCTGGGTTTGGAGTGAACTCTAAACTGAATGGTTGGTATCTTTATAAGAGGAGACAGAAAAAGAGCCATGCAAAGAGAGAGGCAGAGATTGGAGTGATGCAGCTACAAGCCAAGGAAGGCCAAGGATTGCTAGGAGACAGCAGCAGCAGGGAAGAAGCAAGGAAAGATTCTCCCTGAGAGTCTTCAAAGGGAGCATTGCTCTGGTTTGGACTTCTGGCCAACAGAACTCTGAAAGACTAGATTCCTGTTGTTTTCAGCCACCAAGTCTGTGGTAATTTGTTATGGCAGCCCCGGGAAAGTAATACACAGGCCAATCCTGTCAATCCACCCAGATCACCAACAGTAGTTTATTTAAACCATGCCCCAAAGCTATGTCAGAGAAACAAGACACTGAAACTAGAGTCAAGAGTTTTTCATAAGTCCACTTGAAGGTAAAAGCAAAAGTCTAAGTGATAGCAGGTAGAGAAAAGACAAAGGCTGGTAAGATTACCAATGGCTACAACTCTTTTGGAAAATAATGGTGTATTATCTTGCAAAGCTGAAGATGTGCACAACCTTTGACTGAGCATGACTGCTGCAATGGAGAGAAACGGTTGCACGTGAAGACAAATGCAGGAACTTCTTAAAAACATCATTGCTCCTAATAGCCACAAACTGGAAAAAATCCAAATTTTCATCAACAGGATGACAACAAATGAAATGCACTACATACTTACAAATGGCATGTTATTCTACAGTGAATATTCATGAACTATAGCTACATGCAACAAACTGAATGACTTTTTCAAACATAATGTTGAACCAAAAAAAGCAAGACAAGAAGAATGTATACTCAGTATGATTCCATCTATAGAGAATCCTGAAAATAGCCCTCAAAACTAAGTTATATTATTTGGAGATGCATCTCTGGGTGATAAAACTATAAAGCAGAGCAAGAAAGTGATTACTATTGAATTTAGGATAGAAGTTAACTCTAAGGGGAAGTAAGTGGTTATGATGGGGAAGAAACATACTGGGGATGGGGGCTTGGGGGCGAGCTATAAACACATTGGTGACATTTCTTTTTAGTAAGCTATGTGGTGGTTTCACAGATGTTTATATTTTTATTTTCTATACTTTTATTCATTATACTATCTTATATATAAAATATTTAAAATATTTTTAATGATTTTTTTTGGAAAGGGGTAAAAGATAAAAAAAGAAAAGAATCCATAGATGCTTTAAAAGCATAAAATGTTCCTCGAAGATATTTGTCTGTTTTCATATGGTTCTTTCACATTATCTTTCCTGCTCTAATTTCCAGTCTGTCAGCTAAAGTCTTAGTCAAGGCATTTTCTACTGAAATCTAAGATTCTGAAAAAGAAGGGGAATATGATGAAAAAGCTCAACAAATCTTAATTGTTGCCTCGAGGTCAGGCTATACGGGGAATGTGGTATTTAGTTTTGCCACAGACAAGCTCCCTGGAGGCTGCTAAGTGGTGGCTGAGATTGGTTGGAGATGAGGGTAGGTATGTAAGAGGGAGGCCAGCTAACATGTCGCACTTTGCCACTTCCAAGGGCTTTCCACATGGTCTCCTTTGAGCCTCACCCAAGTCCTGTGAAAAGATCTTACTTCTTCTCTTTTACTCATGAGATTGATAAGCTGCAGAGAACTTAAAGGACTTTGTCCAGAGTCTCAAGTTCGGGAAATGACGGGGCCGGGATTGGAAACAAGGTTTTCTCCATCCTACTGCAGTGACTTTTAAAAACAATTTTTATTTTGTATTGGAATATAGTTGATTAACAATGTTGTGTTAGTTTCAGGTGTATAGCAAAGTGATTCAGTTATACATATACATGTATCTATTCTTTTTCAAATTCTTTTTCCATTTAGGTTATTACAGAGCATTGAGCAGAGTTTTCTGTGCTATACAGTAGGTCCTTGTTGGTTTTCTATTTTAAATATAGCACTGTAATGCAGTGATTTTTAACGGAGTTCTGCGTCAAACGTACAGACATCAACATACTTGTGTGGGAGACTCGGTGGTACTGAACTGTTTTGTTGCAGTCATCTCAAACTCAGGCTGTAGAGACACAGTTGAAAGCCAGCAGGCTTGGAGGGGCTGTGCAGAAGACAGACAAGGTTAAGCTAATCACAGTACATCTGAAGACTTTTGTCTTTTGTAAAGGCTTGTACTCATGGCACAATCAAAAGACAAAATTAATATTGCTTGTGGTGGTTTGTGCTCTTAGCAAAGTCCTCTGTTTACCTTCCACGTGGTTGATATTCCATCTCCCCACTAAATACTTACACCCTCCTAGCCAAGCCCTGGTTCTTTACAAACCCAAAGTAGTGAATTACTTGGTGAAACATTTCAGATAAACAGATGTAATCAAATCTCTGTTTGGACTTCAGGCTGGAGAAAGTGTGCAGAGCCTGACTGTTTCATATTGTTGTCTTTGATGCCAATAAATCAACAATTTGCAATACTGCTTCTGCCAAGAAATCCCCCAGGCCCTTGCGTGGTTTCAACGGAGGATATATGAAAAGACTGAAAAAACAGCAGCATTTTATCCTCATTCCTGTCCTCAAAGCTTTTGCAAACTTAAGCAAGCTCTTTTTCATGATATCCTCAACCCAGCATGGAAGTCTACTGAAACCATTCCTGGTACTGATACTTTCAGTTTGGGAGTTGAGGGGCAAACATTTGCATCTCTTAAATGCTTTGATAAAGTAATGGAAATAAAATAGAACCTTAAGTGAAACCCAAACTAAGGTCCCAGTGGATATATTTCTCTTAAATTTCACAGTTGTTTCTCTCCTACACACTGCACATGGCCTTAGACACAGGCCAATGAGTTACCAGTTTTGTAGAATGGCAAAGCTTTGTGAAGACCATTAGAATCTGTGGGACAGAGACAAAGCAAAGATGGCAATGTATAGAAAAGAGCACATGGTGGCAAAGGTGTTTGCTTAATTATCTGTTGAGCTGCATGCGATGCTCTGTCTAGGTATAATTCACTCCCTACTCTACCATGGATCTGACTGCCTGGTGGATAGGTCAAAACAGCCTTCAGAGCACCTCCTTCTCTCTCCAGCTCTCCCTGAGAGTTACCTCCATAGTACAATTTTACACACCCTCATCATGTAACGTAATCTTTCCAACATCACCATACTTCATCTAAAATGAAATACAAGAAGAGAATGAGTTGGGATCTTAGTATAAACCTTTTGAAGAATTAGGAAGCCCTACATTTAGAGCTTATCTTTTAAATTGGAATGGCACATGTATCACATAATCAATATATAAAAAGAAGGCAATTGGTTCATTTTAAGAATCTGGTGGATTTTAAGGAAAGGCCATGGAGAGAATGATTGTCTTCTTGAGCTAGACTCCAGCAGTACTGAAATATATGACTCTGGTAAACAGAGTAACATTCACATTCTTTTCTTAGTGTTTTGACGGTACATGTACAGGCAAATGAGTCTACAGCCAAGACTGAAAATTACTGGGACATTACTGTGATCGATGAATACAAAACAAACAAACAACATTTAACCTCCCCTCAAGGAGCTTCAGATTCTACTAAGGAAAATATACTTTTAAAATTCATTGACATGCTTTAAAAAGGCATTAAATGACACAATCACTGATAAATTCCACATTCCTTTTATCTTCCTGTCTATCCTGTCTTATCTCTTACTCTCTAGTAATAAAATGGTTGAAAACCAGAGAAATCAACACCTTGAAATAAAAAGTAGAAATATCGAAGGCCATTTAATAATATGCTTTGTTACAGATTCCTTTAATCATGTGGAAAAGGAATTTCTTCTTGAGAAACAAAATGTAACCACCAAGTGTCCAGGAATTATTACAAACGCTTGGGGAGTGTGGTAAATGTGAAAACTGGGCATTAAGAACCGATAGTGCTGACTTTATTTAAGGCTGTCGATGCTCACTTATTTGGTGATAAAATCAAAACCCAGGGCTCTCCCATTAGCTGGATTTCATCTCTGCCTTCCCCACTCAACCACACGGAGCTCTGACCCGACACCCGTGCTGTTACTGTACCGTGAGGAACCAAGTTGGCCTTGTTAACAGGCTATGCCAAGTGCCGGGGCAGCCCCAGTCGAGGAAATCTGATTCTAATCTGGGGCTGAAAGTACCATTCCCCCTGCCAGGTTTACACTGAGAGCATATTACTCATTTTAGTTAATTTCTCAGCCTTCAGAATAATTTGGCACATGTGCACTGTGTATGTTCTCTCAGCTACTTCCTTAGAGACCCTGACCTTGAGGGGATAGTTGTAATTTGCGAGAAAAGTTAATGAATGAAAATCATAGTTAAAATATCCTAGTTGTGTAAGAAAATGCATGCATTAAAACTAAAGGAAGAACAAACACAAGAGAAGTGGATTAATACATTTTTCTTGTCTTGGACTTCTTCATGTCGAGGTCTGAAGCACCATGGGGGTAAGGAAGTGAAATGCAATGGTTCTCAAAACACATGTGCTGGGAAGAAACATAGTTATAGCAAGTCAGTGTGGGAGAAGCCATCCCGTTCGTGCGAAAGCCGTACCTTCTTCCTACAGATTTTAAATCTGCTTCTTCTGGATAGACTTCTTGCAGGTATATTGGAAATTTTGAAGGAGATTTTGCAGGCTTTGCCTCCCATCCTTTCCAAGTGTATTCCTTTTAAATATTAATATTGTTGCCATTGCCTACATGATTGTAGCATCCATGATTGAGAAAAACATGTAATGATCAAAACTCCTATGGGGCTTCCCTGGTGGCGCAGTGGTTGAGAGTCCGCCTGCCAATGCAGGGGGACACGGGTTCGTGCCCTGGTCCAGGAAGATCCCACATGCCGCGGAGCGGCTGGGCCCGTGAGCCATGGCTGCTGGGCCTGCGCGTCCAGAGCCTGTGCTCCACAACGGGAGAGGCCAAAACAGTGAGAGGCCCGCGTACCACAAAAAAAACAAAACAAAAAACAAACACAAAAACCTCCTATGAATTCAGTAGTGTTATTTATATGTATATAAATGTTATGTTATACCTATGTATTTATATTTATATATTTATAATGTTTTACATGTTTATATATGTGTGTGCATATTTATGTAATTAAGTGCAGTTGCATTTGCATACATTTGAAAAATATGATTCATACAGGTCACCTGAATATCTCCATGTTTTGCAGCCTCTGGTTATCCTTTCCTTTGATAGCTCAGAAAAATTGCCAGGACCCCATCTTAGGTGTCTGCAGTATGTCCAGCCCCTCCCACTATGTTCCTGATGATTCCTGGAAAGTATACTTTTCCTTCTAACTCTATTCTCCTTTTCCCACTCCCCACCTTGCCTTCACAGCTGCGGTCCTTCTATCTAAATCCATCACCCCATGCATGGACACACGTTCTTCCTTTTCATTTGCTAATATATCCCTAATACACTACTGTCATATATATAACTTTCATTCAAGATTTGGGAGAACTTAGAGAGGTGGGATAGGGAGGGTGGGAGGGAGGGAGACACAAGAGGGAAGAGATATGGGGATACATGTATATGTATAACTGATTCACTTTGTTATAAAGCAGAAACTAACACACCATTGTAAAGCAATTATACTCCAATAAAGATGTTAAAAAAAAGAATACATACAAAGCACACAATACAATGCTTGGTACATAGTAAGCTTATCATATAAAAAAATTTTTTTAATAAAAATAAAAAGATTTGGGAGAAATAGAAGGGTGTAATCACACCTCAGCAAAGGAGGCAAATTTAAAATTGAGTAGCATATATCTCTGTTCAGTCATCTGTCCAGCATTCCTTACCAAACGTTATTTCTCCTCCCTCTCTCTCTCTGTCTCTTCGCAGGATCTAGCCTGGCTCCATTTCACTGGGATCTGCTCTCTTCTAACCAAGAATTTCTCCCATGTCTAATGCCCCTCCTTCTACACCACTCCTCCCTCCCCACCTCAGGTTCCTCTACCAAGTAATCAGATTTCCACCTGCCCTGTCTTTGGGTGTCAGGGGTAAAATGAAAATCTCTGTAATTTCATTGCACGAAGAAATTTTAATCCCTTCTTTGTTACTATCCTGGGCACTATGATTAATTTAAAAAGCCCCATTAAGTAAGTGTCTTTCTTCCTGCTTTCCCAGAACAAGCTACCCAAATGTCAGTCAACTTGTAACATCTCACTTTTTCCTCCCTGCCACAAATAGGGCTGAGAATTATTTATTTGGCTGCAGCAATGCTTGCTGCACGCATTTGAATCGAATCCCGTGCAGTGTGGCCCCGTCAGTGGTCCACAACCACTCCTCCCTGGAAACAGATGATCTATACATTCCTAAAACTATCTAGTGAGCAAGTATGACCTTTGAGGCAGTTTGGTGAAAACTTTCTTTTCTCTCCACTTTATCATGAATTTTCCTCCTTTTCCTTCTCCTCACGTGCTTTCTATAATGAAGCTAAAGGATACTTGCAGAGAAAGGGGTAAAAGAAAGCTAGTAAAGTGTTCATTCTCCCAGAGGCATTACTTTTTTTTTTTTTTTTTTTTTTTGTAGTACGCAGGCCTCTCACTGTTGTGGCCTCTCCCATTGCGGAGCACAGGCTCCGGACACACAGGCTCAGCGACCATGGCTCACAGGCCTGGCCGCTTCACGGCATGTGGGATATTCCCAGGCCGGGGCACGAACCCATGTCCCCTGCATCAGCAGGCGGACTCTCAACCACTGCACCACCAGGGAAACCCAGAGGCATTACATTTTAATGCACAACACAATCTTAAGCCAAGATAGCTTAAAGCGAGACTACTTCTGACTGAGGGATATTAATCACCCAAAAGCCAGTGGAGAATATGTCTTTGGGGGAAAAGACCCTCCCCATCCTTTGGGAATCATGCAGCATAACATGACTTCCTATGCCATCTTCTCACTCGTTCCCCCTTTCGTAGACTAGCTTACTTAATAGAGAAATTAAAATGGATGAGATCCAAGTAAAATCATGTTTTCCTCCTCCAATCCAGACTACTGGTTTACAATCTCATTTATGCTTCTTTCATTGTCCTCCAAATTGATCACAGCCCTGAATCCCTAGTAGGTGCTAAATATATTCTTATAATAAATCCCGATGCCCAGATCTTAATAGAGCATTGATCTATTTCCAAAAGTCAGAAAGAGGCATTTTTCTTCTCCCAAAAGGAAGTTAATCAAATGGAAAACTCACTAATCAGGATGTAGACTTGCATTTTGGAATAGTGCCAAGTAAATATTCAGTGACTGGCATTATGTTGCAGTGGTTAGGATTTTGACTCGGGATCAGATCCCCTGGGTCTGCAACTCAGCTCTGACACTAACCAGGTGACCCTGGGCAGGTTATTTAATATGTCTGGTTTAGTTTCATCATAGGTGAAATGGGAATAATAAAGTAGCTTCCCTATGGGTTTGGTGCAGGAATGAAATGAGGCAATTCCGGGTTAGTGCTTAAAACAGAATATAGCAGTAAATTCAAATGTGCCTCCTCATGTCTGCATTGAGACATCTGAGTTATGGATGTAGAGATCAAGGTGACTGTGGGGCTGAATTCAGAAATTACAAAGAGAAGTGCAATGAATTGGCTACACAACTCTTGAACTCCCAGCCCCTTTGAAACTATCAAATGGAAGGAGAGGAGAAAGAGAGTAACCATTTATGAAGGGATTTCTTTGGAGGCAGCCATTGTAGGTTCTGAGCCCCTACAATTCCTTTTGGGGTGGGAGGTTGGGGTGTGTGGTCTTATTATCCTCGAATCCACTGTTTTTTAGTGAGAAAGGGCTTCAACAGGACCACTTTGAGATCTTGATGTACCTTGTCTGGGGCTGGAGGACATTGTGGAGAAGACCTGACTCCTGCTCTATTCATTACTAGGGCTGTTGAGACAGAGATCAGCTAAGTGCCTGGGTAGCAGAGGAAGGACCGTGCTGCTGGGTTAGGGGCAGCTGCAGCACCGTTATTTGTCAGGGCAAAGGATGCGGCAGCATTCTCCATTAACCAGAGGCAGACTACCCAGAAGAGAGAAAGTTTCCTAGTACTACTACTGTCAGACAGAGTTGCCTGAGAGGGCTGGAGTGCCCCGCAGCTAAAGCTGACAAGGAGTGTCAGTGTGTTAGAGGCTGTGAAAGGGATCCCATGTGACCACCTATTATAAAGAGGCATATATTGGTTCAAGTTTACTGCAAGAGGGCAGGTCCATCCAAGCCTCTACGGTGAGATTTGGGAAGAATCAAGAAGGTGTTCCAGGGAGAAATGCCAGGTTTTTCTACATTTGTCAGGTACAGAGAGATGTTCAAGGAAGACATTTCCTAGCCATCTCTCACCCCTCCCTTCACCGTAGCTCTGGCCTCAAAGGGTCCGAAACTGGCTAGCAAACCGGCTGGTTGGATTAGGGTTCTTTAGAGAAACAGAACCAGTAGGACTCTGTTGTGTGTGGAGACAGAGATGATAGAGATAGAGGTAAGATATCTGTCTAGCGAGATGTTTATTTTAAGGAACTGTGGGACCTGCAAAGTCCAAAACTGCCAGGTTGGTTGGCAGGCTGGACCTCCAGAAAAGAGCTGCAGTTCGAGGAGTCTGAAGGCAGTCTGCAGGCAGAATTCCTTCTTGCTCAGAGGAGGTCAGTCTTTGTTTTTTTAAGGCCTTCCACTGATTGGATGAGGCCCATTCACATTACAGAGGATAATCTGCTTTACTTGAAGTGTGCTGATTTAAATATTAATCTCATCAAAATTTAAAAAGGACAGTGAGATGCTACAAAGAACAAAACAAAAAAAGTGTTTTGATTACTCCATAATTATTCATGCATAATATACCAGTTACAAGTGCCTGGTACCTAGTAAATGTTCAATAAATAGTCACTATTATTATTACATATATATACATATATGATAATCTACTATAAATAGGACATAAAATCTATGCTCCTTTATATATATATATATATATATATATATATATATATATATATATATATATATACTTTCTTAATGATGACATATAAAGGTACCCTGACAACCTGACATAGATGCATACATTTCACTGAACAGCCTGATAGGTGGGAAGAACAAAAAAAATTTTTAAGTATTTACTTCTTTTATGAAGTTATATTCCCATGACTGTGCTTTATGTATTGGTGTTTCACATAAATATATTGCCTGAACTTTACTCTATGGTGGGATAAATATAAACTTTGAAATTTAAATATATTCATGCCATGGCAAACACAGTTGCCTTTGTTGGTGTTTACTATTGTCTATAGCCTGGGGGCAATATTGACTCAGGTAAACAAATAATTAGCTTGCTCATTTGAAGTAGGAAGGTGTATTTAATGAATTTGCTTACTGTTCTACCCTGCTGCAGACACACAGCCATTTGGGTCTTTGTTCTTTCATTCTCAGTCTCTCTCTCTCTCTCTCTCACTCTCGCTCTCGCTCTCACTCTCCATCTACCTCTATCTCCATTCACAATATACCTGCCTACTCTGCTGCTCTGGGTTCCAGAAAATATGGTTGCCTATGGTACTTAGTAAAGTGATGAGTCTGAGACACCAGTCAACTTGGCCCAATGCTGATGTTCAAAGGTACATTTTTTAGATGTTATTTTTTTGGCTGTGCAAGCAGCCTTTTAAGAGCTGCTTTTAAAATTGAAGATGAAGATCAGTAAGAATAAATTTGATGTCTGGATGTAGCAAGCTTGCATTAGGACAGAAATTGGCTCTATTACACAAATAAATCCTTTCAATTATAGCCTTAATGGGTCTAATTTGCCCATGGCTTTCTTGATCAACTTTTTTCTTTTCTTTTCTTTTTTTAAATTATGTATTGTTCAAGTGATTTTGCGCTAGATTATATAACACTTCATCTAAAATTGTTATATAAATCTTTACTCGTTTTAAAAACAATTCCGCTAAAGCACTAGCCCAAGTTGTTCTTACATCAAAATTAAATAGATGTATATGTGAACTCATGGGATCTGTAACCCAAAATAAATGACTGTAGTGGGGCCACTATTTAAAAACAGAGGTGACTAGAGATGTTAAGAATCTTACTTTCCCGAACAGTAGTGAGAAAGACTTGGCTGCCTCCTTTGGCAACATATAGCATGTTAACTAATATGTAGCTAAGATTTAAACAAGACTCATGCTGGAAAATCAGACGGTTTCAGCAGCCCTATCCTCATTCCACCAGACCACTTTGAAAATAAGATCTGCCAAGAGTTTGAAAGTGGGATAGAAAGAATGTAAGCCTCACCACCGACTTTTCAGTGCTGTGTAAATCAAAAGGGTTGCCAGCTAGAAGACAGAATGAACATGAGTCCACAGTGACGCTGGCAATTACTCTGGAAGATGTCAAGTCTCGGAAATTGAAATTGTGAGACTGTTCTCATATTAAACAGCAGAAAGGAAAGCATCCTCAGATTTTCTACTGAGTCAATTTGCTGATACCTTTTCAACAACCTGTGGCTTTTGGTTAAAACTCAGAGAAGCACTTTGTTTAAAAAAATCCATGTTTCATTCATCAACTCTCTAGGCAGTAAATCATAACCAATTGATGTTCCTTGAACATCTACTGGGAGCTGTGATAGACATTAATAAAATTGGGTAACAGATTTACCCAAGTATGAAATACAAAAATCTGAAATACAAATCAGAAATACAAAAAGAAGACCAACTTACATGAAAATATAAAAAGAAAAAAAAGTAGATTTAGGAAGAAAAAAGGGTAGTAGTAAGAAAGAAGCTGTTGCTTCCACCCTAGGGTTCACTGTGGCTACATCACATTGCTGCATCACATTGCCTTGTCAACAAGCCTTGTCAAGATTCTTTTCAGATCCTGAGATCATTTTTATCACAGTTTCTAAGATGCTCTCCTCTCTTTCAGAGGGTGGGCTCCCCATTCTTCACTCAGCAACCAGAGTTGCTGAAAGGCAGGTCTTACTGATGCTCCGAGAGCTGAAAATGTGAGAAGGTGATGAAACGGACCAGAGTACTCCTTGCCAGCGGGACACAGGGCTTTCCAAGTAGGTAACTATGACAGTGATCATGCCAAGGGACAGAACAGGAGGGCCCCCTGGGTAAATAGAACATGCTTCTCCTTGTGACCCCTGGCTGACCTCCCAAGGGGAAGAACCAAAGTAATCAGCATCTCTGGCCAGCAAAATCAGCATCAGCAACAACTGAGGCTCAGAGAAGTCCCTGGCCTGAGGAAGGACCAGAGCAATGATGCAGCAGTGTTTCTAGGCAGTGAATGATAATAATACTACAGAGGCTCATTGATTCTCCTTTTGTTCTCCACCGCCCAGTCACATTTTCCTGTGGTAAATATCAATTAGACTGATGGTGATTGGTTATGAAACCAGTTATCCTGCTGTCCTCAGGTAGCAAGAGAGTATTTACAACTTATGTGATATGTGAAGGCGCAAGGCCCTTTTCATTTTAACTGGGTTCGCAATTAGGACAGAGAATGTTGAGCGGCTGTTGTGGTTTTGTGGGCTTGTTTTTAGCACAGAACTTCCGGCAATCACCATGAACACCTTCCTTATAAATATGGTAAATAAATAAGGAGGGAACACTTTGGGGCAAACTGGCATTGGTATCATCTAATTTCTTCTGTGTTTCCAGCCAATTAAATGAATAGGTGTCTGTGGTAATTAAACTCACTTTGATAATTAGGCACTAAGGATTCTTAAATTGCTGCATGTTAATGAACATTTCCCAAGTATGCCCCCTGTATCCTTTAAGTACTGCCAAATGGAGTCTTCCTGATCATCATTAAAATCTAGAGTTCTGGGCTTCCCTGGTGGCGCAGTGGTTGAGAGTCCGCCTGCCGATGCAGGGGACACGGGTTCGTGTCCTGGTCCGGGAAGATCCCACATGCCGCGGAGTGGCTGGACCCGTGAGTCATGGCCGCTGAGCCTGTGCGTCCGGAGCCTGTGCTCCGCAACGGGAGAGGCCACAGCAGTGAGAGGGCAGCGTACCGCAAAAAATAAATAAATAAATAAATAAATAAAAATAAAATCTAGAGTTCTTTAAAAACAGTTCCACATAGATAATTGAAACTAGAAACAGAAATTTGGTTTTGTTGCTTTTCTTTATGACTCTGGGCAGGTTGATGAAATTTGAATTGAAAACAAGTTTTATTATAAATGAAACATAGTTGAACTCACTCCTTGGAACTTGAAAGGCCACATATAGCAGTGCACACATTAAAGCCATAGAGAGGAAATAACTCCTGCCTCACCGCAGCTGCCTACAAATAGATAACTCATCAATGCCACACTCTCTTTGCTAATGATTTGAGGCTAAGGCAGACAAAAGTTCTGGGCCATCTTGGAGGTGTGCTTTCCACACAGAAATGTACAGTGGTACCGCTCTGGGTTTTCCACCAGTAGGTGAGCCATATGGTGCATTTTTATCTGGAAACTATGACCCTTTTTTTTCATTTGACCCCATCAAATAACTTTATTCACACAAACATCCCTTAATTTGCAAAGCCTCAGTCATTCATACACATGAGGGAGATCCACAGTGTTCAAGGAATTTAAATATAATGTATCATACAAACCCAACTAAACCAAGTACGAAATAATTCATATATAAAGTTGTTCCAAGTAGGTCCTAGCTTACCAGCTTCTGTGAAAAAAATAAAGAAAAAGAGATTGATTGATTACCTAGTCTTTGAAACTAACCTTGTGCCTAGGTTGAAACCTCCTTCGCATCCATGTTGGCCCTACATGAATGTAAATCATTGCAACATACTCCCCTTGCTCTGATGGAAAGAGGTGCCTGGAGCACAGAAAGATTTCTTTAAAATGTCCCTAAATAAACTCCATTCCTCCTGTGGCCTCTCATGGAAAAAGACGTGGAGGCCTTCTTCCTGTTAGCCCCCGCAAGTCTTAGGGGCCCTGGGAGCTGATGGCCGTGGACTCATCCCTCAGCTGGGATGCTGACCTTAGCCAACCTCAAGGCACACTCCTACTCCCTCCACCCCTCAGAGCATCTCGCCAGATAGGAGCCCCTGCCATCTAAGCCCTTGATAATTTGTCCCTCAGGCTTGCAGTGCAAACTGGTAAACCAAAACACACTTAGATCAAACACTAATTGTAAACAGTAAGTACTGAAAGAACTATTTCTAGGGCATGGCTTATATACAATTATTTATTTCAAATATTTCAAACACTCAAATGTTTCAAGTGTTCAAATATTTATTTCAGATATTCCCAAAGCCCCTCTTACAGAATCTTCCTTTGAGGGGGAAAAAGGGGATGGAACAGGGAATTAGTGTTTCTTGAGTATCCTTTATAGGGCCTATAGGCCCTACACTAGCTCTCCACATATCATGATTCCATCACTGAAAAGTCATGGCATATTGATGGGGGAAGGTTGCTTCTTCTTGTTTTACTGGACAAAACCACATGAGGTATTAGAACTAATCCAACATATTCGACATTATACCAATCTATTATTTAAATCAGCAAATTCACACTCAGTCACTGAAGTCAAACCTAGCCTTGCCATTTCAGTAACATGTTGAAGGGACCTTTCTGAGCCTTGAGTATTTCTTCATAAAAGGCAGACAATAATCCTGCCAACGAGGGTTGTTGGGAGGATTAAGCTTGATAACACAGGGGAAAAGAAAACATAGCATGGGATTTCCCTGGTGGTCCAGTGGTTAAGAATCTATCTTCCAATGCAGGGGACGCTGGTTCGATCCCTGGCTGGAGAACTAAGATCCCACATTCCGTGGGGCAACTAAGCCCGCACACACTGCAACTACTGAGCCCACACGCTCTGGAGCCCATGCACCACAACTAGAGAGAAGCCCGTATGCCGCAATGAAACATCCCGTGTACCACAACTAAGACCCATCACAGCCAAATAAACAAATAAATAATTTAAAATGTGTTTTTAAAATAATAGCATATTTCCTGGTATTTAATAAATGCCACTTTCTCCTTTTCCTTTCTCCCTCTTCATAGATTAAGAAATATTCACCTCCCTAGTGAGTGGATGGAATGGAAAACAAAAACAAAAAAAACACTTTTTAGTAAGGAAACCTATAAGCTCCCTTAATAAAATTCCAATCCTCCAAGGTTGGCCCTAGAGATTGTTTTATTCCAGCCATTTCATCCATATTCCAGATAGCAGGGGCAGAACTGAGGACATCCCAGCTAGAGGAAAGAGCAGAAGCAAACCATGCTTTCTCCCTTTAGGTGCATTTCTTCAAAGCTCCACTAACACTTGTGCTTACATCCCATCAGTCAGAGCTTAGTTATATGGCTTCTCTTAGATGCAAGGCAGCCTGGCTAGTATAGTTTTTATTCATGCAGGCCATGTGCCAGCTAAAAGACAGGCTCTGTTAAAGATAAAGAAGGATACTCTTTGCCACAAAAGAGTCAAATTGTACTGTTTGCCACAAAAAGTCATTACAAACTTCAAGATAAGAAGTGTTAGTGTCTTGGATGCTGGATATATTTTGAAGGCAGAGGCAAACAAATTTGTTGATTGCTTGAATGTAGAGTGTTAGAAGAATCAAGGATGACTCCATGGTTTCTGGGTCTGAGCATTGAAATGTCAGAGTTGCCTTTTATAGAGTTGGGAAAGATGGCAGTTTTTGTGGTGGGCTAAACCAGGGTTCACTTGGGGGCTTGTGGTTTGAGATGCCCATTATTATATACACACCAGGGAGACAGGTGATATACAAGAGTTCTGAGGGAAAGTCTGGGATGGAAAATTGATGTGAAAATCATCAAGGAATAGAGGGAGAGTTTCCAGGTCTGACCATGGGAAGCTAATGTTTAGAGATCTGAAGAATGGAGAAACCGACAAAAGACACTGAGAAGAAGCAACCAGCGAAATAGAAAAAAAGTGAGTATGGTGGATTGGTGGTGAGAGCATGTGGAAGTTCCCCTGTGGTATTTTTCTTTTTGGAGGGTTGGGGGATAAGAAGCAAAGCAACAGCAGGATGGGAGATAGAGGAGGGTGTGCTAGAGGTTTGAGGATAGAGAAGAAGGTATGAAATAGCTGTGGAAGGATTGGACAGAGTACCAGTTCATCGCTGATCGCCATGGCGGTGGTGTGATAGTTTAAGTAAGCCTTGGGAACACAAAGCATCCACAGAGGAAGAGAAAAACAGCATCTTGGGAAGAGTCCTTATCTTTGGAGCAAGAAGAAGAAGAACCAGTGAATGAAACAGAGACAGATCCATCAAAGAAAAAATCAGAGATCTCAAGAAGAGAAAATGTTTGAAGCAGGCCAACACATAACATAAGAGTATGGATTAGGGAGTCATATTCAAATCCCACATTCATCTCTTTCTGGCTTTGTGACCCTAAGCAAGTAACTCAGCATCCCTCAACTTTACTTTCCCCATTGGTAAGATGGGAAAAATAATAGTACCTGTATGGTAGCATTATTGTGAGGATTACATGAGCTATTGTTTATAAAGTACTTAGAATAATACTGGCTCAAAATAAGCCAGCGTTATTATCAGAATTGAGGCAGAAGGGGAGTTGCCGAATGGCCACAGTCAATCTGAATGATGTATGTTGAAAATGGAAATGACCATATTCTCTTTCTCTATAGTGGGAACATGTGCCGTTCCTGGGCTGATGTTTCTGAGTGACACATTCACATATTTCAGTGGCTGGCCTCCCTGTCTGTTCTTGCTTGGCTTTCCTGAGTCATTGGCAATGATTTTGTGCAGAATTTTTCAGGCCAGAGATGTCTTGTTTGAGATTCTGAATTCACCAACCTTAGAATCACCACCTCCAGACTTCAAGATATTCCATTTTCTACTGTTTAAATCATTCAATCTGGGGTTCTCTGCTACCTGCAGTCCAAATTATTCTGTCCAATATGCGACAGAAACAAGGCCCTCCTTGATCAGAGTAAGAATACATTGAATCACCTTGTACTTTTTTTTTTTTTTTTCTTTTTCCGGTATGCAGGCCTCTCACTGTTGTGGCCTCTCCCGCTGCGGAGCACAGGCTCCGGACGCGCAGGCCCAGCGGCCATGGCTCACGGGCCCAGCCGCTCCGCGGCATATGGGATCCTCCCAGACCGGGGCACGAACCCGTATCCCCTGCATCGGCAGGCGGACTCTCAACCACTGCGCCACCAGGGAGGCCCACCCTGTACTTTTTTGATAGTTGGAATATTACAATAGAAGGCTCATCTTTGTCTTATTTTTTAACAATTATATACAAAATTCTCAAAGGCAATAAATTCCAATATAGTTTTAGAGATATTCAAAAGTTAAATTTACTGTTTTCTGATGCAACTGAAAAAAATTCCCAAATGTCTTGATATGTCTTCATTGTTCCCATAATAAATGACTTCTTTAATATATTCAGATGACTTTCATTTCAATTAAGATATAATACCTACTTTATAGAATAAACTTTCACCTATTTGCCTTTATGTTGTTCCTAAATTAATGATTAAAAACTTCTGGTTTCAGCTCAGAGATGTAGAAAGCTGTAAAGAATTTTATTCCCACCCTTACAACAAGAAAAAAGCTGGACCCATCAGAGAACTGAGGTTTCAGGGCAAACAAATAACCTCAAATATGGAGAGAGACAGCTGCCTTTAGGGATAAATAGCACCTGAGCATATACTTACCTGTGGCAGATTCTGCCAGTCTCCACATAAGACAGTAAGAAGATACAGCTAAAATATTTCCAGAAATTGCTAGAGGCTGAGTGTGGGCTAGTGTGAGAGTGTAAAACCTCTGGGTGTGGCAGATATAGAGGTGTTTGCGCATTCTTGCTGGCAGTGCTCATAGGAAAGACTTGGAAGAATCCTGAGAAAGCTTTCTTCGTGGCACTGACGAGAAAGGGAACAGCAGCCACTGCCCAAACTCTGCCCAAACCCATCTCCTCTATCTCCATTCTAGGATGAAAGGCTTCATCTGCTGGGGAAAGAGCAATGAAAACTGTCACCTTAGGGTACTGATGGAAACCCCCTGCATCTGGGGAAGAGCACAGAAAAGAAGAAGCATCCTCCCTCTGGGAGTCATACCATATGAGTATTTCTATTTCTCCTATGGAGAGAAATACCTGCAAGGTGCTGCTCTGCAGCTGGGTGGGCAGAGTGCTTGGGAAGGCCATCTCCCAGACCCAGGGACAGAGCTCTGCCTGAGACTGAGGCTTAATCAGAATATCAGGGAATGCTCGCCCCTCCCCATCTCCCATCTCCCAACCAGGCTAACAAGCTTAGAGTAAAATAGCAGTGGAATACAGCTGGGAGAGCTGCAGAAGACTGATCCTTGTTAGGCAACAGTGCAAAGGGAAGATGAAAACCCAAGGAGGGAACAGACATGGAAAGAAGAAGCTCTATCAAGCTAGCCAACACTGTAAACATAAGGTGTCACTAGAGGAATTTTAAGCTTAGAGTAGTCATAGGAACAACAAACTTCAAACTCTGCCGAATTCCTAGACAGATTAATACAAACCCCATACTTAAGGTCTAGCTGAAGAAAATGGATGCTCAGTTCCAACTATAAAAAATATTTACCCCAGGATCTATAGCCCTACACAAGATGTCTGGCTTTCAACAAAAAAAATTCTAAGGCAGGTGAAAATGCAAACACACACACACACTCAAAGAAGAGTCAAAGCAAGTATCAGGATCAGACTGGCTATGACACAGACAATGGAACTATCAGAGAATTTTAAGTGATTTTGATTAATATGTTATTCACTCTAATAGAACAAAGAAGGTGACATGCAATATCAGATGAGTAATTCATCAGAGAGATGAAAACTATAAGAAAGAATCAAATGAAAATACTGGAAGTAAAAGAATCAGTAACAGATACAAAGACCTCCAACAGGCTTATCAGTAGACTCAGCACAGCCAAGGAAAGAATCTGTGAATTTGATAATAGGTGAATGGAAATTGACCAAACTGAAAAACAGAAAACAAAGAATGAATAAAAAGGAATGGAACACCTAATAGTGTGGAACAAGTTCAAACAGTGTTAACATATACACATGGAGAAGAGGGCAAAAATAGAGCAGAAGAAATATTTTTTAAAACAATGGCAGGAAATTTTACAAAATTAGTAACAGACATGAAATCACAGATCCAAGAAGCTCACAGAACACCAAGCAGGATAAATATCAAACACACACATACACACACCTAGGCATAATGGTATTCAGATTTCTGAAAATGAGAGAGAAAAAAATCTTGAAGCTAGCCAGAAGGGGAAAATAGTCTTCTCTACAGAGGAACAAGCATGAGAATTAAAACAGACTTCTCATCAGAAACTATTCAAGCAGAAAAAAAGTAGTGACATATTTAAAGTATTGAGGAAAAATGTCAACCCAGAACTCTACATCTAGTAAAAAAAAGAAGTGAAAGAGAAAGAAACATTCTAAGACAAAAACTGACAGAATTGCCAGATATACTCTATAAGAAAATACTAAAGGAAAAGAAGAAATACTAAAGGCAGAAGAAATACGAGTTCAGTCGGAAACTTGGATCTACACCAAAAAAAAAAAAAAAAAAAGAAGAAGAGAATAAGAACTGAAATGAATGAAAATGTGATAAAATGTATTTCTTATTTGTAAATGTGCTAAAAGATAACTGGCTGATTACATATATGGCACATGTAAAAGTAAAGCATATGAAAATAATAGCACAAAGGATAGGTAGGAAGAATTGAGAATACACTGTTGTAAAGGACTTACATTACTTGTAAAGTAGTATAACATTATTTGCAGGTAGATCAGATTAATTTGAAATGTATAATGTAAATTCCAGGGTAATCACTAAAAAAATTTTTTAAAGGTTAATAAGTCAAGAGATAAAATGTAATTGTAAAAATACTTAGCTCAACAAAGGCAGAAAGAAAAAAAATGATGTGCAGTACAAATGGAACAAAGAGAAATAGCTAGAAAGAGGTTAGATTTTAATGCAATATTAATAGTCACTTTAACTGTGAATGGTTTAAATACAGCGGTTTAAAGACAGAGATGGTCAGATTGAATAAAAAACAAGACCCAATATGTGCTGCTGACAAAAAACTCATTTTAAATATAAAGACATAAATTTATGTCTAAATATTTAAAGCTTAATCATATAAAATATGCAAAATATATATTGAAATATAAAAACTCAAACTATTAATAAAATAAATCATTAACTTCATAGGCACTTATTCTGTGCCATATACATATGCATTTTACATATACTTATGCATTTTACATCATCCCAGTATACTATGAAGCACTCATTATCCTTCATGTTAGAAATGAGAAAACTGTGACTTAAAAAGTTAAATAATTTGTCCAATGTTTCTTACATGATAACTGGCAGGTGGGATTAAAACCTAGGCTGATTAGAAATCCTACACAATGATTTACTATTTGAAACTGCCACTACAGATAGCTTTTGGTTATGAGTTTAGTAATGCCTCTGAGTCTATTGGTCAAGAATGATCTCACAATACTTTCTGATTCTTCTGAGTTCATGCCTTGAATAATTTTGAAAACAGGTTTGTTTTATTATAGAAAAGGAGGAGGGGGTAAGATAGCATGACCTCAATTTGAAATAGTTACAATCTCACATGCCAATATTTTATAGGTCTGTAACTGCATGTTTATAACTTTTTAACTATCCAATTTTACTTTGCCCTGTGATCTTACATTCTCATGCTTTCAAATTTTCTGAACATGAATTCACATAATACTATTTATCTTACTCTTTTCTTAATACTCTTCTGTTTTGAAAATAAATATTGGGTAGAACACCACTTACCTTGGCAATATCCAAGTTTCTATAAACTTAGCATAGGTATCGATTTTTTAAACACCTTATCTATTGCTTGTATACATTTTGAATCCATTAAGCTATATAAAAATATCATGTAAAGATAAAACCAGGAACTGGAAGTAATTTTCTGGGAAGCTTTGAGTACTGCCAACATATGTTTCTATAAGAAAAAAATTAGATTAATAGGATGTTTTTATTTAAATGTTAAAGTTGTAAACTTTATATTTTACAGTTTTACTTTAGGTATGATTGCCTGAATAGTCAGCATAGAACAAAATCCTGTGTTCCTTACTTGATAGTCACAAGGGTGTATTTGGAATGGAAAGCTTCAGATTCGTTTTAGCTACAGACAGTTGTTGTAAAGAATACTAAAAATGGTCATAAAGCAATTGGCAACAATAAAGTGTATCTGGAACAAACTGGCTCCAATAGCACATACCACCCATTGTAAGTACCAGTATCAGTTTCAGCAATAAGTAAATGGGTATGAACTAGAGCAGCTGTTAAATTTTAGTCAGAAATGCTAGACACAAGTTGGGAGTGAGAGAAGAGAACTTGGAGAAGAATGCATCATCCAACTGACAGTGGGGCCTGTCTTATATAGCAGACTGGATACTACTCCCCACCCTGGAATTCCTCTAATTCCTAAAGTCAATCTTCCAGTTTTTCTGATTGATTTCAGTGTCCAGGTGGAAAATAAATACTTGGCTGTGCTCTTTTGCCCCTAAAGCTACCATCATGCTCCATTTCATTCACTAGAGAGAATAACGAATGAGAGCCAAAGAGCAATAGACATCAGCCTGATTTCTCTATAGCTCAGAAGAATAACTGATGAGCTGTTTCCTCTCACTGCCCCATGACATAAACAAATGCCACATGTCTATTCGTCTTGGCTTTCAACCTTGTTTATGTGATTCTCACCAGAAACATTTTCTTCTGTTGGCACTTGAATAAAATCCTTTTGCATATGTTTATACATAACATTGTAACAATATTATCTTATATTTATTAGTGCTTATTATCTGTCAGGCATTGTAAACCCATTTTAGGGATATCACCTCATTTAATGTTCACAATTCCCTGAAGGAGGTTTTATGTTATGACTGTTTTATGGGTGAAGGTAGTAAGAATTAGAAAAGGTAAGTGTCTCCTCCAAGAGTACTCAGTTAGTATGCAGTAAGCTTGGCTTGAAATCTAGGTGCCCACGTGACATTTGAACTGCGATCTGGAACCCAAGAACCAATAGGAACAAATGTACCAATGGGGAGTGGTATAACTAGCACCACACAGTAGGTTTAGCCAATAAGTCATTTTGTGCGACTGAAACTTAGGTCATGAGTGAGGAAAGGATGACTTTGGGAGAGACAAACTGTGAAGTCTTGTCAAGACTGGTTTTTCCAGCAAGTCATGGGCAAGCTTTTTGGCCATAGAAAGTCACTGGATTTTTGAGAGTTTGGCAAGGGCAAGCTGCTTGAAAATGTTTAAAGAGGGCTATGATGTGACTGGAGTTACAGTTACAATTGTAAGACAATCAGTAGCTTCTTCTCTAGTTCAGATGAGGTATTACAGGTACCTAAATCGTAAAGCAATTTTAATGAAGATGAAAAGTTAGAATTGACAGTGCTTAGACTTACAATGGGATTTGAAGGAGAGAGAGATAAATTCAAGATATTGGCTTTGTGGCCAGGTAGAAAGCAGTGCTATTAAATAAGGTGAAGAATTAATGGAGGAGGAAAAGACTGCATATATTTTAGTGCATGCCATGGTTTTTTCCTGGCAGATGTGTCTAGCAGACATTTAGTAATATTTAATAATAGTTCAGTTCTTTGGAGAAAGTGAGAAGAGGATGAAAGTCACAATAATGAGGACCCACCAGTATATAAGTAGTGATCAGAATATAAAGTGTTGGTGAATAAAACTATGCTTTGTTTACCCCTTGGAGGTAAACAGTCTCCAAAGACGGCCTCCATCATTTCCTTTCCCGGGAGAAGAACCACACCACCCGTTAAGAGATGGTGTCTATTTCCCCTTGCTTTGCATCTGGGCTGGTTTTGTGACTAGCTTTGCCAGGAATTCTGTCTCTACTCATGTCCAATTTTGGTCCAATTTTGAAAATACAGCTTTTTACTCACATTTCATTTGGTTGGAAATTTTAGCTCCTTGAAATCTGTGGCTTTGTTGGGATTGAGGAAATGTATTTTACAGCTCTCCTGTGGCCCTACTTTAAGTTTATTTTTTATAGGTAGGTTGTTTCTGGTGCACTCTGCTGGGGAAGCAGTAATGGTTTGTGTTCAGGGGCCAGTCGAAAGCCACGCGAACCTTAGAGATATTTTTCTATAAATAATGTTTTCAGATACTATTTCTGAATGTCAGGGGTTGAATTCTAGTGTCACAAGTTCAAAGGCCCTCATCACATATATACACATACATACTGTTTGAGCTTTTTGTTTGGGAAAATGATTCAGTTTAACACAGATTGCTTATGAATAATTTCCAGATTAGAGCAGGCTATGGGAGCAGTTGTTGGGCTCAATATCTGTTGAAAAAAAAATTGGTTTCTTGAAAAGAAAAAAAATAAGCCACTGAAGCTACTTGCAGATTTCAATTTATGTGTGAAAATGGGAAAAGCAGTATTTAATTTCTTAATGGAAACCTGTTTCCAGCCTGAAGAGATCTGTGGAATAGGCCTGATACCACTGGAACAAAGACAGTCTTTATAAAAGAGAAGAGCAATGGAGTCGGTCTACCTGAGGAACCAATCTGGAAATTAATTCAGCTACTTATACAAAATGACACACTTGGCTTTAGGGTAAAATTCACATTTCTTTTTGATTCTCTATTATTTTTGGTCACACTTCTTCCCATTTATTTCAAATAATTAAAATTTTACTGTAATTCCTAAAAGAGTTTAACATATTACATTTTCAGTTCAACAAATTTTCAACAAGGCTTGGTTTTTTCACATTCACATTTTTTTTTTCCAGTCATGTCTGGCTTATCTTCTGAATCAGGAAAACTAATGCCATCTCTTACCAGGGACACGGCAGAAATAGAATGATTGATATTACTTGGCACCTACTGTGCTGAATGCCTGTAGTGGAAGGCTGTGGATCAAAGGCAGACCCAGGAAGGCTGATAATTTGTATACTGAGCTCATAACCAGACGGCCATTGTTCTGATGCAAACAGATAGGCTGTGTATGTACTGAAACTAAAATACAGGAGAACACAGTCTGAGCAAGGATTAAAAAACACTGTATTCTTTCTTCCATTGTGATTTCTGGACACCACAGTGCCTCCATCACAAAAGTACAGCTAAGCAGGTACTTCAATCATGGGCATTCTGGTTTTCACATGTGGTTCTGTAGGTAAAATTATGAGCTATAGATAATAGGCAGATGCATAATGTTTCAATGATATGGGCACATATATGGCTTATGTCTCTATTAAATCCATCATATACATTTATGCACAGGAATATGTTCAAATAGAGAGGGAGAGAATAGAGAATGAGTGTTTTTATTGCCAATTTCAGCAAAAGTACAAAGTACTTCAAAGTACATAAGTCATTTCAACTAGCATTACATAGGTCAACACAGGATAAGAGTAGACAATTGCTACTAATTTCCAGTAAACCCACCAAAAAATACCTCACAAAAATAGATACTAAAGGGACAAAATGAGCAGGTTTGAGGCCAGACAATTCACACCTGATTTTAAATGATTTTGATTGGTTTATGAAGAACTTCAATTCATATCTCAAGGCATTTGTTATCAACATTATAAACCACTACATTATACTTTAAAACAAGGTCAGATTCTAGGAGTGGGGAGGGCAGGTCCATAGTGTGCTTGGGGAGGTGTGTGGGGCTGTGTGTGTGAGCAAGATAGAGAGAGAGAGATTGATTCATTGGTGTCTTTGAACATACGTTGTTGAGGTAAAGGAGCCTTGGTTGAAGCGTTGGTAACTTTCAGGACTTTGTTGAAAACTTTCCCTGAAGGACAAAGGTATATTTGATGATGAATACTGTTCTCCAGCTTGTTAAGCAGCAGCAGAGGAAAGGAGAAACAATCCAAGAATGTTCATCTGCACATAAATTCAACAGAGGGAGGCAGATGATCGATTATTTTCTGATGCCATTCAAACAGGAAAAAATATTCTGGAAACAAAGAGATTGCATAAAAATTATATTTCAAGAACATCTCTAGTCATTTTTCCTAAGCTGACAAGGGTAGCAATACTCATGGATTATCAAATCTTTTATAATTAGAAGTAATTTTCCTTGAATTTCCTGTAGCATTCCTGATACATATGGCTTCACTCTCAACAGTAAACTCCAGCTCTCCTCCCTGCACCCCCTTCCCCTCGCCAACACATACACATACACAGAGTCCTGGATGCCCCATTGGTTTACACAGGGTTTCCTACTGAGGAGCATGGGGGCCATGGAATTACGGTTCCAATAAGAACCTAATAACGTAAAGCTCTGTCTGGTTTTATCTTTTATGGCCAACTATAGAAATGTAAGTTTTTTCTTGCTTTAAGTCATTTTCCAAATCTTTGAACCAGAAGGCTCTCAGAAATTATCTACTCCACCCTTCTGACAAACTTTACAAATAAGGAAACTGAGGGTCCAAATAGTTAAGTGACCTGTCTAATAAAACCTGAAAATAAAAACCTAACCATGACGCTTTCAGGATTAAACATTATCATAGCTCATTATTCTCTACAAAATAAAGCATAAAATCTTTGACAAGACTCTTCCATTATTTTCAGTGTCATCTCCCACCCCACTTCCCTTCCAAGATTTTGTTAAGCAACTCAGAACTGCTGAGGGTTCCCCAAAGGTTCTGGCCTTGAGGCCTTGCTCAGGGTTCTCATTTTTCCTAGAGCACCCTGTCCACCCCCAGCTCTTCTGTCTGACTCTTTATAACCAGTGTTCAAAACTCAGGATAAGGCATTGTGCCTTCAGAGATGTACCTCTGACTCCCTGTTTGGTATAGGGGCCTCTCTGTGACCTTATAAGACTGAAGATCTTGACATAGATCTTAGGCAGTTGCAATTATCTGTTGATGGGGTCCTCTCTCATTTATCACTTTGATGATAGAGACTGTGTCTTTTCATCTTTGCATTCCCAGCAAGCATCTGGAACAAAATACTTTCTCAACAAATTTATGGAGCGTCTATTTTTATTGCTAAAATAACCTTATTTTCTCTATTCCCATCTATATGGTAAACATGGGTCTATTAGATTTAGAGAGTGATTGAAGTTCAATAAATATATATCACTTATATAGAGACTGAATTTCTTACAGCATTTTCACATACATCCTTTTAAGCAGATACTCTTTGAGGCAGATTATTCCTCTCTATAACAGTGTCCAGATTTGTAAAAAATAGAGGAAAGTTTAGGTGCTCAGGAGATTTAGACTAGGGAAGAAAAGGTCAAGGGAATCAATGTCATAAAATATCTGAGATATTTTGTATAAAAAGATTATTTATACTGCATAGTAAATGCATGAATAAAAGAAGTAGAGGAAAGTAGGAGAGAAGCTGGTGATCACCAGTTAAGATTGGTTTATAGAGACTTCCTGTAACTACAGACCCTAATCTTCTATGAAATTCTAAAGACTAATAAAAAACAAATGATTCAGCTTATCATCTGTAGAAATTTAGATTTTCTTCAATGAAATGTTAAATGATTTTAACTTAAAAAAAGTCTTGACTGTTTTCTATATGTCTTAAAAAGAAAACTTTAGTATAATAAAACCTCAACTATTTCACTGGAATTTATAGGGGAAAAAAAGCATATGTCAAGGACTGATCATATTTAGCTATAACCCACAATACTAAAATCATTTGCACTGATAAATGAATCATGTGTTGTATTTTATTACCAAAAGATGGATTAAGTTCCATGGGGGAAAAAAGTAGAAATTAGAAAAAGGAGTACTGTTTGTTCTCTGAGAGTGTATATCATTCTGAACTTTCCTTCTGGCTTCCTGGCAACCTCCAATTTCAAATTCCATCAATAGGCGTAACCTACATAACATAAAACCCAGATGGCAGTCTATGCATCTTTCTATTTGCTTTGGTGACCTCTCATCTCTCTTAACAAGACTTGAGTAACAGATGAAAATCAATAAAATTATAGTTGGTTACAAAAGACTGCAGTCCTAGCTTACTCAGGGTTTGTATTCCTCCTCCTAGGGAACGCAAATTCCACAGACTTTATGCCTCTTGGGGTGGGCCAGCTCAGTTACTTGGACAAATGAAGGAAGAGGATTTACACATTATTCTTGGTAGTTTTCCCGGGTGTTTATTTTCTTTAAAAAAAAAAAAAAACATAACTACTTTAGATTTTCTAGGGAAATCCAAGCATTCTCTGGGCAGTGTCTCGGTTTATCCGTCTAATACCCCTCTCTCATTTGGTTTCATTGCCTTTGCAAATCATTCTTTTAGGTTGTTTTCCAAGCATCGGTATTTAAACCATGCCCATGGGTATACACAGATTTATTTGGGATTCTCTAAGGAGTAAGTATACCTAAATCCCTTTTATTTAAGCTCAGTAAAGCATATCAAAATGCAAGGGTGACATGTTGTATAGATAGCCTTGAACCTGTTCTGGTTTTTGTTCAATAAATCATTCTCAAATGTCCACACTTTAACTATTATTGCTAAGGAATTGCAACATACCCAGCATCTGATTGCATCATCCAGATGTCCTCACTGAGGTGGAGAACCACTCTTTTAAAGCTGAAATGGAGTTTGACCTGCCCATCTGTGATTTTCCAGTTTGAAAAAGTACACACACCAAGCTTTTAAATATTTCTCATAATCATTCAAACTGCTTTGCTCTTTAGAAGTGTGTGTTACTTTGATGAATTCACCCAACTTGTTCTGTTGCAACATTGAAGCTGATTTGTCCATTTGGATGCAGTAACATTCATTTCTATACTCATGGAATATATGTTTATTATTTTTTAACCTAATTGTAAATCTCATAGCCTATAACATGCAGCCTGCAGCATCTTCATGACTTACTGGTTCATTGCCTACCACACTGGTGTTAAATTAACTTGGACGAGTTCTTCTGAAACTAGTGTGACAGAGTATCCCAACTGCTCCATTTTAAAAACAAAGTCTTTATGTTCTTGAATAAGATGGGAAGTTGATATCTTACAACTTGATGTGTGCCTGGACTTTTTTTGAGGGTGTGAAGAAGGGGAAAGATATTTTTGTATTGGAGCCAGAAAAAAGATTAGGAAAATCAAAGCAATAGAAAAGGATGACATGGCATCTCTCTAAATCAGCTTGAAATAGAGTGTTGATTCTCAACAGAAAGGGTTAAAGCCTTAAGCTGAAGAAAATGTTTTCATGAAAGACTTTGTGAGATTCTAAGCAAAAGCAGTGGAGCTTTGGAAAATAAATGAAAAAGTACAGCTTAAAACTAGGAATAGAAAGGGTACTCTCCCACTTATACTTGGACAGCACTTCGCTAGTGCCCCGAGGTCTTGAGGTTTCCCTCCAACCCGAGAGTCTCATTCTTTTAATAGTTGAGTTCATCTTATTTGTATTTATTGACACAATAGATATATTTTTCTTAGTTTTTATATGATTTGTTGTTATTGCTTTCTAAATTATCTATGTTTTTATCTATGATCTATCTATGTTTTGTTTTGGGTATGTTTCCCAACCAATGGCTTGAAGGGTATATACTCTGCTTTCAGATCTTGAAGAGTTGATGTTTGTACATTTTAACAATAATCTTAATGCTTCTCTCTCTCCCTCTCAGTTTTACAGAGTGCATATTGACTTTCCCCTTGAATAAACTGGAACACTCATATTTTCTCCCCCTTTCCTCCTCCACTCTATCTCTTGATTTTAGTTGTTCTGTAATTAATTTAAATTTTTCTTATGGATCTCTTTATATTTTGAAATAATGCATTTAAAGATCTATTTCTTGATTTGTCTGCCAAGCAGTATCAATCAACTCCCCAATATGAAAGATCAAAAATTTAGTCCAATTACATTTTTTTCCACCATTCTCCACCCTCAACAGTTTGTTAATATATTATTTATTATTTCTACATTTCAAAGCTTTAAACATTTAAATTCTGATCTAAAACCACAATCCCAGACTTCCCTGGTGGCGCAGTCATTAAGAATCCACCTGCCAATGCAGGGGACATGGGTTCGAGCCCTGGTCCAGGAAGATCCCACATGCCATGGAGCAGCTAAGCCCATGCACCACAACTACTGAGCCTGTGCTCTAGAGCCCACGGGCCACAACTACTGAGCCCACATGCCACAACTACTGAAGCCTGTGTGCCTAGAGCCCATGCTGTGCAATAAGAGAAGCCACTGCAATGAGAAGCCTGCACACAGCAACAAAGAGTAGCCCCCACTCACTGCAGCTAGAGAAAGCCTGCATGCAGCAATGAAGACCCAATGCAGCCAGAAATTAAAAAAACAAAAAACAAAAAAACACATGTCTACATTTGCTTACTGTTGTTGATGGATCTGAATAGATTATTTATACTCAGCCCTTTCCCACAACATCCCCCTCTGATGGACCAGAGCTGAGGAATACTTCTACAGATGGGCCTCACCACCTAGACCTTGACATTATAATAAAGGAGCAGTGGGGCTTCCCTGGTGGTGCAGTGGTTGAGAGTCCGCCTGCCAATGCAGGGGACACGGGTTCGTGCCCCGGTCCGGAAAGATCCCACATGCCGTGGAGCGGCTAGACCCGTGAGATATGGCCGCTGAGCCTGCGCGTCCAGAGCCTGTGCTCTGCAATGGGAGAGGCCACAACAGTGAGAGGCCCATGTACTGCAAAAAAAATAAAAATAAAGGAGTAGTGCATCCATCAGAGGTATGCCCTACTTTTTAAGGACAATGCTATATCAGTCAGGATGACTTTAGCTGCAAATAAGAGAGCTTAAACTACCAGGACATGCATTATCTATGTAATGAAGAATCAGCAGGTGGACATTTGCAGGGTGGTTTTCAGTGGGACAGAGACATTACTAATGGCTCAGATCCATTGCATCTTTTCTGACTGCCAAATTCAGCTTGCTCGCTTTCCCCTCAGGTTGGCTCCTTTCATGGTCTTGAAACAGCTGCTATATTTCCAGGAGTCACATGCAGATAATAATATTCAGAGGCAATAAAGGTATTCACCTACCTTTGTTTCTTTTTAAGGTGAACAAAAGTCTTCTAGAAAAACCCTGTCATGTCCATTTTCTAGACTTGTGTCACTTCTCAATCTCAAATCAGCCACTGACAAAGACAAATTATGACGATGGGCCAAGACTAATCATAATTAACCTCTGAAATTCATGATGACCCCATACTTACAAAAACCCAGGATCTGTTGACAAAGAATAAAGCCAGGGGCAGAGGCATGCAGAAAGAGGGGGTGGGTATAAGGAATGTCTATCAAGTGGACAACCAAAAATGTCTGCCATAGCTGAGACATTGCCACAACTCTACAGAGTATGAGCCTGCCCTTGGGATTGTCCTGTTGGATTTGGCAGCTGTTCTTATAATTGTGTGGCATGCGGTTGTTGCCATTTCCCATCTTTATTGAAGATAGTCTCTTTCTTTTATTCTTTATTTATTTTTTTGTCCTCTTTGTTCATTTTGGTGAGCTTTAGAGACAATAGTGACAAGAAACAATTTCATTCTTTTCTCTGTCACACTAGAGATCAATGAAATGGATATTGTCCTAGAGATAAATAATTGGAAAAGCAGTAAAGAGTAACTTTAGTAATTCACTAGAGAGGAGAACATGAATAGACTTTTTCTTGGAAAATTAGGAAAGATTCGTTCATCAAGGATTGACCATCTCTCTATTTAAATCTCATAGAGGACTTCCCTGGTGGCACAGTGGCTAAGAATCTGCCTGCCAACGCAGGGGACACAGGTTTGAGCCCTGGTCCAGGAAGATACCACATGCCACAGAGCAACAAAGCCTGTGCACCACAACTACTGAGCCTGTGCTCTAGAGCCCACGAGCCACAACTACTGAGCTCATGTGACACAACTACTGAAGCCCATGTGCCTAGAGCCCATGCTCCTCAGCAAAGAGAAGCCACCGCAATGAGAAGCCCACACACCACAACAGAAGAGTAGCCCCCACTTGCTACAACTAGAGAAAGCCCGCACGCAGCAACAAAAACCCAACGCGGTCAAAAATAAATAAATAAATTTATAAAAAAATAATAAATAAACCTCATAGAGACAAACATTCACTACACTATAGAAGTGGATCAAATGATTTCATGTACTGTTTTTTCCTATCAAATGCAACACTCAGAAAATTTAAATATTCACTACACTGCTTCCTTTCAGGTTTTTGTTCTTTTCCAGAAAAGTAGGAATCTTGGTTCAAGTGGTCCTGGGACTCAGACCTGGAATAGCTTGTTTAATTATGGGAGGGGACAGAGATGGATTTGGTCTACAACCTATAGCTGGTTTTCTGTAGGGACACTCAACTGAGTGTTTATAGCAAAAGGAGGATATATCTTTATCCTTTTTATAACCTTTTCTGGGGCAGAGATTGAAAGACTATGATGAAATCTTCTCACAACCTTCTGTTGCCTAATCCCATTAAACTTCACCCAAGGGAAATCCCATTAGACCTTAAACAAAGAACAAGTCCCTGCCCTAAATAGATTAGAGAACATATATGTCAAGCAAGTAGGCTTTCCGAACAAAGGAGCTCCAAGCAGAGTTATTTATTTTCCTACAGTGCAAACAAAGCAGGTATTTTAAAGGGAAGTATGCAGTGATTCTTGGCCAACTCGCTTCAGAGCAATGGCTGTCATCTCAGTGCACTGCTTTTCTGTAATAAGGATAAATCACTACATGACTAAAGCCATGTATAAAGAAGTACTTCCTCACACACCTGTTCATCTGTACCATTTTTCTAGATTCCACATATATGCGTTAATATACCATATTTGTTTTTCTCTTTCTGACTTACTTCATTCTGTATGACAGTCTCTATGTCCATCACACAGATGTAGAGAACAAACGTATGGACACCAGTGGGGGAAAGGAGGGTGGTGGGATGAATTGGGAGACTGGTTATATACACTAACATGCATAAAATAGATAACTAATGAGAACCTGCTGTATAGCACAGGGAACTCCACTTTGCTGTACAGTAGAAACTACACAACTTGGTAAAACAACTATACCTCAATAAAAATATATATATATATATATATTTCCTGATATCTTCTCATACAGAAACACATTGAGAGGACCCTGAGATACAATAGCAGTGAAGATTAGGGGCCGGGAATGGGCTAGAGAACCCATCATAATTTGGACATTAATGTTACTATTAGTAACTTCATTAGGACTCTCAGTTTTACGAGGCTAAGGGATATTCAGGTAATATATATATATATATATATATATATATATATATATATATATTTATATAACTTAGAAAAACAGAGGCCATAGTCCTTAAAGTAAATTGATCTCCGCTACTTCTCAACAGACCTCTGCTAGGAAGAACTTAAACCGATTGTGTATAAGAACCCATTCTTGAGATGGGGGAAGCAGCTGTAGTATGAAAGAACGATTCTGGGGATTCTTTGGGTGGTAACATTTAGACTCCTCAGACTTCCTGACGGCACAGTCAGGAGAGGCCCAGAAGGATCAGGTACATGATCCCTACAGTGTAGATGAATCCATTGATGAATTTGATCAGAAAGTAGAATCAGAAGGAATCTCAGAACTCTTTTTTTTTTTTTTTTTTTTGCGATACGCGGGCCTCTCACTGTTGTGGCCTCTCACGTTGCGGAGCACAGGCTCCGGTTGCGCAGGCTCAGCGGCCATGGCTCACGGGCCCAGCCGCTCCGTGGCATGTGGGATCTTCCCGGACTGGGGCACGAACCCGTGTCCCATGCATCGGCAGGCGGACTCCCAATCACTGCGCCACCAGGGAAGCCCTAGAACTCTTTTGATATTACAATTGTGGTCCCAGAGTAAGATACAAAAGCTAGCCAAATGGGAAATCTAAGGAAATATAAACAACTCCTCTTTGTGGCAAACACTAAGGGAATCAGATATATTAGCTGATTAAACTATCTGGTGGTTCGACAGATACGGTCTGTGGATTGTCAGTTTTCAAGGAACTGCATTTAGTACTTAACATTATGGAAACGTTAAACTTTCTTTCATCCTTTTTGATTATTCAGGAGTCACTTTTGATCTTGGAATTTTTTTCTGTATTCAATAATTGCCATCTTATATTTCTATAGGAGAAAAATATGGCTTTTTGAATGTTTTAGGGGCACTTTCTACATTAGATAAGGCTTTAAAGAGGGAATGGCGCACATTAACTACTGTGATTTATTTATTTTGAATCTCCTCTGTCATACCAGTCTCTAAAGAATAATCACCAGAAACTACCTGATTTTAACATCTGCCAACATCTTTTTTACAGCTTATTTTAGGAACTGAGACAATTGCCATTAAATTGAGTCAAAACTCATGTTCTCTCTAGAGAAAAACAAGTGTGCCTTTAAATTTTTGAATTATCTAGATGATTATCTCATAGTTTCTCTACAGATCTATATGTACAAACAAAGCTAAAGCAATTGCATAAGTTTAAGGGCTTGAAAAAGTATAACATAAGATTTACCTGTTTCTGTGGTGCCTGTCTCCATGGTATCTGGTTAAAAGGACACATGCATGACCCGGTAGTTCTTTTACCTCTAATTTATGTCAGTGGTGCTAATTATGCTTTGTGCAATTTAAATCAGACATCTTGTTTGAATCTTACATTTTAAAACAATTATTTCCTCATAATTTCCTCATGTTCTCCTTGGGAAACAGGGGCATTATTCCATCCATGACATGGGATTATTTCTAAACCATCTCATTTCTTTTAAACGGTCTATCTCATTTCTTCTTCTGCCCACCAAAATATGTACATATCACATCAGTCTAAAGCAGTCTATAATAGTGATTGAAGACAGCATATAATAGAGATAGAAATAGCAGTGCCTTTAAACAATAGAACTCATTAAAGGGCTTTTATTTTACCTCTGGCTACTTTAATTTTTCTTATGATCAAATCCAAGGCTCATCTTTTACTTTTTCTGGGTATATGTTTTTTTGAGCTATTGTTAGCCATATGAGTGAAAGTAAAACTTGAAAGATGAAAATTCACATTAACATAAAGCCATTAACATAAAAAATGTTCAGTAAACTGAATCCGAAGAAAATGATAGTAATAACAATACTATTGCTATAGAAGGTGGATCAATGAATTTGATCTAAAACTAGAATCAGGATGAATACTAGATCAACTCTATCATTATGACCATAGTCCTGAAATAAGATAAAAGTTAGCACAAAAGCATGTACTATGCACTGGGTACTGTTCTGAGTAAGAGCTTTACATATATTACCTCATTTAATCTTGATATCAATCCCATGAGGTAGGTGGTTAGTCCCTTTTTACCACAGGAAGGAAATGAGGCTCAGAGAAGACAAGTAACTTGCCCAAAGTTACACAGCTAGTGTGTGTTGGAGCCTGAATGTGAACTGAGGCTGTCTGGCCCCAGAGTCTGTGTTTCGTGCAACCGTGCTGGCTGCAATGTGCACTAATCATTATGCAGGGAGGAGAAAAAGAAGGTAAAAATGAAAATCAATGCCGGAAAATGGATCTGCTGCTGAAGTATACCCCTTCCCATATTTTTAGTCCTTTCTCTGCCCTGTGACATTGATTCCAGGTCCCACCCATATTTTTCTACCATAGATTCTCTCCAACAGGATCTTGCTTCTCCTCATGATTAATTCGGCACCTTCCAACAATCTTCACCTCAGAGAAGCCAGACGATCTCAAATAACTGTCTTGAGGACAGAGGCAGAGACGATACATTGAGGCTTATCCCAAGGAAAATACATTTTTGGAATTTCAATTCTATATTCAGGGAAATTGGAGGCTTGTAATACTTGGAAAAAATCATCTTTTTTTTTTTGTCATCTGAAAACAGTGCGTCTTAATGAGGCAGAGGATCACCTGAGAGAGTAGGTGGGTGACCATGAAATTTGTTGTCCTAACTGGTACACTTTTGGGAAGTCAAAGGCTGTGCTGTTAGCAATGATGCAGGGACAACAGGCACGAAATAGGACTGTATTGGGCAAGATGGGTTAAGCGATTACCCTACCTTTAGAGACTGAAAAGAGGCACAAAGGTGACTGAAGTAGGGAAACATATATGACTTCTTCTCTTGATGCTGGGCGTTTTTCAGTTTATATTACATATGCTTATATTGGCTTTAGATCTGTTCATTCCTTAGTCTCATGATCCCCAGGTGTATTTATTATCATTGCTATCGTCATTTCATTGACTGGGAAATTACTGTCAGACTGGAATTGTGCTGAGGACTTAATTTATATTGTCTCACTTATAGCTCACCACAATCCCATAAGGTAGGTATTATGAGTGGAATTATCATCTTGGAAATGAAAATAAATTAAAGTGACTTGGTCAAGGTCACACAACTTAGAAATGACAGAACCAAGTCTTGTACTTAGAAGTGAGTGCAAAGCCCATGCTCTTAACTACTATATTTTATGCCTCTCAAGTTATTTGACCTTAGAATACTTTTTTTCTTTTTTGACCTTAGAATACTTTTTAACGTGTAATATTGATTTTCTCCACCAAGAGCTTATGAGACACAATTTGTCTTAGATTATACTGAAATTTCTATCTCATAGATAAATTTATTACCAAAAGAAAAAAATAAAAATTTGGTCGATACTATTAAAATATCAAAACATTGAGGAGAATCACAAACACACATTCAAACAAAAGAGCAGTTTCCTTGGCATATGATTATTTGGAGACAATATATACTGGAGTGGTTGAGTGACCCCCAAAATGCTGATCTGCATCACACACAGATCACATAACATATGATCGTTTCTTAAAGTCAAACTATTCTATAATGTTAAGAATTACATGGGCTTCCCTGGTGGCGCAGTGGTTGGGAGTCCACCTGCCGATGCAGGGGACACGGGTTCGTGCCCCAGTCTGGGAAGATCCCACATGCCACAGAGCGGCTGGGCCCGTGAGCCATGGCCGCTGAGCCTGCGCGTCCGGAGCCTGTGCTCCGCAACGGGAGAGGCCACAACAGTGAGAGGCCTGTGTACCGCAAAAAAAAAAAAAAGAAGAAGAAGAAAGAAAGAAGGAAAAAATCTCAGAAGAGGAGCGTACAAGGCTATTGGTAACATGAAAGTTTTTCAACCCAATTATCAGGTAGCAAGGAATTTGTGGAATGGTTAACTAAGGTCAAATGTTCCAAAGGATTCAAAATGGAAAGGAAAGTGGAATGAGACTGAAAGTTACTGTGGCTCTACCATGTGCTTTCTATACAAAATATCACTAAATCTTCACAAAGAGTTGATGAGGCCCTTATCTCCTTTAACAGATTAGGAAATTGAAGCACAGAGAGGTAAATAAAATTGCCCACAGTCACACAGTAAATTGAGGCTGGCTGAACTCTAGTTCTCTGACTGCTAACCAGTGTTCTATCACCCAAAGCTGGAGATGTAAAAGAAAGCAGGCAGCAGGTCTCATAAAACTGAGTACCTTCTGCCTTATCTTTCTCTTTCTGTTTTGCTTTAACTTGATGAGAATTGTTTCTAAGGTCCACTTCTGGTGAATTATTTACAGTAGATGGGATCTTCTGCTTAAATGAAAATCACAAAAGACATGTAAAGTGAGGTCCTTGCCATGATGGAATTTACAGTTTAACTGAGCTGAGAAATTAACCCACATGTAAAAAACAAAGATGTATTAGGCTTAGACAGTGTTACTGACTGTTAACACAGAGGAATTCAGGAAGGAAATCAATTGAGTTATCATAGTTATCTGAGAAATCTTTGAAATGAGGTGGACCTTGGGATAAGATCTAGAAAGGTTCCTCACTCAGGTGTAAGTGTCATTGAGTTAATATGATTCTAGACCTTTAGCCCCACACATTTTTTTTTTTTTTTTTTTTTTTTTTTTTTTTGCGCGGTACGCGGGCCTCTCACTGCTGTGGCCTCTCCCGTTGCGGAGCACAGGCTCCGGATGCGCAGGCTCAGCGGCCATGGCTCACGGGCCCAGCCGCTCCACGGCATGTGGGATCTTCCCGGACCGGGGCACGAACCCGTGTCCCCTGCATCGGCAGGTGGACTCTCAACCACTGCGCCACCAGGGAAGCTCAGACCCACACTCTTGAGAGAAGATTAGACTTGTTCCTTTTTGTGCTTCCAACTAAGATTGTATTTGGACAAGCGTCCCATGGTTAAAATAATAAAAATAACCATCTTAATATTATTTTTAATAAAGGTGAGCCAATAAAGTAATGGACTGGAGGGAGGTGACACTTGGAGCAGGTAGAGAGGGAACAGGTGCTGAAAGGGTATAGAGAGGGTACCATGGGGAAAATTAATTCACTTCAAGTTGTCGCCTAGGACTGGCCATGATCAGTATTAATAATGTGGATCAACCTGTCACTAATACTGAAAAGTCGAAATTACCAACTAAGTGGAATGTTCAATAAGAAAATATTTTGGGTAAGAGTGTTCAGTCCTTGACTTAATCACACTGTGTCCTGCCGACTTGACTTCCTCAGCCATCAGGTCCTTGGTGGTGTTGGCAGCCTCACCCTGAGCGAGTTAGAAACATCACCGGAGCAGTTCCCTCTGCAGAACTCTGAGGACAATTAACTGGTGTCCTTACCTATCAGTGTCGCATTTCCTGGACTCCTAGAGAATATTACCTAGAGGAATTCCTGGTGTGGTTACACGTAAACTTGTCTGGGGACCCTTAGAATTTGGGAGCTTTAAAGCATCACTCCTAAAACAGGAAAGAAGCATCAATAAGGGATCCATGAGAAGAGCTACTGAAAGTCACCCTTGGAGTTTAAATCCTGGTCTCCTACCTGGGAATGTGGAGCCCATTACTTAACTTCTCTATTCGCTCAACGAATCTTTATCCTGTACCTACTAAGTGCAAGGTGTGAAAAGAATATCTACCCAATAGGTCTGTTGTGAATATTAAATTGGATAATGTTCGTAAACTATTCAGCCCAGTGTTTGAAACATAGTAATTGCTCTATAAATGGTAGCCATTATGTTAATAGAAATAATCAAAGCAACACTTCCAGATCATTGTGAAAAAGCACAATCCATTTTTAAATTGAAATAATTGTAGAATACCTGCAAGCAAAGATCTAGCCTGCACAATTCGGATTTCAAATGTACAGTTCATCTCAAATCCCCTTTCCCAGACCTGGAAGAGCCAATTTAAATTTTTCCATGTACTGGAATTTTGCTGAATTCAGTATTATTCTGATAATAATATATTTTTATGAAGCTTTAAAAAACAGTTTCACATTCATTAACTCTAAATGAATTATTGACAGTAGGTTGGAAATCTTGTTTTATAGAAATTTCGGTATGTAAAATTTATTTTAAATGAATTTGGCCTGGATCAGCAACTGGAGTAAAACAATTAAAATGTCCCATTTGGGGGAATTCTTGGTAGGTATCCAACATGCCATTAGTTTTCATAATCAAGCTGTTATGTGATCTTTTTTTTTCATTATGCATGAGCAAATCCACTCAATTTGAGGCAATTATTATCTGTGGTACAATATAATCAAACAGCTACTGCTATTTGTTGAAGGATTCTTTGTTTGCCAAGATTATTAATAAAGTTACACGCAGTGCTGCTTGGCACTCAGCAGCTGGCTCTGGCAAATGCGAAGGGAACTCAGAATTCTTGAGGCTTGTACTTTTCAATATTCCTGCCGGTGTGTGTATCGGAGAATATTTCATATTAAATAGTACTAATTGCCTTAATTGGCGTAAGGCTAACAAGCCCACTGTACTGTTGGTATGTTGTCAGAGCACTGAGTTTATTGGGGGAACATGGAGTCTTACATATTCCAGGGGTAACACACAGAGCAAGGCAGTTGGAGTCCATGAGTGACCCCTTGTGTGTTATGGAAGAGTGGGGTACGGAGGGGGTCAGAAGCCCACTCTGACCAGCCCAAGGTGACACCTCTTCACATAATCATCCAAGGTAAATAATTTCCTTTAGAGGGCCCATGAAGGAATATCAACCCGTCTAGATTAACTTCCAGATCCATCTGTGAGCATGAAACTGCTCGCTTGCTTACAGCTGTACTTGCGATGGGCAGAACCCACTTCTGCTTTTCTTTTTTTTTATTAATTAATTAATTAATTAATTTTATTTTTTTGGCTGCATCAAGTCTTAGTTGTGACACATGGGGCTTCATCGAGGCATGCAGGATCTTTTGTTGCGGCATGAGGGCTCTCGGTTGCGGTGAGCAGGCTTCTCTCTAGTTGTAGCTTGCGGGTTTTCTCTCTCTAGTTGTGGTGCTCAGGGTCCAGAGTGTGTGGGCTCTGTAGTTCCCGGCACGTGGGCTCTCTCATTGAGGAACGCAGGCTCTCTAGTTGACGCGCGCGAGCTCAATAGTTGTGGTGAGCGGGTTTAGTTGCCCCGCGGCATGTGGGATCTCAGTTCCCTGACCAGGGATCGAACCCACGCCCCCTGCATTGGAAGGGGATTCTTTACCAGTGGACCACCAGGGAAGTCACCCCGTTTTGCTTTCTGATGCCTAACAACAAATTTAATAACACCTGCAAAAATAAAACTGCCATCCTATTTTATCATGATCCAAACACATGAACCTTGACCCTCTCTTCATTGCTATTGAATCTTTTAATTTTGCTTTTATTCAGGGGTGTCATCCCAAAAGACAGCCTGGTGGCTGGGTGAAAACAGAGCCAAAGAGAATATTGCCACCACCTTTCTTCATGACCTCTTCTCCTTGCTTGCAGATGCTAGAAGTTCCAAGAAAGGGGTTCAATCTCTCTTAAAATGCAAATTCCCAAGCCTCCCCCACCTCGACCATGAAGAACCCAAGTGAACTTTTAGACATTTATATCTTAATATGCTTGGGTTTAAAGTTCTAGGAAGGGGGACTTCCCTGGTGGCACAGTGGTTAAGAATCTGTCTGCCAGTACAGGGGACACAGTTCAATCCCTGGTCTAGGAAGATCCCACATGCCACGGAACAACTAAGCCTGTGCGCTGCAAATACCAAGCCTGCACTCTAGAGCCTGCGAGCCACAACTACTGAGCCCACGTGCCATAACTACTGAAGCCCGCACGCCTAGAGCCCGAGCTCTGCAACAAGAGAAGCCACTGCAATGAGAAGCCCGTGCACCGCAATGAAGTGTAACCTCCACTCTCTGCAACTAGAGAAAGCCCGTGCGCAGCAACGAAGACCCAACGCGGCCAAAAATAAATGAATGAATGAATGAATTTTTTTAAAAGAATTAAAAAAAACAAAGTAAAATGCTAGGAAGGAACATGAAGAAAACGCTCTTAGGATGCTCCCAACAGAAGGGGACAACTGGCAGGTCTAAATAGGGAAAAGAGATCAAGATTCAGGGATCACCCTCACCCCAAACCGTCATGCTCCATTGTTCTCAAGTACCATGGTTTGCTTTATTAACTGATTAGTCTAACTAAAAACAAACAAAAGCAATGGCTTACTCTGCCAAATGCACTTAACAAATAATTTTACTGCTTAGAGGTGTTAAAATTTCATGTGATTCAGGAGGAGTGAAAGTACTAGGATGAAAACATTTGTCATTTGTAGCTGGAAATAGAGTTGAAATTTAAACTTAGGAAGAATCAGAGGTATATCTGATCAAATGGGGAAAACTTACCACCTTGGGCACACTTGACAGGTGGACAAAAGTGCCTGAAAATAATGGCTGGGTTATTTCAGGTGCTCCATATATACTTGTGGGAATAATCAGTACCACCTCAGTGTGCAAAGGGTCTGGGGATGGCTCTCAGGAGATGGGGAGGGAGGAGGATTTCAGTCTTAGTCCTACCCCTGTGTGACCTCATAGAGGTCTCACTAGGGAGAGCTCAAGTCTTTTTTTTTCCATCTGTCTTGAGAGAAGCCTGTATCACACAGGGGCACAAAGGCAGAGATCACTTTTGTTTGGAAATTTTATGTGGGAAAAGGAAATAAAAATTGAAACCAGAAAACTCCTGTAAGTGATAGTGTGGTTTGATCAATATTTCTCCCTTTTCTAATGTTCTTATTAAATCTGAAGTTTATAATCACTTGCCACTCATGCTTGTGAGCAATTAAGAGTATCTGCCAACAAAAGAAAGACAAAATAAAAGTGAGTAATGAAACTGATGATAGAGCAGGGACTTGTTCATGTTTTTAATCTGTAGATTTAGGAACACATGCTTGATCATTAAAAGCAGCAGTTATGTTTTATGTTCAAGTGCAGTTTTAAAATATTAAAATAAAAAAATTTTAAAAGCATAAGTAGAGATACTTTCTTTGTATCCCTGATAAAAGGCTTTCTCACTATGTCAATCAGTTTGAAAAATAGCACAGGATGACATCATTCTGAAGGAAACAATTTTTAAGGTACCTGCATTGCAGTTCTATCTCTTTGGATGCTATGGTTAGTGGAATATACTTATAAAATGTAAATGCATTCAGTTTTTCATTCATTCAACAAAAATCTATTAAGCCATCACTATCTACCAGGCATCAAACTGGGCCCTCAGGATATTAAGCTGATTAAGGCCATGACCCCTGCCTCAGGATGGCTCATGGGTTACTGGGCATCCTATATAAGTTAGGATGCTTTTGGTTACAGGTAACATTTTTAACTTACTTAAAGGGCATTGGGATATATAATAGAAAAGCCAGATATAGGGTGGGCTTCATGGTGGGCTGATTCTGTGTCATCAAGAACTCAGAACCTTTCTGACTTTCCATTCTGTACAACCCATGGAAAGTCCACTTCATCTTCTGGCTGATTGCCCTAATGCTCATGAGTGCCTGCTGGCAGCATGATGCTTACATGCAGTGGAAGAGAGAAATAGTCTCTTTTGGCTCTTAAGAATAATAAAATTCCTTGCCCCAAAGACCAATCTTTTTTATATTTCACTGGCACAAATAGATTCAGATCTACGATATCCCCGGTAAGCAGGTTGGGGTTGCCATAACTGGCTTAGCCTAATTAGTGTCCACCTCTGCCGCAGGGACGCATCAGATTTCCTTGAGACATATTGGCTGCTTGGGAAAGGGTTTCTGTTAGGCAAAAGGAACAGAAGCATTCTGGATTATATCCTTTTCGCCATTATCTTTTGTAACACTAAGAGCTATTTCAGTAACGTGGGACTTGACTGGCAGATGATATGATTTCTGAAGGACAGTTTCTGCTCGATCAGTTGTTCTCAAACTTGAGAACCTGGAGGGCTTATTGACACACAATTTGCTGGGCCCCAGCCCAGAATTACTCAGAGGTGTGGTCTGAGTATTTGCATTTCTATCAAGTTGCACTGGGAGGCTGATACTGCTGACAACTTTGTCAAGATGATGCTTCTAATAGCAACTTGGCAGCCTTTGATGTGCTAAGATTACCATGAGAGTTGGACTTCAGATTTTGAAAACACTTTCTCTCCATGGGGCAGACAGTTTTTGATTTACTGTTGTTCAAATACCTGATTAGCTTTGAAGACATCCTTCCCTCCATTGGCCATGGCCTTGTCTATTACATAAAGAGCCTCAAATATCTTTTGAAAGCCATTGCTGCTGTTACTCTAATAAAAATAGTCTCCAAAATTATTTTTAAAGCCATTAGTGCACATGTAAGATGTAAACTTGTTTTACAGCCAAGCTTTAAGAAAGTTACAATTCATATTTCTGCAATTCTGAAAGTATCTATTATTGTGTAAATTGGGCTCTCATACACTGACAAGAGGAACTGTGTTACTGAAAATACTGGGAAGGTAAATTGCTTGGAGAATAAAAAGATCATAATGTATCAACTCTCCACAGGCTGAATACAGACTATTTTTTGATATCGAATAAAGCAATTTATACCATCTCTTCACTGCCCAATTTTTATAATAGACGTTTGTTTAACTTAAGCAGAAAGTTTGCCGATCCTTGTCACTGAACAGTTGTTATGTTTTCCAAAATAATTTGAGTTGGCAGTTGAACCACTTAAGGAAGTAATTCTAAGGAACCCAGATAAATATGAGTTGTCAGAGAAAAGGTACCTGCTATGGGCCAGGTTCTGTTCTGGGGACTATATTCATGTTATTTCAGTTAACAAATTTAAAAATAAAAAAGGGAAAATCCACAACAAATAGGAACTCTCCTCATTTTCCTTTATGAATTTGAGCTTTTCTCTTGGTGATCTAGGAGAGGTCATGACTCAAAGCAAAGATCTTTTTGAAATGCCTTTCCCTAGCCTAACACCCTTCTGGATGTTCTGGTTTCTCACTGCATAAAGACTGTGTTCATTGATGACACTAAGGGCCCATGTGACTGCCTTCCTCACAGAGCCTCACCTGGGACCCTTTACCCGGAACAGCCTGCCTCTGGCCCCGCTGACCTTCCTTCAGGGTCTGCCAGACCCATGCTCTCTCCCACTGTGGGACCTGCACACTTACCCTCCCTATGTGGGAAAAGCTGCTTCACAAACACCCTTGCTTGATAGTCCTACTCACCCTTCAAATCTCTGCTCAAATTCCACTTTCTCCGGAAAACCTTGCTGGGCCATTAAGATTTGTGAAATGAATACATGAACACAAACGTTTAACAACTTATCATAGGCCGGCCATGTGCAATATGATATTTAATCCTTCTGTCAACTGATCGGCCTGCAAGGAGTAGCCACTCTTTGGCATGTGAGGACTATAATGGGCTCAATATTGTGCTAGGGCAGTGCTGAATGTGGGACCTCATGTACTTCTGGTAAATAAAGAAGGATGCTTTCAATTTCTACAGAGCAAACAGGATTATTGCACACCGTCTACCTGGATTATATATGGTCTAGAATTATCCAGGAAGAGGTGTGTTTTATTTCCCCATACATAAATACTGACAGGAAAAGATGTTGGTTCTTTTATTTCTTTCTTTCTCAATGCTTGACTCTGTATTGAACTTAATAAAACATAATAGAGAGGAATGTTTTAATATAAAAAGCACAAAATAATATAAAATGTGTTTTTATGAATAAATGCTTGATAAAAGACTTAAAGGTGATGCTTAAGGAATATCTAGAGATTTTTCTAAACTCTGTGTGCAGCAGATTTGAATTTTGACAGAAAAAGATGGCCATGTCTTATTAAGAAAAATAAACATTTTAAGATCCACTATGTAAGTTACATTCAGTGAAAATGCCTCAAAATTTAATTAAGAATTAAACTTTTTTAAAGAACAACTTCTACAATGTTTGGGAGAAGCCTAAATTTAAGATATCCTCTTTCCTCCCAGCTGGACCATAATATTCAATCACACCATTTTCCCTGTGTTGTATGTATTTCACATCCACAATTTAACTGAGCCTTTGTCAAATAGAGTTTTCTACCTAAAGGAGATGTACGAGCTCAACATTATGGCTTGGACTTAAATAAATCCTAAATTATATGTATTCTTATGATTCTAAGCCATTCCTGGGTTCTATTTAAGCTCTTCATCTTCTAATGAATAACCAGTAAGATATGGTTTTTAAAAAATGTTATACAAAGCTAAAAGAAAAAAATTTTAAGATAAAATTTCACTGTAGGTCTTTAAAAAAAATTGGGGGACATAGTGAACACTCAAAGCAAGGCTAAAAATTAAAACTTGTTTGTGATACTTAAATGAATCAGAAACTGAAGGTTTTCTAGAAGATTGCCTATGAACTATAATGTACTATATTTTTTCCCTGTGAACAAAACAAGTGAAACTTGAATTACATATTCAAGTGAAGTTTCTAAAATTTTTCTATTTAAGATAGTCTTGCTTTTTATTATATTTTTAAGCCTGTTGTATTACCATTTCCAACATACCATATTCCAGGAAATATTTCATTTTTTTTTTTTTTTTTTTTTGCTGTACGCGGGCCTCTCACTGCTGTGGCCTCTCCCGTTGCGGAGCACAGGCTCCGGACACACAGGCTCCGCGGCCATGGCTCGCGGGCCCAGCCGCTCCGCGGCATGTGGGATCTTCCGGGATCGGGGCACGAACCCGTGTCCCCTGCATCGGCAGGCGGACTCTCAACCACTGCGCCACCAGGGAAGCCCAGGAAACATTTCATTTTTAAAGGGCTCTATTACAGTTAATGAAGATAAGTTCATGTGGTATAATATCGTAATGAATTTTTGGTGGAAATTAATTATATGTGTGAATGTGTGAACGCTAACATTTATTTACATCCCAGGCTAAATGTTGAAAGGAGTGTATGTTAAGCACACAATTAGAAGCAACGATGCATTAAATTGGCCTCACCAAGAAATAGTATTAATTTTAATAGTGCAATGGAAGCTCCTTGGAAAATCCAAGATAAGATTTTCTCTGCCCATTTGCCTGCTTTTCAGACTCTTTGTCTGCGGAAGCCACTTCTTCACATAAAAGTTGTTGGAAAATTTAGAACAGAGAATGAAAGTGCATTTTCCACCTCACATTATAAGGCTGCCTAATATTCTCATTAATCTATGGACTTCCTCCCAGCTCCTTTTGATTTGCACTGTGCAAACAATATCTAACAACTCCTTTTGCAAACAGTCAGTGACCTTTTCAACCAGGGAGGGAATTCCTCACAGCCGGAAGCCTTCAGTTACTGTGTTCTTTTATAAAGTGTTCCTTTACTTAAACTATAAAGAAACAACAACAATCCAGAAACAACAATAATTCTTCGCTGGGGCTCTCTTATTTGAGGATTAGCTCTTGGTAGACAGAAACCATAGAATCACAGAACCAGCTGGAGGGATTTCCTTTAAGGACCATCCTGATTGATATTCTGGGATTATTTTTAATTTGTGCTGGGAATTTATTGGACTGTCTTTTAGTCATATGTTAAGATTAGAAATATTTTATTGTTCTAATGCTTCCTTATTTCACACTATATATAAACTAAAAAGAATAATGACTATCATTTATCGAGTTCTAAATATTTGTGAGCACTGGGCTAGTGAATTACATGCATTGTCTAAATTAGTTCCCTTACAAATGCTATGCATGCATAGGTTTTATTTACATTTCCAGTTTACTGGAGTGAAAAGTGGGGTTCGGAGGTTTTATAATTTAGACTCAATAGATGGTAAGTGGCTAAACTGGGATTTGAACCAATGTCTGTCTACCCAATAATCCAGTCAGCCAAAGATAAATGTTTGGGGACAATTTTCATCATAATCCTTAAAGATACTGGCTGATTATGTCATAGTTGTTTTGTGATTTTTGTGTAATGAATATCTTGTTGAACCCCCAAAACAAATTTCATATATACACAGTATGAAAAGCAAGAAAGCTTGAATAATGAAAATATGATTTGTTGTGCTGAACAGAGGAAATATATGATTGGGATAAATATCTTGCAGCAACCTAAGTTTGCAAACCCCCTCTGAATTACAAGTCAGTACTTTATACATTCTGTATAAAGTTACTTCTTATGTAATGAGACCCCCTCCTTAAAGCCAAATGCCTGTATTCCCCTAATATTCTTGAGAACTGAAAAGAGAAACAGCAGCTGGTGAACTCAGTCACAAGACTGAGAGTATGTATAAGTCTAAAAGACAATTGCAATTCAAGTAACATATTTCAGTAAATAAAAGATGGTTTCAGGCAGCTCAGAATTCTAGATGTTTCACCTTACGAAGAAATGCATGTAAGGAAAATAGGAAATTTGGGGACTTCCCTGGTGGTCTGGTCCAGTGGGTAAGACTCCATGGTCCCAATGCAGGGGGCCCGGGTTCGATCCCTGGTCAGAGAGCTAGATCCCACATGCCGCGACTCAAATTCAATATGAAATTCATATAAAAAACAAAATCTCTAATATGAGATTCTGATATCCACTATTTACAAATAGAATAGAATTTGGGGGCTTGATGATATCTTACAGTTCATTCAGTCAACCTGTACGTTTTATAGATGGAAAAACTGTCCAAAGTCACAAAGCCATTTAGTGATTAGATCCCAGGTCACTCAGGTCAAGCCAGCCTAGTGCTGGGTCACCACCTCCGGAAAAGGACTTCACATCTTTTTTTTTTTTTTTTACTATTTAGCAATATTTTTATTAAATAGCAAATTGGCAGGAAAAAGAAGCGACCTAACCTCATGAGTCTAAAGTGACTATGCTTGGCTTCTACAGGGCCCTCCCATGGGGCAGATATGGCAGGAAGTTGTTAGTGTTTCTAATCACTGGGTGTGTTGGATTAGAACTGGAGAGGCCCATCTATAGCAGGCCTGGAAAGCAAACCTTGTCCCTAGGCGGTGACTAAGAGAGTGTTTGAGGACCTGGGTTGGGGAGGCAACATTCATTCCCACTAGGACAGGGAGGGTAGGTCAGCCTCCTGAGGCAGGTGCTCAGGTAAAGACCCCTCCTTTGGACTACCACCATTACCACACCTTCTCCAGGCTTCTGTTTGGCCTCTTGTTGGCAAACAATGATGGTGTCTTCCCTCCAGCCTGCAAGAAGTGGTGTTCTGGTACCCACGGCCTATAACGCCCGGGCCCTAGTTGTGAGATCTGCAGGTGAGGGTAGCGGGGCCATCTCCACTGGCTCAAATCCACAACATCTTCTTAGGCTCAAGAAAATGAATGACGTTCTCCCTTATCATTCCCCTTATCAGCATTAGGAAATTTTAATCTATTTCTTTGGGAGGAAAGTACAGGGACTCTTTTATGAATAATGCTGAGCTGTACTGTGAATTTTTCTCCAAACACTTCTATATGAAGCTGCCTTTGAAATAAAGATTCCTCTAAGGGCTAGAGATTTCCAGGGATTTCCAGCCACACTCCTGTGCCAGATTTCCTTTTCTCCTAGCACACTGTCTTTGTGGTAGAGTTATTTTGTCTCTTTTTGTACCACTGGTGATTATAATCATTATGGCACAGAAAGAAAATGAGAGACAGGAATCTCAGACATCAGTAGACAAGAAAGATCCTCCAATGTTTCTACTTCCCCTTTTGCTGAGGTCTCATTTAAGCTGTTGTTAAAGCCATCTAAGAATGGAGCAAGGTCCAGTCTGGAAATGTTGACCCTTATTGCCATCAAGGGAAAAAGGTAAAGTGACTATTATGGACCGAACGCTTATGTCCCCCCCTCCCCCGCAAATTCACGTGTTTAAATCCTAATCCCCAACGTGATGGATTTGGAGACGGGGTCTTTGGGAAATAATTAGTTAGATAAAGTCTTGAGGTGGAGGCCTCATGGTGGGATTAATGCCCTTATAAAAAGAAGAGGAGGGCTTCCCTGGTGGCACAGTGGTTAAGGGTCCGCCTGCCGGTGCAGGGAACACAGGTTCATGCCCTGGTCCGGGAAGATCCCACATGCCATGGACTGGCTGGGCCCGTGAGTCATGGCCGCTGAGCCTGCGCGTCCAGAGCCTGTGCTCCACAACGGGAGAGGCCACAACAGTGAGAGGCCCGCGTACTGCAAAAAAAAAAAAAAAAAAAAAAGTAGAGGAGACAAGAGATCTCCCTCTCTGCTCTCTGCTACATTAGGATACAACAATGAGAAGACCCTCAGCAAACGAGGAGGAGGCTTGTCACCCAACACGGAATCTGCTGGCTCCTTGATCTTGGACTTCTCAGCCTCCAGAACTGTGAGAAATAAACATTTGTTGTTTAAGCCCCTCAGTCTGTGGTGATTTGTTAAAGCAGCCACAGCTGACTAACACAGGAACTGATGTCGAAAAGCCTCAAGAAAAAAAGTTTAATAATCAACATTTTATTTCCATTAATTACAGGTGAAAATAGGAATTAAATTGGTTTAGATTACAGGATGAAAGAGTACATTTTGCTGTACAGAAGAGTCTTATCAAACCAAGGAAATGATTATCATAAAAGTTATGTGACAGGGCTTCCCTGGTGGCGCAGTGGTTAAGAATCCGCCTGCCAATGCAGGGGACACAGGTTCAAGCCCTGGTCCAGGAAGACCCCACATGCCACAGAGCAACTAAGCCCGTGCACCATAGCTACTGAGCCGGCACTCTACAGCCCGCGAACCACAACTACTGAGCCCGAGAGCCACAACTACTGAAGCCCGGGCACCTAGAGCGCATGCTCTGCAACAAGAGAAGTCACCCAATGAGAAGCCTGCGCACCACAATGAAGAGTAGCCCCTGCTCGCCGCAACTAGAGAAAAGCCCGTGTGCAGCAACAAACACCCAACGCAGCCAAAAATAAAAATAAAATAAAAAAATAAATTTATTAAAAAAAAAGTTATGTGACAGGGAGATCAGCTCAGTGCTTTGTGACTACCTAGAGGGGGTGGGACAGGGAGGGAGGGAGGGAGAGTCAAGAAGGAGGGGATATGGGGATATATGTATACGTATAGCTGATTCAGAATTCTGCTAATTCCGTTATAAGTCAGAAACCAACACATCATTGTAAAGCAATTATACTCCAATAAAGATGTTAAAAAAAAAAAAGTTATGTGAGGGTGACTCTTGAGAAGAGGAAGGAGCTCGTGGAAAGATGCACACCGGAGAGATGGGGCTTCTTATGTGTCACCAAATTCTGTTTCTTATCCTGGGGAGGCGGGTTGCGTCAGTATTTGTCTTACAGCTATTAGCAAATGATGCACTTTTTTTTTTTTTAATCTTTGGATTTTTTTCTTTTGCTGTGTTGGGTCTTAGTTGAGACAGGCAAGATCTTCGTTGAGGTGCATGGGCTTCTCTCTAGATGTGGTGTGCAGGCTCCAAGGTGTGCAGGCTCTGTAGTTTGTGGCACGTGGGCTTAGTTGCCCCACATGTGGGATCTTAGTTCCCCGACCAGTGATCGAACCGGCGTCCCCTGCATTGGAAGGCAAGTTCTTTACCACTGAACCACCAAGGAAGTCCCAATACATATGTTTTTATAAACTTTTTTTGCATGTACATTATATTTCATAATATTTTGTAGAGCCTTGTAACAGAGATTAAATGGCTTTAGATATTTGGAATCTCTGTCTGAAATCTTGAAGAATTTAATTGGATTATATTAACAATAATAAAGGCAAAATAACATCTTTCAAGACCGCATTTGCGTAACTTTTATGACCTTTGATTTCTCACTTTGCCTTCCCCAACAGGATGAATTTCTTGGCTGATCTTTTTATTAGCTCACAATGATCATTTATTAGATTTTAGTTATTTATTATGTGCCTAGGTTTTCAGAAACAAATACAACAATCAAAGAAAAATGTGTAACTATTTTATTTTGAAAATGAATTATCAAAAAGCAACATTCAGGCTAAGTAGCAGTTGGATAACTTAGTTTATATCAACCCAAAAATATGAATAAAAAAAAGGAAGGAAGAAGGAGATGGAGGAAGGAAGGAGAGGAAGGGTGACAGAAATGAAACGACTATTTGCGGAGTGCCCAGTGCATGCTAGATGCTTTCATTCCGAGTATGACATTTACTTCTCAAGGACCATGGCAGGTTGTTTTCTTTTTAAAAGGAGGAAAGAGATTCTAGGAGAATTTCTTGTAGCCCTTCAATATGATTGCACCCAAATCACAGCTCTAATGTTGCCGGTTATTAATAGGAAATTAAAAAAAAAAAACATAATAGGGTCCAGTTCTGGTGATACTGACAACTTACCAATTAAAGTGCTCTTAGGTGCCACCTCTCTCAAGTAATTCCAGTAGGTTGGAAAAATTTTAGTTGTTTCCCCGTCAGTTCATTAGAAACAGGGATTGGGGATTCCATAGAGTTTCCACACTTGCACTTCTCCAAGCAAACGAGCTTGCATTAATAGAAATATAAGTGAATGGATCTTGTCTTCAAAATCTGATCTGTCACCTAGCTCCAGAGAGAAGACAAAGTCACACCCTATCGGGGGATGGTGAAATAGACTTCTGAAATGAGGAGAAATTGTATGATGTGTCATTAAATGCAATTTCTTTTTAAGAATTCTCTCATTGGTAATTATTCTTATTATGTAGGTGGACAGTCTCAATATAGATAAAGACCTTTGCAGCTGCTCTCATCATAGGCCTCATGTCTAATATGCACTTTGTAATTAGCATGGATGTAAAGCCCCACATTTGCAGTCAGCCTCCCTTTCTGTCAGATCAGGTTTTAATCTGGGCTGTGTTCAGCTGTGCGGGGCTGATAAGCATTTCTGAAATCTCTGTACATGACCAACAGCACTTTAATCTCGTCTTTCAATTTCCAGTGCACTCATTACACAAATTCAGCTCAAAGAACCTTGATGCATGAGAATTAGCCTTTCTGGATGTGATACAATTTCTTTTAACCTTTTCTAAAATACTCTGATCCTCCAGGCCTGTCATCCCAGGAAAATGCAGGCAGTAACTTACTTGTAAAATAGAGGAAATTTATCCCGAAGGCCCACGGATGCTAAAGTTGAGCTAAATGTGAGCTATTTGTTTTAATTGAGGATGAGGGAAATGATTTCTTCCATTTTAACCTAATTTTCAGAGAATAAACATCATCACATAAATTATATTTCCATGTAGTGCTTTCATATATGGAACCCTCAACTGGGCCAGCTGTCTGACAGAGCTCCCTCATTTAAACCTCAAGCCAATTAGCACCAATTTTCAATCAGTTATGTAAGCATTAACCTGTTCCTCTCTGTATGTAATCTGTCTGTGAGCCAGCTTGGAGGAGATGAAATTCTTAAAGTGTCAAATCGCTTTCCTTAATACGTGTTTAGGTCTTTATTTGCATTACGCCCTAGGCTCCGATTTGAAGCCTTCAAAGATAAAAGCGTGTGAAATAGCGACTGTGCCTTCCTAGTGTCTAGAGATCGGAGGGGCCTGGGGAGGGATGCATAGTAAGGGCTGAAAGCTTTACATGTGTGAAGACTGAGCCCATCTTACGGGGAAGGAAGGATCAGTTTTATCTGTCATTCAGCCCCACTTAATACCCTTCAAACACAAATCAAGGTGAGTTGAGGACAAAAGATTCCCAATGCATTTAACCTTGTTTGGATTATTAAAAGTAATCAAGGGACTTCCCTGGTGGTCCAATAGTTAGGAGTTCTCCTTCCAGTGCAGGGGGTGCAGTTTGGATCCCTGGTCAGGGAGCTAAGATCCCACATGCCTCACAGCTAAAAAACCAAAACATAAAACAGAAGCAGTGTTGTAACAAATTCAATAAAGACTTTAAAAAAAATAATCAAGCTTCTGAAATTCTCCACTAAAAAGGACAGTTTATTGTATGCACATAAATTGCTTTAACAGAAGCTACAAACACTTTTGGTGAGAAAGTCTTCAGGAATGACTGGAGGACTTTTCTCTAAGTTTACAGGGAGTATTTTCACCCTCAGCACTCACAAAACACAAAAGTCCTGGGCTGAGCTCAGCCTTCCCAATTTGGTCTAGAGATACACTTCCCTGCACCTCAGCCAGACCCTCCTCACTATTCCTAGGCCATCTGAAAAGGATGGGAGAGCTTGGGAAAGTAACTTGTTTGCTATTTAGGCAAAGGATTAAGCACATCTAATACAAAAGAATAATACTAATCAAAGACAAAAGAATAATATTTACAATGACTTCTTTCCAGAGCTGTGATACCTACCCAGGAGCTTTGCTAAATGCGTGACTAAGAGGACAGTTAATTCAATGGGAAGAAATATTAGTTCTCCTAAATACAACACAGAGATTTAAGAATGAAAAATGGACAAAGTGTGCCTCTTTTCTTTATTTCCAGGAATACAGAGTTTGGAGCATCAGCACACCTTCTGCTCAGATCAGCTTCAGGATTCTGACTTTGCTGAAGCAGGATGCTGAGCCTAGGACAACAAGGCAGGGCAGAAGGGAAGTTTGGAGAGGACTGCTTTGATGAGACTACTGTAATTTTCTGTTTTCAAACCTTGCTGGGCTTTGTTGTTTTAGAGAACTGTCTCGAGAGCTCTACTTACAAAGGCAAGTGTCAGCAGACAGGTTTCCAGGGGGCTTGCCAAGTGAAAAATTATGTTCATATTACAATATCTGTCACATCCGTCTAGCCTCATGTGCAGAACTCTAAGCAAGGAAAGGGAGTAGATTTCATTTCTGTAATGTCACTGGAGGCAGACAATAGAATTTTTCACATGGTAGAATTTATTTTTTGTAATTGTAAAATTCTTTTTTAGTAATTATAATACTGGAAGCAACCATAAAACAAAAGGCCTGAGCTGTCTCTGAGAGTATATCACACCTCTCAGGACTCTCTACATGAAATCCAGAAAATAACATAATTTCCTCGGCATCCAGCCTTCCTCATGAAAGAAGTTCCAACGATTTGACTTTGGCCTTGTGCCTATTGGGTGGACATGTTGGGACATTTGTGTTGATCCCACAGACTAGACCAGGGCCATCTGCTCACGACTGCCATACTGACCCATGTGGCCCACCCATGAGGATTCCAAAATGACCCAGAGGTCACTCAAGTGTTCACCCTAGACTGTGACAGTCCATGGGTGCGTAATCCACAGGTTCTGCTCTCAGATGCTGGGTGCCAATTCCATGTGGTTAATGTACTGGTTGGTGTATCATCTGTTTCATTATTACATTCATTTATTCATTTAAGAAATATTACTGAGTGTTCTTTTCATGTCAGGAAGTGTGCTTGAGAAAGTGGAGAGTAGATTGAGGAGGAGTTGGGGGAGATATTTATTACCGTGTTACTTCCTCCCGGGAAGAAGATCCACTCAAGGCTCAAATAGTAGAAGAAGCATTTGGTGCTAGTGTCCCTAGGAAGACTACACATCTCTCCACCATAGAACATCCTCTTGTCTTATGGACTTTGGGTCACTGACTCTTAATTACATTGTGTTCTGTTTATTTATTGTGCCTTGATTGTTTTCTCATCTGCTTAGAAGAGGGTAATGAATCTTTTTCCAGGGAAATCTAGAGGAACTCTCTGCTAGACCACTTTAATGTTTTAATTCAACAATGCTGTACTGAATTCTAGAGATACAAAGAACTAGAATGCCTAGCTCTCAAGGACCTAGGAATTTAGAGGCTGAAATAGAAAAAAATATATATATATATATTTTTTTTTTTGCGGTACACGGGCCTCTCACTGTTGTGGGCTCTCCCATTGTGGAGCACAGGCTCCGGACGCGCAGGCTCAGTGGCCATGGCTCACGGGCCCAGCCGCTCCGCGGCATGTGGGATCTTCCCGGACCGGGGCACAAACCCGTGTCCCCTGCATCGGCAGACGGACTCTCAACCACTGCGCCACCAGGGAAGCCCAAAAAATAAATATTTAATTATGATACAGTCAAGGTATGTGTAATAACACAGCTTTTCTCAGAGTGGATCCCACAGACTTTCAAATCTATTCTCTAAGGTCTGTGAGTCTTGGCACTGGAGAGAGCCTACTGTACTTGAATCTCAGTTCTGCCACTCACTGGTCACGTCATCGAAAGCAAGATATTTTAGCTCCTGAGCCCTAGCATCCTCTCTGTAAAATGAGGGTGCTAGTTGCTAATTTTGTTGTGGAATTAAATGGGAAAAGACACATAATTAATTGATCATTTCCTGTTATACGGTGTACCTGGTGTCTTGTGTGCCTGATTTCAGCTGTGCATCCTCAGAATTACTACTCACTATAGCACAAAAAAAAAACACAGGCACGTAAAGGCAAACACAACCATGACTGATTTATGACAAAAGGGAAATAGAGAGGTAACTATACTGCATACCATTGGCAGAATACACCTAACATTGATTTATTCTCCTCTTTTCTTAGGAATGCCAAATTTCTGCTTAGGAATCCCTCCCATGCTAAACTAAATTCAACACATTCCACTCTAAATTTAAATAGATAAAGTCTAGCTCTAAAATATTTCCCAAATCCTTTGAGGAATGACCCATACCCTGTTTTCACCAGAAGACTCACTATGTATTTTTTATTAACCATGCAGTTGAGACTATTTTTCTGTTACTAAAAATTATAATAAAAATATATGATGGTTTGTTTTCAGATGTTTGCATCTGCTTTTGAGGAAAAGATTTGAATGTGGCAAATGTCACTTCGGCCTTTCCTAGTGGTCCAGTGGTTAAGACTCCATGCTTCCACTGCAGGGGGCATGGGTTCAATCCCTGGTTGGGGAAATAAGATCCTGTGTGCTGTGTGGCGTGGCTAAAAGAGAAAAAAAAAATCACTTCTTTTCAAATACAATAGCTTAAGCAATGAGTTGGTAACTTAATGTGGAAAATATAGCCACCCAAGTAAACCATGGTTACTGTTGAAGGACAACCAAAGGCAATGGAAAATAGAGCCAAAGCAGAGTGTGAACCTGACCCTCTGGGCCCCTTGGGGGTATCCCTAAAGTTCAGATACACCCATCACGTAACCAGAGTTTCCCTCCCAAGGGGGCCATGCTACTGCCAACATTTACCTTTAGAGTATATGGGTATTCTTTTCAAGAGCAATAAACAGTGTATCAGAAAGATCAAACATATCATTCAGCATCTGGTGGATGCTTCAGTGTGCAGAACTGAAAAAGCATGAAGTTGGATTAAATTAGTTATTTTGAATTAACAAATATGCCATATTTCTTCAATTCTAAGATGTCTTCCATTTTAAGACATACCAAGTGTTCAGACGCCAACTTACTTGGGAAAAAACATATACTTTAACAAGAATACAAACAGTATTTTGTGTAAAAAAACCAGCATAGATTTCTCCATACAATTGCATGCCATTTTAATCCTCATCATCAAAATCAATGTTGATCCCAAGCTCTCTTCGCCTTCAGAGTTGAGAGATCCTTCTAAGTCACTTTTCACCACTGACGGTGCTGCTTAGCATCATGTGACGTCTTAATGTTACACTGCACCTGCTGTGATTCACCATACCCTTCTGTCAGCTTTGAATGCATAGTCAGGGTTCCTGCCTACAATGCTTAAGTCCCATATCCCCCAACTACTTCATTTTCTATTTATTCTCAACCTCAGTTCATTCTCTACCTCCCTGATCATTTTAAAATATACTGCCTGTATCACAGAGTTTAGCTCTTAATTGGGTAATGTCTTGTGTTCTTAATGTTTTCATGAGATAACATAAGTAGAAATGCTTTCAAAACTCTAAAATGATTCATAAATATTCATTCTTATTGTTTAAATATGTGCCTCTTCTCCACCCCCCTCCTACGCTCCAAGTTGAAGTCCTTGCGAGAGTAGACTTTGTCTTCTGCCGCCTTTATGCCCTGCACAGCACCTGGAAGACCTCTAGCCTACACAACACATGCTCGTATTGTTTGTTCACTTACAGCAAAGGGCTTAACATGAAGGTGATGAACAGGTTGACATTTCTACTTAAAAAGTAGGTGGTGTTGGTTTGCCCAGGAACTGATTTTACCATGCTTAGTAGCCTATCCCCACACCTGATATGCCTTAGTTTATCCATATGGAGGAAGAGGAGAAAATTAAAATAACCACCATTTCATGATTGTTAGGATTATTCAAATCACCAGGCATAATGGATCCTAACTCAGCTCTGTAGTCCCTGTGTGGGCTTTGCTGTTGCACTCACCTAAGAGAACCATGTGAATTTAAGTACTCTGCAAAATGCTTATATGATGGAGCTCTCACCCATACTTGCTGTGAGTGGTCTTGTTTTCTGCCTCTTTCTTGCAATTAAAAACTGATTCTCAGAAAACGGTAGGATTAGTCAACAGTATTGACAGAAAAGAGAGAAAAAAATAAGCACAAGGGAAAACCTTCAAGAAAGAGATGTTTCAACATAATGTGGATAAATGGGTCCAACTTTTTCCCTGAAAACTGGTTCAAGAAACATTGAAAATCCATCCTTTACCTTCTAAAATTCTTTGCTTCTCCTAGAAACAGTAAACACCTCTTGAGGTTTGTCTCCAATTCAATAGTGCCATAAGAGAATGTGTCCTGGTTTTAAAAAAATACATATATATGTATATATATATATGTGTGTGTTTATATATATGCTACCTCACCCCATAATAGTACAGACACAGTTAGGTTTATAATTGTATTCATAAGGAGCTGAACAAGTTTAAGCAAAACATGACTGTTTACTGCCACCATTTTTCTATGGTCATTCTTGGTAGGTGGTAGGTATTTTTCTCTGAATTCGCTCAGGGTACTGTGTTCTTGTAATATATCTCGAGTAATAATGGCTTATCTTATAGCAATAGGATGTATTGCTTGGCACCATCTGTACCCACTGGATTCTCTAACTGTTGGTGACAGAATGCAAATCAGAAATATTTTGTACAAAGTATGTACTTTGAGAAGAGTGAGAATAGAAGAGGAAAGGCAGTGTGCTCACTAGGAGCATGTTGTCACCTACCAGTCAACTATGTATTCATTCAGCGTCTGCCACATGACCCATGCTCACGTGACATAAACACCAAGAACGTACGTTATTGAATTGAGTTGCTATTTACTGCAACCAACATCTCTTAAATTTAGTAAGAGCTGTTTAATTTTGTTCATTCATCTGTTTAGTTCACCTTCATTTATTATATAGATAAACATCATGTCAAGATCTCACTTACGTACGTTAGGACATTTTCAAATTGGTTTCTAAAGATTGCACTTACTTAAAAACACTTCTCTCTAGCTCTGCTTGGAATTACACACACACACACACACACACACACACACACACACACACAAAGAATCTAATTACCATCTTTGGTTTAGTAAGCCTTCATAGACTTTATTCAGTACAAAAGACACAACTACAGAGGTGAAATTCCTGTTGAATAAGTCAGTCAATGTCCTTTACCACATATTTATTGAGTACATTTTACGTGCTAGGAACAAGTCTAGATTTCAAAAAACAAAACAAAGTCTCTGCTTCCAAAAAGCTTGTATTTGTATATGAGGAGATAGACAATGGAAAAATAAAATGAAATATTAAAAAGTGTACCCTATGGTAATGTTAAGTGCCACAAATGAAATAAAATAATGTGAAAATAATGTGACCCACCTCCTAGAGAAATGGAAATAAAGACAAAAATAAACACATGGGACCTAATGAAACTTAAAAGCTTTTGCATAGCAAAGGAAACCATAAACAAGACCAAAAGACAACCCTCAGAATGGGAGAAAATATTTGCAAATGAAGCAACTGACAAAGGATTAATCTCCAAAATTTATAAGCAGCTCATGCAGCTCAATAACAAAAAAACAAACAACCCAATCCAAAAATGGGCAGAAGACCTAAATAGACATTTCTCCACAGAAGATATACAGACTGCCAACAAACACATGAAAGGATGCTCAACATCTTTACTCATTAGAGAAATGCAAATCAAAACTACAATGAGATATCATCTCACACCAGTCAGAATGGCCATCATCAAAAACTCTAGAAACAATAAATGCTGGAGAGGGTGTGGAAAAAAGGGAACACTCTTGCACTGCTGGTGGGAATGTGAATTGGTACAGCCGCTATGGAGAACGGTATGGAGGTTCCTTAAAAAACTACAAATAGAACTACCATATGACCCAGCAATCCCACTACTGGGCATATACCCTGAGAAAACCATAATTCAAAAAGAGACATGTACCAAAATGTTCATAGCAGCCCTATTTACAATAGCCCGGAGATGGAAACAACCTAAGTGTCCATCATCGGATGAATGGATAAAGAAGATGTGGCACATATATACAATGGAATATTACTCAGCCATAAAAAGAAATGAAATTGAGCTATTTGTAATGAGGTGGATAGACCTAGAGTCTGTCATACAGAGTGAAGTAAGTCAGAAAGAGAAAGACAAATACTGTATGCTAACACATATATATGGAATTTAAGAAAAAAAAATGTCATGAAGAACATAGGGGTAAGACAGGAATAAAGACACAGACCTACTAGAGAATGGACTTGAGGATATGGGGAGAGGGAAGGGTAAGCTGTGACAAAGTGAAAGAGCGGCATGGACATATATACACTACCAAACGTGAGGTAGATAGCTAGTGGGAAGCAGCCGCATAGCACAGGGAGATCAGCTCGGTACTTTGTGACCGCCTGGAGGGGTGGGATAAGGAGGGTGGGAGGGAGACGCAAAAGGGAGGGGATATGGAAACATATGTATATGTATAACTGATTAAATTTGTTATAAAGCAAAAAAATAAAATAAAATAAAATTAAGACAAAAAAAAAAAAGATTGCACTTACTTAAAAACACTTCTCTCTAGCTCTGCTTGGAATTACACACACACACACACACACACACACACACACACACACAAAGAATCTAATTACCATCTTTGGTTTAGTAAGCCTTCATAGACTTTATTCAGTACAAAAGACACAACTACAGAGGTGAAATTCCTGTTGAATAAGTCAGTCAATGTCCTTTACCACATATTTATTGAGTACATTTTACGTGCTAGGAACAAGTCTAGATTTCAAAAAACAAAACAAAGTCTCTGCTTCCAAAAAGCTTGTATTTGTATATGAGGAGATAGACAATGGAAAAATAAAATGAAATATTAAAAAGTGTACCCTATGGTAATGTTAAGTGCCACAAATGAAATAAAATAATGTGAAAGAAACTGGCTGGAAAGTGGGGGGCATGCAGAAGTTCTTATTTAGCCATATTGGTCTGTGAAATTTTCTCTGAGAAGGTCACATTTAATTTGATACCTGAATATGGTGAAGTCGCAATCATGTGCTGGGGAATAAATATTCCAAGCTACTGTGGCTGAAGAGTAACAGACATGAGAGAGAGTACAGGGGGATGGGCTTGAGAGGTAGGCAAGTGCCAGATGATGTAGGGTAAAAATAAATAAATAAAAGATTATTCTGATTACAATGAGGTGGAAAGACTGTGGTCATGAAAACTGTTACAGATGGCCAGGTTAGAGATGGTATTTTTGACTCTGGTTGTAGCAGGAGAGTTCAAATTCAAGGCAAATACTGTCCTTGGAGCAAGAAGTTATACTGGTGAATTAGATGTGGCATGGAAAGAAATTGACAAATTAGAGATAGGATCTTGACCCTAGTAGCTAGATGGATAGTATTACCATTTACTTAAATGTTGAAGCCTTGGTATGCTGAGGATTCTGGGATTTGTGTTGGAGATGAGGAACCACTAGCTATTGGCTCTATTTTAAGTTTTTGGTAACTAGTGGACTTCCAAGTGATGTGTAAAGTAGGCAGTTAAATATGATTCTGGAATTCAACAAAGAAGACAGCGTTAGAAATATTCATTTGAGAATTATAGAGATCATTTTCAAAGCCATGATGCTAGATTAAATCACTTAGGGAGTTAGTGTAGTTATAGAGGACATGTCTGGGGACAGCAGTGTTTAGACAGCTGGGAACCACCTTGAAGTTGAAGGAAAACAAGCCTTCCTCTAAGCCTAGAGAAGAATGTGTTGAAGAAGAGAACATCAAGAGCTGCTAAGAAATCAGATAAGAGGTAGACAAAAATTAACCAATAGCTTTAGCAAGATGTGGGTCCTTGGAGACCTTAATAAATTGAGCCATGACACTGGGATCGACCTGGATTGGATCGAGGAGAGAACGGGGGTAAAGAAGTGGAAACGGCAACTATAGATAGAACCGTATAGCTAGGAGTCTTGCTATGGAGGGAAGTGGAAAAGTGTGGTAATGGTTTGGAGTCACATCAGTGTTTTGTTTGTTTTAAGATGAGTGATGTTAGACTCATGATAGTGGGAATGATCCAGAAAGTGAGGAGAAAGAAATGATACCAAAGGAAAAAGGGAATGTTGGTAGAGCAAAGACCAAGAGAAATTTTGAGGCAAAAGGATCCAGAGCCTAAGTGGAGTGTTTGTTGTGGGTAAGAGCAGGGTCATCTTACCTGTTGTCATGGCAGGAAAGGCAGTACATGAGTGCAGGTAAAAAAAAAAACAGGCGACTTGGTGGCCCCTCCATAGCAAATTGTAATGGTGTGCTCTCTCAAATACAGCAGTTAATTCTTTTGTAAATATTTGCTAACTGTAGATGTTCTTTATTAAAAATCCAATACAGCAGATTTACAGTTGTTAGGAGAGTAGTAAAGAAAATACTCCATATTTTCTCTGATATATATAGCAACTAAAATTTCAATAATAATCCCATTGAAACTATTTTTGTCAAATACAGTGGTGGAAAAATAATTCAAAATAGAAAGTAAAAGCAAGAAGAATTCATCTGCTTGAAAAATATATGAAAATGATACCAAATAATGTTGATCTTCACAAGAAATTCCTTTGTTGTCAGCAGACACATTTTCAAGCCTTCCACATTTTAATTTTTTTAAATAGGGCAACTGTCAATTTTAATTACTCCATCCTGCTTTGCATAATAATTTACATATTTATCCACCAAGAATGCTCTGATAAAGGACAATATCCCATGAGAGATGAAAAGGCTTGATCCTTGAATCCCACTTTTGCATTCTTGAATAGCAAACCCTCTTTTTCAGCAGCAAAACTGTAGTATTGAGAAAGACAGTGGGCCAGGTCAGTGGTTTGCAGTTAATTTTTTACTGTGAAATTCTATTATACAAAATTGCTTGGAGCAACTCTTGTCAACACTGCCCCAGTTCAAACAGTTTTTGTTTTTTAACCATGAAAAATAATTCTTGTCTAAAGCAGGACGACCACAAAGAAGTTTTATCGGCTCCAAATAAGGAAAACTAAGCCAATTTTGAAAAAAAAAAATCGTTCACTATTTTCATTTACTAGTAATTTAAATGTTTACTGTTATCCTTTACTGAACAAATAAAGATTTTGGTCTTTAGACTTCAGGCCTATGCTGTGAGTTGCTTAGGGTTTTGGGAACTCTGGTTGAGGTTTTATTCTTATCTCAATCATAAAGTTCTCTGGGTATGACCTAACGTCTTAGCTCTCTCTTGATTTTCTGCTTCTCTGTGAGTGAGGTATATATATCCTGATAGTGGGATAAACTCACATTCAAACTGCTCTATAATACACTTTCCAGGGTATAGGCTCTTTGCATTGTTTTCTCAATTCCTTCAAGCATAGCACATCCAAAAAGACCACATGGAACCCCAAGAAGATGATCACAGGTAGGCCAGAGATCTTTGTCCAAAACTTGGATGTGACATTAAAGAGCTGGAAACACTTAAGGACCCCATGACATTAATTAAGTGAAATTCCACTGCTAACACTAGCGTTGATGGTTGAACTCCAATTACCAACTCCAGTTACCCCACTGTGGCTCCCACTGCCCATCCATCCTTCCTTCATACCTGACTTTTCACGTCCTCACAAGATAACCAGTTAGTTTGCATCCCCACAGGGCTCAGGCGTCATTTTTAAAATCTGATTAATAATTGAGTGCTTTTCGAAGAATGTTCCACCGAGGTGTAAAGTCTCATGGGTGAGTCTCAGGGTCACTGCTGGGAAGTATTTCTTCAGAGTAACTGAGAACACTCCAGTCCTATCTTTCCTTTGCCAACAGAGCATCTCCATTCCTCTTTATTATGTAAGTTTAGGGTTATACCATAGACTTTATTTTGAGAAAGGATTTTGCTTTGGAAAATCACAGAAATTACCCATATTAATGGAAGTGGAGGAATTAGTCTGTGAATCCTCCTAGGTAGAATTTTCACTATGACATTTTAGAGGCAATGCCTTAACCTTGTGGACCCAAGACAGAGTGGAAGTGAAGGATGGATATTCATGCACAGTTAGTCTCTATATTATTTTAAATCACATGGAGAGTCAGCCTGTCCACCTTAGAGTAAGAGAGGCAAATGTTGCTCCCATGGTAACAATAAGGAAAACGTTCTCTCTGGATATCTCAGAAAATAGCATTTTCCTCCTTTCCCATTTCTTTGGGTCCCTGTTTGGTTTTTGCAATCTTTGCTTTAATACAGTGTGAGGGGTAAAAATGGGAACTTGTATTTTTCTTGGAAAAAAAAACATAGTTAAATAAAAGCTTACTTACAGTGTCTCCTACTTCTCCTAGTGAGTCACAGAAATTATTAATGATGTTTCAGTCACTGAACACCCATACCATGAATCAAGAAAGAAAACCCTAAGATGCAAGGTCCTGTCCCTTCTGTAATGTAGTAGAAAGGAGCAATGGAGAAATAGAAGGAGCTGAAAACATACACAGAACTTTTGTCATCTTTAGGGTACTCTTTTGTTTAATTTTCACTCTTTCAGCAATTCTTTTCATACGTCATTAACCCAGATATTTGCCTTACAAAATCTCAACATCTCACTAGAGGGTAGGGAGTTACTTGTTTGTCCAGGTCGGGGAAGGAGAGAGGAGAGAGAGTGCAGGCTGATTTTCCCCAGCTCACTCTCACACCCCTCCCTTCCAGGGGCAGCTTCATTGATTATTCTGTAAGTCATCTTAAAGCAAGATTCTGGGTCCAGATTTTGGCTTTCACGTAGAAAAAGGAATTCCTATCCTTTGTGGCTTTACAGTTACAGAGCTCCCTACATCTCAATTTCAGTCTGGGGGAGTGGGAACAGAAGCCACGTCATTGGCCTTGGCTGATAACTACATCCAAAGAAAGAGTGGACCTTGCTGCCTGGTGGTGCCCCCAGGATGTAATGTTTTTCTCTGATGTAGCACTTATACAGTCGGGGATGTCTTGCAAAATGGAAGGAATTATCTGTCGGCTGTAATTACAGTGACTCATTGACACAAATGCTGAGATGTGGCATAAATAATGAGAGAACACACAGAAGACTCTTCATTATCAAATCCAGCCCTACGTTCTCATCACGCAGGAAGTGGCCATGGTCACAGACGCCGATGGTGAGAACCTGTGTTTTCCACAAAGCTCCTTGATTATTCCCCCGCCTGGAGGACTGAACAGTGGCTATCAGAGCCCTGACCTATTAGAGTAAACTGAAAAAGCAAACATGAACCACCCTCTAAGATTGCAAACTGGGTGGCGTCAAATGAAAACTGCCGTATGGATGGAATAAATAGGGCATGTTTAGGGAACGTGCCAAAGCCACAGAGCAAAAGGGAACCAAACCAAAGCGTGACTCCAGCAAAAGTTGGGCTGAGCTGCAAAGAGACAGTTACAAAAAACGCAGTCAAATCAATTTTCTCAGTGGTGTAGGTGGCAGCCACTAGGAGCAGACATAGTAGCTTTGAAGTTAGACACACCTGGGTGAGTACAAGGACTTGCTCATGCTCTCACAGCCCCAATTATCTTCTTTATAAAATGGGAGGATAGCAGCCCTTACCTTGCAGAATTTTTGTGAGACTAAAGAGATAATGAGCTTGAATGTAAAGGGTGAGCACAGTACCAGGTATGTACACACTCGGTGAATGAGGGTGTTTCTTGCTATTTTCCATTAAGAATGGGGTGTGGATATGGGTTGAGAGGTGCTTGGTGCAGAGGGGTCCCTAATTTTCTTCTCTTTCTCACACTCCCTCAATTTCCTTCTTCTTTCTTCCCGCCAGCAAGTACATACTCATCCATAGGCTAGAAGTGGAACTCTTATTGAGCGCATTGACAGAAGTAGTTAAAATAATGGATGCTTCGGAGGGAGAACAACATGAAGTTATCGACCACTTAATTATTTGTATAATTCATTCATGTTTACCCTGGGATCAGATACTTAGAGAGGAAATACACTGTAGTCTTAAAGAGCATGGCCTCAGGAGACTGTCTGGGTTCAAATCCCAGCTCCCACTTACTGTATACCTTGCGACTTGGGCACTTAATCTCTCTGCATTTCCAGTTCTCTCTCTCTGTAAAGTGGAGAAAATGATCCACATAATGCTATGAGAATTACATGGATTCATTTTGGCAAGTGCTAAATGCTACTTACTTACTTAGTAAGTGCTACTTAAATGTTTATTAAATAAATAAGTAAACACTAATAGACACAGTGTAGTAGGATGTCTCCACACATAGAGGATAACTAATTAAAATAAAAATTTTACCATTTTATTTTTTCTACAAGAAATGGGCAAGATTTAGAATTTCAGTTAAAGATCCTGATAGTCATAGTAAATACTTAGTTTAACTTTATATCTTTTAGAAGAAAAACCAGTAAGCCTTGTCTGGAGTACTACGAAAAAAGAAATACACACTTTACAATTTTTAAATCAAGAACACTGTGTTCACTATAGCCCAAGTGATGGTCACATACCTATTATATTATGAGGGTTTCTACTTCTTTTGTCCTTACTTCTTATAATATCACCAAATGTCAATTTATTACAGCAATACCTTTAATATCTATCTCATTTCTTTATATTTTTACAACATGATATGAGGACATTTAATGGGTTAAGCTTTTTTTTTTGCTGTACACGGGCCTTTCACTGTTGTGGCCTCTCCCGTTGCGGAGCACAGGCTCCAGACGCACAGGCTCAGCGACCATGACTCACGGGCCCAGCCGCTCCGTGGTATGTGGGATCTTCCCGGACCGGGGCACGAACCCGTGTCCCTTGCATCGGCAGGCAGACTCTCAACCACTGCGCCACCAGGGAAGCCCGGGGTTGAGGATTTTTAAGCCAAAAGTTCAGTTGTAATGCTGGCTTTTATTCCTGAAGTAACTATTTTTCATCATCATGAAGTAGCAACCTGTGTTTTTTAGTTCTAGGATAAGTTCAAGATTCCAAAAGACTTCATCACACAATTCTATATTTGTATTTTTCAGTTGCTTCACATTTGCTGCCAAAGATTCATTCATTTATCCATCCATTCATCAAACACTGAGAATCTATGATATGCTAGGATCTCTGCTAGAAATTGGGTACTAGAGTGAATAATTTTTCAGAATTTTTCTCAATAATATTCACTATGGTTAATGGTTATTTTATATTTTGGGAGCTGGAGAGAGAATCAAATAGAGTCATTAATGGATAAAGTTAATTAGCCTTGAGCAGTCATTTAAAAATCTTGAAATATTCACCTAATTGTGATTTCTCTCTCTGTAGTAAAAGTATGCCATAATGGAAACATTTCCCCTCTGGGAACAAGGAACTCTAGATCCACAAGAGATTAAGGATTTGGGGCAGGAAACACCAACCCCTCCCATGGGTAGAATGGGAATGATGACAAGCAGGCTCTCTCATACTTCTAGCCCTAGGTTCCTAGACTCATGTTTTCTACCTGTTAAAGGCCCAGCACCTTAAAATCGTCACTGATTTGGGGTATATGTCCTGTCCTGAAGGACACTATGCCATTCAAAGTATCATCTTCAAATTCACACTCTATGTGCATCTTCAAAGATATTTTTCACACTGTATCACGCTGGCAGCTTCCGAGTGATGCAGTATGTGATGGGACCAGTGGATTCCATAGTCAGTGTCTACATCTGTACCTCTTTACTGCTTTGTGGGTCCTTTCTTTTGAGGCAATATTTTGTGAGAACCGATGTCAGTAGCTCAAACAATCTCCAAGCCCTCAGATAGGGGTGCTGGCCAAGCTCCTGTGGGCAGGAAGGACAAATAAGTGATAATCTAGGTAAAAATAAATTGCTGCCTTCTGGCAGAGTGAAAGGAATTCAATGTAATCAACCTGCCACCAAGTAGCTGATTGTTCTTGATGGATGGTGCCATAACCAGAGTTTAACACTGGCCTCTGTTGCTGACAGGTTGAACATTAGACAGAGGCAAAGTCTATGTGAGCCCTACCGAGTGAGAGTCCACGGCATTGGCCTTATGTGTAGCCTCCATTTCTGCTACCGTGGCTACTCCATTCACAAGCTCATTGTGCCAGGACTGAGGAGAGAGACTGTCCACTTTGTGGTTCAGTGGCCCTTCTTTGGTGGATGTTTTTTGGTAGGTGTTAACAAGAGCTATAAAGATATTCACACTTCATGCCCACTCCCGTAAGTCTATCTACCCTACCTCAGACCTTCCTGTCCCCAGTCTTCTAATCTTTCTTCTTCTAGGACCTGGATCGAGGAGCCATATGTTTTCTTACCTTGGGCCACTTCTTTTTCCACGCAATGTCAGTGACAAGATCCACCATTGAAAACTGTTTATCATGAGGGTTTCCCTCACTGCTACCTTTCAAGGTCATCCCTAAGTGGGATCAGAAGCAGTTCACTTTCACCTTGCACATGCTATGTTGAACCATCTTCAAACCAAACTCTGCCACTTTCCTCCTCTATCAGCTACTCCTACAGGACTTCTTGTGTGACCAGGGTATCTGAGGGTAAGGAGCCAGTGCAATGGGGGTAGATGACTCTGTCACCTGCTCATGCAGCTTACTTGTGCCTTTTGGTCCTGCTCATGTTAATCATGAATGTACCATTTCTATCTTAAAATGAAGTGCTGCTGGCCCACTTCTTATGACTTGATGAATCTGGCAAAAGCCAACTCATGATATATGGCTCTGGCAGTATGGTCCCTTGATGTCTCATGACCAGATAATACCAGGACCTAATAACACATCAGGAATGGATTTTTAAATGGTATATAGTTCTGGGCTTCAGGTGGCATGGGCTTCTTCCAGAACCTTTGGGTTGCTTGCCATAAAACTCACAGAGCATCTTATCTCATACAAACACCTGCCTGTTAATAGGAAACAAGTGACAGGGCTGTGTGCATCCCAGAGGCAGAGCCCTTTCTCTTTCTGGGTCTACTACCCACTGAAATCTGGTCATTTTCCATGTCACTCTCTAAGTGGGTCACAGCAGTGTCCCCAACTGTGGATACAGTGTTGTGCCATTGTGTTGCATGTTTTTTTTTAAATTGGGTGTTATAAGATGCACTACTTTCTCCTTTACTTTGGAGGGAATATTCTAGCATGTTCCAGACCACTGAACTCTTAAAAATCTTCACTGAGTATTTGTAGGGATTATCTCCTGCTTTCTGGAGCATGATGGATCTTGTCAAGGTCTCCAGGTGCCTGCCACTTCATGCTCGTTTGGGCTGATTAAAATGGTGTGGACCAAAATGACATTATAATGTTATGTCTAGATGTGTCAATATAAATTGCTTCTAATGCTTTGCTGATATGGATAGAAGAATGTATTCACTAAATCAATGCTACATAAAATGCCCCTAAAGTCATTTTACTCTGTTCTAGCTAAGCTACCACATCTGGCACATCAGCTCTAAATGGGGCTACTATTTGTTTAAGTTTATGGTTGTCTACAGTGATCCTCCAGGATCCAACTGGTTTCTGTAGAGGCCAGAATTGTGGATTATATTGGGACATTATGGTAACCATCACGTCTACATTCTTTAAGTCTCTATAGGTGACAGTCATCTTTGTCATGTCCCTGGGATAAAACATTCCTTTGGATTTGCTATCTTGGTTGGGATGGGGTTACTTTCAGGACTTCCACTTAGTCTTCCCTACTTTAATAGCTCTTACAAGCCAACATAAGAGTTTTGCCATTACCAATATGTTGTTTCAAATTAAACATTTTGGAACAATGGAAATGTCTACCAGGTAAGTCTGTGGACCAAGTAGATTTACTCTTTGTAAATCTGGTGCCAGAACCCCATTTATTATCTGGCTGTCACAGGACCCCACTCTGACAGGGGCCAGGATGACCTTTTGGGTTCCTGAGTATCAGTATCTCTTGGGTATTGTGTTCAACTGTCCTCAAAATATCTGGGTATTTCCCTTGCCTACTATATGGTTATAGGACTAAATAGCTGTAAGTTCCTTTGTAAGAACTAGGAAATCCTTTCTATCTATACTTGCCTTAGTGTTTGGAATCCTTCTTCATTTATACTGAGCCTCTCCCTCAGTCAGTGGAGTCTGGATATTATAATTGGCTCAGGCCTGGAAGTTAAGCAAGAGATTTGTGACTTTTTCTTGGGGAGCCTGAGCTCAGCCTTCTGATCATTCATCCTTGATTCCTTTTGATTAAACAATTATAGATTGTTTAAACAATACCCTTGTTGGTGGCACATCTATCGATATTTTTGCCCCTTGGAGCACAATGTTTGATGAACCATCTCCATACTTTGTGGGTCAGGCCCAAGATCGCCATTCTGACCTTGCCATTTATTATGATAATTGTGACAATTATCTTCTGATAGTGAAGTATCGGAACCAGCTGTCCTCAATTATTTGTGTTCCAGTCATCTCAATGCTACTAGAGAGCCCAGTTCTGTAACATCATCTCCTATTGTCAGTCCTGGAATACTGCTGTGGAGACAGCCATAACTGAGTTTCTAAAGCATGTTGGTACCCCCCTCACCAGTCTATATTAAGAAAGAATAGGTCACTTCTAGGAGACTTAAGTGCTCAGAGAACTAAGATTTCAATATTCTGGAGTGCATCAAGCTCAGATTTTCCCAGTCCAAGTCTCAGAATTCTATTCCTTCTTAATCAGGACTTGGTATAGAATAATGGTTGGGTTTGAAAAGACAACCTTCTTTAGAGTTCTACTACATATGTAATTAAATCCTGAACCCTACCTTCACCTTTTTTTATCCTTTGACTTCAGGAGATGAGAGTCTCTCTAAGCTGTCCAGGAGGTTCTTGGGCTTTCACACTTCTGCTTAAATTTTGGTTAATCATTCCCAGTCTGCCATTGTCTTTCTCCAATTGATTGATAGCACTCAGCACCTGTAATTTGATTCCTTAATATATACAATCAGTACTTCCATAACTGACAAATACCTTAGATATTGAACCACTCAGTCCATTTCCTTCCACTAGTATCACATTCCAGCTCACAGTTGCACCACTATGGCAGGCAAAGGGCTATCAGTGATGGAGCTTTTATTGTCAGCCAGCTGGGAGGTGATGAAGCCCCCGAATCCCATTTTACACTGGTCTTTCTAGGAGCACACCTGGCATCAATTGTCTTAGATTGGATTCCTTGGAATAAGATTACTAGATAGAGACTTCATGCTGTGCTATCCTTTCAGAGTTGTCCTGAATCCAGGCATTTACTAGTTATTGGATGCGGGCTTACCCAGGCATAACCTTGGGAGAAGCATCTTCCATAGGCCAAAGACAATGCTTGATGAGGGACACAGCTGGGAGCAATCAACAACCTACATTCCTAGTGACTGAGGGAATGAGTGCCTTAGTCTTCAAGGGATGACAATTTGAAACTCATTTCAAACTTTCTATTTCTTCTCCCCTATTCCTTAATTTTTTTTAATTGGAAACAATTCGTACAGTGCACTCACACGTACACATGAGGTCATGCACACACACACACACACACGCAGCAAGCAAGTGACAAAGAGAAAGAAGAATTGTGCTACTTTATCGTTGACTATCTTATAAGAAATTTTATTCATTTTCATTTCTACTTTTGATTCTTTTTTCAATTCTTTCTCAGTTTTGATGATTAGAATTCCCAACCAATGAAAGTTATAATTTTATTCATAGTTTATAGACCTCTGATTAAATACCTGTATTAGGTGAAATATTTTTAATAGAGTTGTTTTCTGAGATAATCATAGATTCATATGCAGCTATAGGAAATAATACAGAGGTCCTGTGTTCCCTTTACCCAGGTTAACCAATGGTAACATCTTATAAAACTATAGTACAATATCACAACCAAGATATTGATATTAATAGTCAAGATACAGAACATTTCTACCACCAGAAGTATCCCTCACTTTGCCCTTTTGTAGCCCTACCCTCTTCCCTCCCCCCACGGACTCCTCCTTAACCCCTGGCAAACATGAATCTGTTCTCCATTCCTATAACTTTGTCATTTCAAGAATGTTATGTAAATGGTATCATATTTGGTTTGGCCTTTTTCACTCATCATAATTTTCTGAAGAATAATCCAGCTTATTGTATATCAATAGTCTCTTTTTTTAATCTCTTTTTTATTGCTATGTACAGTTCTATGGTATAAATATACCACAGTTTAATCATTTACCCACTGAAGGACTTTCATCTTGTTTCTAGTTTGGTGCTATTATGAATAAAGCTGCTATAAACATTCATGTACAAGTTTTTGTGTGACCATAAATTTTTATGTCTCTGAGATAAAAGGCCAGGAGTGGAACTGCTGAGTCTTAGGCAGTTGCATGTTTAGTTTTTTAAGAAACTGCAATATTCTTCAGAGGGACTGTTCCATTTTACATTCCCATAAGCAATGTATGAGTAACCAAGTTTTTCTGCATCCCTTGCCAGCATTTGGTTGAGTTTTCCAGTCCATGAACATAAACATGAATATGGTCAGACTCCTGATCTACTTAGATCTTTGATTTATTTCATCAGCATTTTGTAATTTTCAGCTATAATATCTGTGCATGTATTGTTATGTTTGCAGTTAAGTATTTCATTTTTTTAAAATGACTGTAAATAACAGTATATATTAAATTTTGGTGCCTACATACTCATTGCTAATATATAGAAATGTAAATAATTTTTGTATGTTAATCATACATCCCAAGACCTTGCTGAACTAATTTATTAGTTGTAGGAGGTATATATACAAGGTTTTAGGAAGGTATATACACACACACACACACACACACACACACACACATATATACACACACATATCTTGGGATTTGCTATGTCTGATCTATAAGCCTTTTATGTCCTTTTCTTACCTTCTTGCACTTGCTAGAATTTTAGTATTATTTTGAATAAGAGGGGTACAAGTGAACATCCTTGCCTTGTTTCTGATTTTAGGGGAAAGCATTCACTATTCACCATTAAGTGTAAAGTTACCTGTAGGATTCTTGCAGACGTTCTCTATTAAGTTGAAGTAGTTCTCTTCTATTCCTATTTTTCTGTGTGTTTTGAATTGTAGCACAAATGCCACAGATTCTTGCTGTTCTAACTGAGGTTTAGTAGATTTTCTTGAATGAATGTTTCTCTATTTCCTTTACTACAATTTCTTGAGACTTTAAATTATTTTCTAAAAAATTTCATTGGCTAAATTGTTGTTTTTCTAAGAGAGGGTTCACAGGCAGTCCCATCCTAGAATTGCATTTTGCTATGTTTTCTTGAGTGGGGAAGAAAGGGAAGGATTTATCACTTCATTCCTATAATAACACATGGAAATATATCACTAGAGTGAATATGTAATATCATGGGTGTGATGTGGTAAAATATTTAGGACTTCTAAGATAAACAATAAGAAGTTATTAAAGTTATTAAAGAAGTTATTATTTATTTCAAGCAAAGAAAGGGCAGAATTTTAACCACCATGACTATGGCAGTTCTTATAATTGCTTCAAGAATATGAGTTTGGGTGGAGACCTTCAAAATGGCAGAGAAGTAAGACGTGAAGATCACCTTCCTCCCCATAAATACATCAAAAATACACCTACACATGGAACAACTCCTACAGAACACCTACTGAACACTGACAGAAGACCGCAGACTTCCCAAAAGGCAAGAAAATCCCCACATACTTGGGTAGGACAAAAGAAAAAAGAAAAAACAGAGACAAAAGAATAGGGATGGGACCTGCACCTCTGGGAGGGAGCTGTGAAGGAGGAAAAATTTCCACACACTAAGAGGCCCCTTCACTGGTGGAGACAGGGGATGGGTGGGGTGGGGGGAGCTTTGGAGCCACGGAGGAGAGCGCAGCAACAGGGGTGCAGAGGGCAAAGTGGAGAGATGCCCACACAGAGGATCAGTGCCAACCAGCGCTCACCAGCCCAAGAGGCTTGTCTGCTCACCAGCTGGGATGGGCGGGGGCTGGGAGCTGAGGCTCAGGCTTCGGAGGTCACACCCCAGGGAGAGGACTGGGGTTGGCTGCGTGAAGACAGCAGAAGGGGGCTAGTGCACCACAGCTAGCTGGAAGGGAGTCTGGGAAAAATTCTGGACCTGCCAGAGACACAAGAGACCTCTGTTTTGGGGTGCACAAGGAGAGGGGATTCCTTCCCAGTGCGCTCACAGAAGGCAGAGCACAACCTAACTGAGCTCCAGAGACAGGCCTGAGATGCAGCGATCAGCTTGGACCCCAGAGACGGACATGAGCCACTAACGCTGCTGCTGCAGCCACCAAGAAGCCTGTGTGCAAACACAGGTCACTACCCACACCTCCCCTCCTGGGACCCTGTGCAGCATGCCACTGCCAGGGTCCCATGATCCAGGGACAACTTCCCCAGGAGAACACATGGCAAGCCTCAGGCTGTTGCAATGTCACATTGGCCTCTGCCACCTCAGGCTTACCCCGCATTCCAATTATGATTACCATACCCCTCCCTCTCCCCAGCCTGAGAGAGCAAGAGAGGCCTAATCAGCTGCTGCTTTAACCCCTCCTGTCTGGGTATGGAACAGATGCCTGAGGGTGGTCAACACGCAGAGGCAGGGCCAAAACCAAAGCTGAACCCCAGGAGCTGTGTGAACAAAAAATAGAAAGGGAAATCTCTCCGTGCAGCCTCAGGGGCAGCAGATTAAATCCCCACAATCAACTTGATAAACCCTGCATCTGAAGAATACCTGAATAGACAACTAATGCTCCCAAAAATGAGGCAGTGGACTTTGGGAGCAACTGTAGACTTGCGGTTTGCTTTCTGCATCTAACTTGTTTCTGGTTTTATGTTTCTTAGTTTAGTATTTAGTGCTTATTATCATTGGTGGATTTGTTTATTGGTTTGGTTGCTCTCTTCTTTTTATATATATATTTTTTTCTCCTTTTTCTCTTTTTGTAAGTGTGTACATATATACTTCTTTGTGAGATATTGTCTGTATAGGTTTGCTTTTACCATTTGTCCTAGGGTTCTGTCTGTTCGTTTTTTGAGGTTTTGTTGTTTTTTTTTTCTTTCTTTCTTCCTTTTCTTCTAAGCTGTGTGGCTGACAGGGTCTTGGTACTCCTGCCAGGTGTCAGACCTGAGCCTCCAAGATGGGAGGGCCAAGTGCAGGACATTGGACCACCAGAAAACCTCCCTGCCCCAAGTAATATCAATTGGGAAGAACTATCCCAGAGATCTTCATCTCAACACTAAGACCCAGCTCCACTGAACAGGCAGCAAGCTACAGCGCTGGACACCCCATGCTAAATAACTAGCAAGACAGACAAAAACCCACCCATTAGCAGAGAGGCTGCCTAAAGTCATACTAAGTTCACAGACACCCCAAAACACACCACCAGATGCAGCCCTGCCCACCAGAAAGACAAGATCCAGCCCCACCCACCAGAACAGAGACACCAGTCCCCTCCACCAGGAAGCTTACACAAGCCACTGAACCAACCTTACCCACTGGGGATAGATACCAAAAACAACAGGAACTACAAACCTGCAGCCTGTGAAAAGGAGACCTCAAACACAGTAAGTTAAACAAAATGAGAAGACAGAAAAATATGCAGAAGATGAAGAAGCAAGGTAAAAACCCACCAGATAAAACAAATGAAGAGGAAATAGGCAGTGTGCCTGAAAAAGAATTCAGAATAATGATAATAAAGATGATACAAAATCTTGGAAATAGAATGGAGAAAATACAAGAAATGTTTAACAAGGACCTAGAAGAGCTAAAGAGCAAACAAACAATTATGAACAACACAATAAATGAAATTAAAATTCTTTAGAAGGAATCAATAGCAAAATAACTGAGGCAGAAGAACAGATAAGTGACCCGGAAGATAAAAGAGTGGAAATAACTGCCGCAGAGCAGAATAAAGAAAAAAGAATGAAAAGAATTGAGGACAGTCTCAGAGACCTCTGGGACAACATTAAACGCCAGCATTCTAATTATAGGGGTCCCAGACGAAGAGAAAAAGAAAGGGTCTGAGAAAATATTTGAAGAAATTATATTTGAAAACTTCCTTAACATGGGAAAGGAATTAGTCAGTCAAGTCCAGGAAGCACAGAAAATCCCATACAGGATAAATCCAAGGAGAAACATGTCAAGACACATATGAATCAAACTATCAAATATTGAATTCAAAGAAAAAATATTAAAAGCAGCAAGGGAAAAGCAACAAATAACATACGAGGGAAACCCCATAAGGTTAACAGCTGATCTTTCAGCAGAAAATCTGCAAGCCAGAAGGGAGTGACAGAACACATTTAAAGTAATGAAAGGGAAAAAACCAAGATTACTCTACCCAGCAAGGATCTCATTCAGATTCAACAGAAAAATTAAAAACCATATAGACAAGCAAAAGTTAGGGAATTCAGCACCACAAAACCAGCTTTACAACAAATGCTAAAGGAACTTCTCTAGGCAAGAAACACAACAGAAGGAAAAGACCTACAATAACAAACCCAAACAATTAAGAAAATGGTAATAGAAACATACATATCGATAATTACCTTAAGTGTAAATGGATTAAAAGCTCCAACCAAAGGACAGACGGGCTGAATGGATACAAAACAAGACCCATATATATGCTGTCTACAAGAGACCCACTTCAGACCTAGGGACACATACAGACTGAAAGTGAGGGGATGGAAAAAGATATTCCATGCAAATGGAAATCAAAAGAAAGCTGGAGTAGCAATTCTCATATCAGACAAAATAGACTTTAAAATAAGGACTATTATAAGAGACAAAGAAGAACACTACATAATGTTCAAGGGATCAAACCAAGAAGATATAACAATTATAAATATTTATGCACCCAATATAGGAGCACTTCAATACATAAGGCAAATGCTAACAGCCATAAAAGGGGAAATCGACAGTAACACAATCATAGGAGGTGACTTGTCCACTTTCACCAATGGTCAGAACACCCAAAAAGAAAATAAATAAGGAAACACAAGCTTTAAAACACACATTAGACCAGATAGACTTAATTGATATTTATAGGACATTCCATCCAAAAACAACAGAATACACTTTCTTCTCTAGTGCTCATGGAACATTCTCCAGGATAGGTCATATCTTGTGTCACAAATCAAGCGTTGGTAAATTTAAGAAAATTGAAATTGCATCAAGTATTTTTTCTGACCACAATGCTATGAGACTAGACATCAATTACAGGAAAAAATCTGTAAAAAATAAAAACACATGGAGGCTAAACAATACACTACTAAATAACCAAGAGATCACTGGAGAAATCAAGGAGGAAATTAAAACATACCTAGAAACAAATGAAAATAAAATCACAACAACCCAAAACCTATGGGATGCAGCAAAAGCAGTTCTAAGAGGGAAGTTTATAGCAATAGAATCCTACATCAAGAAAGAAGAAAAATCTCAAATAAACAACCTAACCTTACACCTAAAGCAATGAGAGAAAGAAGAAGAACAACAACAAAAAAAACCCAAAGGTAGCTGAAGGAAAAAAATCATAAAGATCAGATCAGAAATAAATGAAAGAGAAATGAAGGAAACAATAGCAAAGATCAATAAAACTAAAAGCTTGTTCTTTGAGAAGATAAACAAAATTGATTAACCATTAGCCAGTCACATCAAGAAAAAAGGGAGAAGATTCAAATCAACAAAATTAGAAATGAAAAAGGAGAAGTAACGACTGACACTGAAGAAATACAATGGATTATGAGAGACTACTACAAGCAACTCTATGCCAATAAAATGGACAACCTGGAAGAAATGGACAAATCTTAGAAAAATACAACCTTCTGAGACTGAACCAGAAAGAAATAGAAAATATGAGCAGACCAATCACAAACACTGAAATTCAGACTGTGATTAAAAATCTTCCAACAAACAAAAGTCCAGGACCAGATGGCTTCACAGGTGAATTCTATCAAACATTTAGAGAAGAGCTAACACCTTTCCTTCTCAAACTCTTCCAAAATATAGCAGAGGGAGGAACACTCCCAAACTCATTCTATGAGGCCACCGTCACCCTAATACCAAAACCAGACAAAGGTGTCTCAAAGAAAGAAAACTACAGGCCAATATCACTGATGAACATAGATGCAAAAATCCTCAACAAAATACTAGCAAACAAAATCTAATAGTACTTTAAAAGGATCATACACCATGATCAAGTGGGATTAATCCCAGGAATGCAAGAATTCTTCAGTATATGCAAATCAATCAATGTGATACACCATATTAACAAACTGAAAGATAAAAACCATATGATAATCTCAATAGATGCAGAAAAAGCTTTCGACAAAATTCAACAGCCATTTATGATAAAAACTCTCCAGAAAGTGGGCATAGAGGGAACCTACCTTAACATAATAAAGGTCATATATGACAAACCCACAGCCAACATCATTCTCAATGGTGAAAATCTGAAACCGTTTCCTCTAAGGTCAGGAACAAGACAAGGTTGCCCACTTTCACCTCTAAATTCAACACAGTTTTGGAAGTTTTAGCCACAGCAATCAGAGAAGAAAAAGAAATAAAAGGAATACAAATCAGAAAAGAAGAAGTAAAGCTGTCACTGTTTGCAGATGACATGATATTCTACATAGAGAATCCTAAAGATGCTACCAGAAAACTACTAGAGCTAATCAATGAATTTGGTAAAGTAGCAGGATACAAAATTAATGCACAGAAATCTCTTGTATTCCTATACATTAATGATGAAAAATCTGAAAGAGAAATTAAGGAAACAATCCCATTTACCATTGCAACAAAAAGAATAAACCTTCCTAAGAAGACAAAAGACCTGTATGCAGAAAACTATAAGACACTGATGAAAGAAATTAAAGATGACAGAAACAGATGGAGAGATACATCATATTCTTGGATTGGAGAAATCAACATTGTGGAAATGACTATACCACCCAAAGCATACTATAGATCCAATGCAATCCCTATCAAGCTACCAATTGCATTTTTCACAGAACTAGAATTAAAAATTTTATAATTTGTATGGAAACACAAAAGACCCTGAATAGCCAAAGCATCTTGAGAAAGAAAAACAGCTGGAGGAATAAGTTTCCTTGACTTCAGACTATACTACAAAGCTACAGTAATCAAGACAGAATGATGCTGGAACAAAAACAGAAATATAGATCAATGGAACAGGATAGAAAGCCCAGAGATAAACCCACGCACATATGGTCACCTTATCTTTGATAAAGGAGGCAAGAATATACAATGGAGAAAAGACAGCCTCTTCAGTAAGTGGTGCTGGGAAAACTGAACAGCTACATGGAAAAGAATGAAATTAGAACACTTCCTAACACCATACACAAAAATAAACTCAAAATGGATTAAGGAACTAAATGTAAGGCCAGACACTATAAAACTCTTAGAGGAAAACATAGGCAGAACACTCTATGACATACATCACAGCAAGATCCTTTTTGACCCATCTCCTAGAGAAATGGAAATAAAGATAAAAATTAACAAATGGGACCTAATGAAACTTAAAAGCTTTTGCACAGCAAAGGAAACATAAACAAGATGAAAAGACAACCCTCAGAATGGGAGAAAATATTTGCAAATGAAGCAACTGACAAAGGATTAATCTCCAAAATATACAGGCAGCTCATGCAGCTCAGTATCAACAAAACGAAAAACCCAATCCAAAAATGGGCAGAAGACCTAAATAGGCATTTCTCCAAAGAAGGTATACAGATTGCCAACAAACCCATGAAAGGATGCTCAGCATTACTAATCATTAGAGAAATACAAATCAAAACTACAATGAGGTATCACTTCACACCAGTCAGAATGGCCATCATGAAATAATCTACAAACAATAAATGCTGGAGAGAGTGTGAAGAAAAGGGAACCCTCTTGCACTGTTGGTGGGAAGGTAAATTGATACAGCCAGTATGGAGAACAGTATGGAAGTTCCTTAAAAAACTAATAATAGAACTACCACATGACCCAGCAACCGCACTCCTGGGCGTATACCCTGAGAAAACCATAATTCAAAAAGAGTCACGTACCACAATGTTCATTGCAGCACTATTTACAACAGCCATGACGCAGAAACAACCTAAGTGTCCATCGACAGATGAATGGATAAAGAGATGTGGCACATGTATACAATGGAATGTTACTCAGCCATAAAAAGAAATGAAATTGAGTTATTTGTAGTGAGGTGGGTGGACCTAGAGTCAGTCATACAGAGTGAGGTAAGTCAGAAAGAGAAAAATAAATCCCATATGCTAACACATATATATGGAATCTTAAAAAAAAAAAAAAGTTCTGAAGAATCTAGGTGCAGGACAGGAATAAAGACACAGACATAGAGAATGGACTTGAGGACATGGGGAGGGGGAAGGGTAAGCTGGGCCAAAGTGAAAGAGTAGCACTGACATATATACACTACCAAATGTAAAATAGATAGCTAGTGGGAAGCAGCTGCATAGCTCAGGGAGATCAGCCCATTGCTTTGTGACCACCTAGAGGGGAGGGATAGGAAGGGTTGGAGGGAGGCCCAAGAGGGAGGGGATATGGGGATATATGTATACATATAGCCGATTCACTTTGTTATACAGCAGAAACTAACAAAATATTGTAAAGCAATTATACTCCAATAAAGATGTTAAAAAAAAAGAAATATGAGTTTGATAATGATAAGATTCGGAACAAGGGGATAGATTAACAGGCTACCAAAGTTGAATCAGATGTCTTATCAGCTCTCTCATTTGCAGCTTGTCCAGCAGGCAAAGCTATTTCAAATGTATCCAAAAAGACCTATATTAGAATGAAGACATTTAAATGGAAAGGAGGAGATGGGAGAAGATATTGTGAAAATTCTATATGTTTGACAATGGATTGGATGGGGAAAGAGAAGAGAAATAAAACATCAGTGGTTACAGTTAATTCTTAAGGCAACAAGCTTGTGCCATTTACAGAAATAGGAAATTTAGACAAAGGCTCTGGTTTGCCGGGGAAGCTAGTGGATTCGAATATTAGTCTTGATAAGGATGAAATGCCATTGCTTCATAAGGAAGGTCTGGATCCATCAGGCAGTTGCCAATTCATATCTAGATTTTTAGGAAAGCACTTATCGCTAATGAAGCTGTGAGTGTGAATTAAATTACTGAAATAGAATTTATAGACATAAGAGGGTTGGGAACTTCCTGGAAGGCCTGAAAATAAAGAAATAAACAGGAGAAAGGAAGCTGTGAAGGAAACTACAAAAGAGCAGTTAGTGGCAAAAAAGGAGACAAGAGGATAGTCTCCATCCCTTTTACAGCTCAATTAACTGTATGTTAATACATTCTTTAGACTCTTAATGCTTCTATAATTCTTTTCAAATCTCATACCCAAAGTCAGTTTGGCTCAGGATAGACTGAGCCAATGGCTACATCACTGAATTATTACACACACAAAAATTGTATTGCTTCTATAAGGTCTGGTAATCTGTTGCTATGCCTTTATATAGGAAATAAAATACAGCATTAATACACTGGGAAACTCCCAGTCTGCCTCCCTCCCGTGTGTTTCTATGTGTGCCCCTGTGCATACATAGAATGCTAAGATGCCTACATCTTTGCCTAAAGTTCAATGAATTTTTAGGTTAAATGAAAGGATACATTGAGCTTAATTATCAGGATATATGCCCAAATAAGCCTTTTTACTTTGGTGCCTAACATGTATTCTCAATTCTAGTTTTTAGTACTTCATGTTTTGGCTATCTATTTACTTCTATTGTCTTCCTTCATCTCCAGATATATCAAGTTCTACAGGTATGTCCAGTTTAGCACAGGTTACTCTCAAGGCAAGAGAATCATCACATTTCATAACCTGACATGACAATAAGAATAGGTAATATTTATTATGCATTTAGCAGATAACAAATGCCATACTAAGGGTTTTAATATATCAACTCTTTTTATCCTCACATACACTCTCAGTGGTAGGTACAGTTATTTTCTCCATGTTACGCATGAAGCAAAGGGGCATGTAGTGACTTGTTCTGGCTCACACATCAGGATTAGGGTCACAGAGTTTAACTCCAGAGCTAGACTTATCCTTTTCATTAAGCATCAAAATCTATAATTATCAGAGCCAACGTTTTCCTTATTTTTTTCAGTAGACCTTTGTTAAAAAAGTCAGAAAGCATCCTAACTTTCTCAGATCTTAAATACTTGGAGATTAAAATATAAATCAGATACTATTCCATTGAAAAGTGACTTCTATCAACTTGTCGAAACCGGCAGGTTCAACCAATACAAATAGTAGACAATACAATCTGAGAACTATTGCAGAAAAAGTAGTTTACAAATGGGTTTGGAATAAAGTATCATCTGAAAAGCAAGACTGTCTTTCATTAATGCCTTTTTGTTTTTTTGTAAAATAATTTTCACTCTTCATATTTCTGTTCCCTTCGCTGAAATCTTTCACTGGTTATTTAATCCCAAGAAAACTAGTCTCCAAGCCTCAACTGTTCAGCCAGTCCAACACTTGAATAAATATTATTGGGCTCAAAAGGCAAAGCAGTTGGATGTAAGAGATACTAGTACATGACTCAGAGTATGATTCCATATAGTATGATGGACAGGAGCCATTCAAATATCCCATCTCATTGTACATTTAAGACAGCAGTTTCACAAGAACAGATGGGGCCCCAGGGCTCAGGGCTTTTCATAAGAAAGGAACATGCACGCTCCAAGTTCAGGTTTGACAGATATCCTTGTTTAAATTAAACATTTTGCACAAGCTCCAGTTAAAGATCCAGCTGGTAATAGTAAGACTGGAAATGGTATTGGAAAAACTTGTTAGATTTTTAAATCAGCATTACAGCTGCCAATTGAAACGGAACAGTCATCCATTCACATGTTTAAGCCAGGGAAGGATATCCTGGAATAAGTGTTAATTGTTAGGAAAAAATATGTCTAAAGCACTTACAATTAGCACTTACAGTCTGGGTCTTTGCCCATGTTATTTAGTCAGTTGCTACAATAAACCTTTATGTATTTTTGCTGTGGAAACTTGGCCAAAATGCTGTGTTTTGCCTCTTATATACTCTTCGGTTTTGTGAACAAGAAGTGCACCAAGATAAACCTTGAAACATATTTAAATCCAATTCTTTGATTCACAGCAAAGAGGTCACAAACAGCAAACCTGGTAAAATAAAATGTACTTTATGGAAAAATGGATTCAAATAAATTAACCTATTCCATTGCAGGATGGAGGCCCTTCCTAAATTGTGACCTGGCAGTTACACAGGCAAACAAATTGTGAGAAAAGCCTACATTTTGGGGGCTAAACTGGGAGAATATGTATTTGTCTCTCTTCTCCTTGTTAATTATAAGACTGCTCAGATGGGAGGGGATGAATTTGCCTCCGTGATTCTTATTTCATTTTTAAGCCAATTTCCATAATGGGTGCAGAGAGCTGGTGGGTTGCTCTAATTTCCAGGGATATGAGAAAAGCTTTGCTATGTTACTGATCCATTCTCTCACTGTAACAAGATAGCCCAATACAGAAAGTAGGACAAGTAGAAGTTATTTTCATCTATAATATAAGAAGGAGCTTCAGGCCCCGCTCACTTGAAATCTGAGGTAGAATTAGACCCATTCATGAGAGTCATGTATTTAATCAGGTTGTAAAAATAATATTTACTAGAGGGCTGCTAGAAAGAGGCTATGAACGATTGGGCCCTTAATTAACATATGATTTTAAAGTTTTGCCCCTTGGGAACCATTTACTTTTGTAGCCATTTTCCAAATATTTCCATCCTCAGGAATTTGCCTTTAATTTTTGAGTTGGAAAAAAAATGCGAAACATCGAAACCAGGAATTCAATCACAGTTGGATAGATTGTGCACAGATGTCTCATACAATTTACTGAAGAGCTGAAAGACAAAAATGAAACCTAGGGAGAGAAACCAGTATGATCTCTTAATGGAATATGGAAGGGCAGAACTGGGCACTTTAAAGATACATAGTAGCTATTAGCTAATTGATTAATTAGCTGATTAGTTCTTATAGAGTCAAGGAATTTGAAAATGATGCTTAAATTCTTCTTCAAAAGCTCTTCTGTCTTGCTTGTCTGGACACAATTTATATTAAAAATAGTGAACATAATTTTAAAATATCATAGGCTAGTCCAACTCAAATAGATCAACTTAAGAAAAATATATTGTTTTTTAAATAGATCACTTATCTTCCCTAAGTTTTTGTGCTTCCTGTCTTTGATTTATTTTTAAATTTTTCCATTATCATGTTTCCAGCCTATACATATCAGGGCTAAGAAATAATCTTGTTTAAACATGTGCACACAAGTCAATTTCTCTCATCATATGGGAAACATTGAAGGTGGCATCGAGATTAGAAGTTACGATTAGGAATAGCTCAAACATAAAAGATAATCTGCCTTTTCTCTGTGTTTACCAATCTGTAGGAATGAATGAAATCACATTCACAGTAATAATTCAGTTATCACTGTCTTTACTAGTGTGAGACTTCTAGACCTCTGTTAAGTCCCTTCCATGTATTGTTAGGTGTCCTTGGGGGACACCTACTCACAAATATGAAGACTGGCCAAATTGCAGCCAATACTCCATTTCTTAGTGCCCTCAAAAAAATGAGCTAAAACTGAATAACTGTTTTTTGGTGATGTATAATGGTTTTTTTCCATTTTGTGTCACATTCTATTAACTATTCCTCAAATCAGTCCTACTTGCACTCCGGTATCTTACAGTATTTGGTGAAACAGCTCCATGAATTTTGCATTATTTTGTTTTCCCATATATCAGAGTTTATTCCTAGGATCAATATATGCAACCACCGCATTAGGCTACGTGTAGATTTACATGGGGGCCGCGATTCTATACTCAGAATCACAAAACTGACTTTGCAGCTGACTCGGTACCTTAGTGCCTAACTCCTTCTTCCCCTCAATATACTCTTACTCTCTAGGGAGATCCTCCAGCCCCTTGGCTTACAGCATCTGTTTGGTCCACAGTAGCAATTAATCAAACATGCCCAGATCTGTACCCAAACCAGCCTGAACTCAAACTGGAACCTCTGACAAAGAGACCATGAATTGTCATTATGTATACAAATTTGTTACCAAATACTCAGTGGGTTTATAAGAGGAAGACACTGATATTATATAAAAGATTTGCTTCTCTTTCTGAATCGATGGCCATTCAGCTAATCACCTTCTGAGTCTGCATCTCCCAGAGATGTCCAATTTGATGGGCCCTGGAGGAGAAATACCACAAGGAACTGTTACAGGAAGGGGGGACTCCTTCCAGGACCTGAGAGTGGGCTCTTGTCTAACAATCAGAAATGAATTGTCCAAGGAGACACACGTGCTGACAAAGCAGAAGACTTTATTGGGAAGGGACACCCAGGCAGAGAGCAGCCGGGTAAGGGAAACCAGGAGAACTGCTCTGCCACGTGGCTCACAGTCTCAGGTTTATGGTAATGGGGTTAGTTTCTGGGTTGTCTCTGGCCAATCATCTTGCCTGTACCATATTTGGTCTGACTCAGCATCCTTCCTGGTGGCGCACAAATCCCTCAGCCAAGATGGATTCCAGCACAGAGGTTTCTGGGAAGTTGGCAGGACATATTATGGGCTGGCATCTCCTTCCCCCTTTTGGCCCTTCCTGAATTCTTCCAGCTGGCGGTAGCTTGTCAGTTCCATGTTCCTTATCAGGACCTCTTGTGGGATAACTGTAAGTGGTTATTATCCTGCCTGGTTAGGGAGGGCAGTTTCAGTGAATGGTTCCCCAGAACCATGAACAATATTGCCCCTCACTAAAGCACCATAATGCTGTCTGGTGGAATTAGCTAAAGCCCACATTTAATAGAATCTGCTTTCATCTGGGTAACATTTCCCAGTCTTTCCATGGGGAGAAGAACTAGCAGTTGGTGTGCTGGTCTGCTAAGACACATGAAACAGGCACACTTTGAAGGTCAACTTTACAGTCTGTCATGTTGTGGGATGCGTGTAAGGAGGGGCATTTGTTTCATTCTCCCCTCATATCAACGAAAGCATCTAACCATGTCCCTTTGAGCAAAGGAAGAAAAAAAACTTGGAGAGCATCAGGGTCCCCTGGGTCACTTGACAGTGCATGAATTACCAACATATATGAAACTATTCATTACACAAAACTATAATTTGTATAGCCCCTTATTCAGCATGAATACTACCCATGTATGCCAAACATGCACAGTTGTAACTTCATTACAGTAAATATTCAAGGCAGGGATGTCTAACCTCTAATTTCCTTCTCTGTCATACACACAAACACACACACAGAAATTGCAAGAGAACATCCACATTTTCTTATTATGGACACTTTTGTTAAAAGCGGTAACCAAAATGTGGAAAATATGCAATGTTCACCACACAGGATATTCATAATAGTATGAGTGGAATGAAGGCTCCAAAGCAACACCTGAAGGCTAGGTGATCCCTTGAAAATGTCAGGAATTGCACATTTAAAAAAAAATGTTATAATGTAACAACAGAGCAAAGTGAAGGAAGAGAAATAGATGTGTTTATTTTAAATATCCTTTCACATTTTAGGCAATCCCATTATGGGAAATATCATGGGAGAATTATATTATTCCTCTTGATTATCCCACAAATTTGATCTTAATTAACTCAATGTTTTGAAAATTTCACAGAAAGAGAAAAGTGAAATAATGGTATAAATTTAATCTCTAATAAAGACCTGACTTCCCAATTATCTGAATTATCCTGGTATTAGAGGAAGAAGAAGGAAGAGAAAGAAGAGAAAAGAAATAAACAAAAAGAAAAAAATAACTAAAACCTCCCATCTTATTGGACTAAATAAAACCAAGAGAATTAATAAATGGCTTTTTTTAAGGTAAATTCTTATGTGCCTAAAAATAATATTTATTTTTGAGTTTTTTCCAGAGATTGTGGCATGGAAGACCACAGATGATGGGTACAAAAGAAATGCCACTTTTGGAGTGGTGGTGGTGGTGGTTGGCAAGCTTTCCAACTGTCTTTATGGAAAGACACAAAGGAAACGGTAAAGACAGCCAAAACGATTCAATTGCATAAACTCAGTGTCTGAATATGGAGCCCTGGCAACACAGCCCTTGTGTAGTGGGAAAATGCCAGGAATACTCTCTACTTCCTTTTCCCTCCTACCCAATCCTTACTCCAACTCTGAAGTGAGAATCATTATATTGCTTTGATTTTTCTTCAGCAAAGGAGAGAGAGAATGGGCTCCCAAGCAAGCTGAGCAAGTGGCTTATCCCTACACTTCTCCATAATGAAGGCCTATTCTTGAGGGAAAAGATTTTTCCAGAGCCTTATCCCACCTAGAAAGGCCTTTCCTCTCATTCCATCTGCCTCTAGCCTTCTTGTCTCAGCAAAAGTGTGGGGGAATGGAATATAGTCAAGAAATAGTCAATGGAACGTAGTCATGAAATCTATTTCTTTAAGGAAATATATTGGGAATACTGAAGCCAGGGAAATAAGGAAGTGAATATGTGGGGGCAGGGTATGCAACTGAAAACTCTTGTGAAAATCAGAGTCCAGAGACACAGGTTCACTAAAAGACTGAGATTTAATTGGAAGCTTACAGAACATTCCCCTCTCCCAGACCTTGCCACCACATCAACAAGACTCCAGTATAATTACAGTGGGTGACAGTTGAAAGCAGTAAGACACATAATCTCTCTGAAGGGAAATACTTAGAGAAGGCCAGAGTCAATGGGGGAGACCAATGCAAGGGTCTTGGAGGAATTTGAAGTCTCTGCCACCTACATGTTTGCTATAGCAAACATTAAACATAGTCCAATTCCTAGCCAGATTAACATAATACCTCACATTAAAGACCTATTTAATCATTTTCTACTACTTGGAGCAACATGTTTGGCTGTCAACAGATAATTAAAAAGTATGACAAAAATCAAGGAAAAAAACACATTCTGAAAAGACAAAGCAACCATTACAACCAGACTTACATGTAACACAGAGGTTGGAATTACTGGACAGAAAATTTAAAATAACTCTGACTAATATGTTAAGGGCTCTAATGGAAAAAGTAGACAACATGTAAGAACAGATAGGGAATATAAGCAGAGAGATGGAAACTCTTAGAAAGGACAAAAAGATATTGCTAGAAATCAAAAAGACTGCAACAGAAATGGAAAATGCCTCTGATGGGCTTATCAGTAGACTTGGTTGATAAAAGAATCAATGAGTTTTAAGATAGGTCAATAGAAACTTTCCAAACTAAAATACAAAAAGAAAAAAAAAATTTTTAATTGGAACATTCAAGAACTGTAAAAAATTTCAAAAGTTGTAAAATGTGCATAATTGGAACACCAGAAGAAGAAAGAATGGAGCAAAAGAAATATTCGAAATATTAAAGGATAAGAATTTTCCAAAATTAATGACAGACATCAAACCACAGATCCACAGATCCAAGAAACTAAGCATTAAGCAGGATAAAATCCATACCTAAGCATACAATATTCAAATTGCAGGGAACTAAAGACAAAGAAAGGAATGGGTATGACTCAGACAGGAATGGATAAATATATACCATACTAACAGTAATTAAAAGAAATCTGAAGTAGCTATGCTAATTCTAGACAAAGCTGACTTCAGAACAAGAAACATTTTCAGGGATAAGAAGGGACATTACATAACAATAAGGAAAACGTTACATAGTTATAATGTCCAAAAAGACAATAACTCTAAATGTGTATAAGTCTAACTAGAGAACATCAAGATACATGAAGCAGAAACTTAAAGAACTGAATGGAGAAATAGACAAATCCACCATTATAGTTAGAGCGTTAAACATCCCTCTGTCAGTAATTGATATGTCAAGAAGGAAGAAAATCAATAATAACATAGTTGACCTGAACAGCACTATCAACAAATTTGATGTAATTAACATTTATGTAATATCCATCCAAAAGAGGCATAATGAATATTTCTCTCAAATTCACCTGCAACATTTACCAGGACCACATTCTGGTCCATAAAATATACCTTAGCAAATTTAAAAGAATAGAAATCTTAAAAATGAAACTAAAATAGAAATCAATAACTGAAAGATAGCTGGAAAACTCCAAAATGTTTGGAAGTTTAAAAACATACTTTTAAATAGCAGATGGATCAAAAAATAAATCTCAAGATAAATTTTTTAATGTTTTTAATTAAATAAAAATGAAGATAGAGGATATCAAAATTTGTGGAGTAAAGCAAAAGCAATGCATAGTGGGAAATTCATAACAATAGCTTTAAATACATCAAATAACTTAGATGAAGTGATCAATTCCTTGGTCAAAACTCATACAAGGGGAAACAGATAATCTGAATAGTGCTGGAAAAATCAAAAATATAGAGATGGTTAACAGATCCTTTGTTGCATTTATCAAAACTCATAGATTTCATAGTGCATCAAGTGAGTCTTAATGTATGCAAATAAAAAATCATTTAGGAGGCTGAAAGACCACAGGGTGGAATGCAGATTGTAAAATATAAATCTAACTGTATTACAAAGATATGAATTAGGGTCACTGAAGGAGGAGGAAGAAAATGATACTGACCTAAGTAACTCTGGGAATGGGTAGAGTCTGTTAGAATAAAGGTAAAAGGAAGAGTATATAAGTGTTGTAGTTGATAAAGTTGTTTCTCATAGAAATTGGATAGTGAATGGCAGGAGTGGCGGAGAGTGTCTCACTGTTGCAGTGAGAGGTGATAGTAAATAAGTGGAGGAGTCTAGAATAATCCATGTGGTGGTACTGGTTAGATTTGGAAACATCATATGAGCTCATGCTTAGCTTAAAATAGATACACATGGTTACATAAAGAGATATTTATAGATTTGTGTACATACAGGGATTAGCACACTCATGTATCTCCTTGCTCTGTCAGCTGAGATGGCCTACAAGCAATAACACACCAGTAGCAACAAGCACACCTAGGGCTTACATGTTGGTTTCTAATACCATTTTCCAGTAAGAAGAACCAGGACTCCTTGAAGAAACGGCTGATTATAGGACTGGGGCAGGAAATACAAAGGAGCCTGGAGCATTCTGTTGTGTCAGAAAGTAAGAAAGTGCTCACACACACACAAACACTCATACACAAAAACACACACAGAAACACACACTATGGTAATATTTCAAGGAGACAAATGGCCAACCGAAGAACCTCTCAACTGCCAAAGTTGGAATAAATTGAGCAAGAAAATAGTTTTGGATTATGACCCAAAGTATAGAATAAATGTCTATGAGTCAATACTGATATAAATAAATGACAAAAAAATGAAAAGATAAATCTTCCATTCAGAAGAATTCCATATAATTTATGCAGATATTCTACTCCCACAGAAGTAGAGCACACTTCCCCACTCAAGTGTGGGTTGTGCCTAGTGACTTCCTTGCAAAGAGGACAGAGGGGAAATAAAGAGGATAACTTGACAGTGGAGAAACCTAACAAATACTATCTTAGACAGGTGGTCAAGGTGAGTGCTGACAGTAATGTTATGTTGGTAGTACATACCATTAACATGATAGGATAAGAATAACACTTTACCTCTGTGCCAAGAGACATTCTAGGAAATTCTTGGCCAGCACTCCTCAAAATTGTCAAGGTCATTAAAAACAAGGAAAGTCTGAGAAATTGTCACAGCCAAGAGGAGCCTATGGAAACATGAAAACTAATGCAATGTGGCATATTAGATGGGATATTGGAACAGAAAAAGGACACTGGATAAAAACTAAGGAAATCTGAATAAAGTATGGACTTCAGTTAATGATATTGTGGCAACGTTGGTTCATTAATTGTGACAAATGTACCAATGCAAGATGGTAGCAATAGGGGGAACTGGATGTGAGGTATATGGAAACTCTCTGTACAGATTATCTTTACAATTTTTTCTGCGAATCTAAAACTTCTTTAAAACAAAGTTTAGGGCTTCCCTGGTGGCGCAGTGGTTGAGAGTCCGCCTGCCGATGCAGGGGACACGGGTTTGTGCCCCGGTCGGGGAAGATCCCACATGCCACGGAGTGGCTGGGCCCGTGAGCCATGGCCGCTGAGCCTGCGCGTCTGGAGCCTGTACTCCACAGCGGGAGAGGCCACAGCAGTGAGAGCCCTGAGTACCACAAAACAAAAACAAAAACAAAAAACCCACTATTAACACTTTGGAGTATTGTTTTTTTGACTTATATGTTTTTCCCAAAATTATAACCATAACGTATGTACCATTTTGAACTTCTTTTTCCACATAAAAGTATATTTTGAAGGTCAATTCATTATAAAAATAGACAACTTTATTTTAATTTTTATATGTGATAAAGTCTTCTGTTATGCTTTTGTAGTATAATTCATTTAACCAGTTCCCCTATTGAAAGATATTTAAGATACAGGTTTTCCTTCAGACTCTTTGTAAGCATATTAATGAATTTTCATAGGCTGAAATCCTGGAAGTGGATTTGTTCAATTAGAGGGTAGGTTCTTTTTAAAGACTCTATATATATATTGATAAATTTCCCTGAAGAATGGCTGTGCAATTTTTTATGCCTCCCAGCAGTATAGGAGTGTGGAATTTTCGTTATATTCCTCCAAAATTTAGGATTATGTGCTTAAAATTAAAATAAATATTTGCCAATCTAAAAGAAAAGAATTGTTACCTTATTGTCATTTTAATTTACATTTCTTTGCTCATGAGGTTGAAAATATATCCACTGGTCATTTTCGTTTTTTGGGGGAATAATCTCTTCATAGCCTTTGTTAATAAGAGTAACACTTTGTTATATTGTGCTAGGACACAAAATATGCCAGTATTTTTCTCAGTTTGGTTTAAAATTTCTTTATGTTTTCTTTTTTTGTTCCCTTCTCTCCCTTTCTTTCCTTCCTTCCTTTCTTTTCCTTCCCATTTCTTTCTTTCTTTTAAAATTTTTTATTTATTTATTTATGGCTGTGTTGGGTCTTCGTTTCTGTGCGAGGGCTTTCTCTAGTTGTGGCAAGTGGGGGCCACTCCTCATCACGGTGCGCGGGCCTCTCACTATCGCGGCCTCTCTTGTTGCAGGGCACAGGCTCCAGACGCGCAGGCTCAGTAATTGTGGCTCACGGGGCCAGCTGCTCTGCGGCATGTGGGATCTTCCCAGACCAGGGCTCGAACCCATATGTCCTGCATTGGCAGGCGGACTCTCAACCACTGCGCCACCAGGGAAGCCCCCCATTTTTTTCTTTCTTTCTTTCTTTCTTTCTTTCTTTCTTTCTTTCTTTCTTTCTTTCTTTTTTTCTTTCATAAAGTCAATTACATCAAGGACTTGCTTTATGGTTATATTTTAGAATTCATGCTTCTGAGAGCCCCTCAATCCTAAGAATATAAATATTCACTTAAATATTATTTATAAATTTAACCCCCTAACCCATTTATGTTGTTATTTGTTGTGAGGTAAAGATATAGCTTATTTTTTTCCGAGAAAGTATTAACTAACAACCCTAACACTCCTTATTCAACCATACATCCTTTTCCTACTGATTTAAAATGTCACTATTATCATACTTTTAATACTTGAATGCATTTGTTTCTATTACTTGGTCTTCTAATGTGTTCCTTTGATTTCAATGCCTATTCCAGCACATTCAATACTTTTAATTTGTTGTTTTTATTTTGATGACTAAGTTGATAACATCCTGGATCTTTTTTGCTGCTTAGCAAAGTTCAATAAGCTTGAGAATGTACAGATTTCAGGAAGTCTTTTCTTCTTTGCCTACCTCCTGGGAGAAAGGGGGGCGTGGAATTCACTAATCAGAGGAGAGGTTTCAGTGTCAAATGCTCTGGCCTTGTCTTTGTGAAAGAGGAGACCGTTTCATGACCAATGATTATCTATATGTTAATTCCATTTAAAAGACAAGCAATTTAGTGACCTGTATGTTCAGATGTTAACACATGTTAAGTGCAATTGGTTCTCCTGTTTTAGGTTGTAAGCTTAACACTAAAGAGGTCAAGAAGGATTAGTCTCCACACCAGTCTGTCCCCATCCCATTGCAGTAGCACAGGACAGCCTCACAATATAGGTCAAAAGCTTTCTCACTCATTCAAATGAATGCCACCTCTCCATTTAAGCATCTATGCTTCACTGCTACCAAAGCAAGCTCCCTGGGTGGAAAAATGCTTTTTACCAGGACCCTCCATTCCCTTTTAACGTTTCTGATAACTCTATTGCACCATCAAAAAGAAAACTTGATTGCTAACAGAAGTACTTTCTTTCTTTGGGGTTGGATCATCAGTTAGAGTTCTATTCGTGGCTTTGCTTGATAAGATTAAAAAAATTCCAGAGATTTAAAAAATTAAGCAGTCCCAAGTGATCCACTGGATCATGGTAAGGTTGGACTCATAGGTGAGAACATTTCCCTTTTTTTTTTATTTTTTAATCTTACCTTTATATTTGCTCTATGTTTTCCAGGAAAGCAGTAATTTATATTTCAGTTTGATGCTTTTATTCTTGACATTTACATGTTTCTCTACAAATAAAATGATTTAGTGGCTAAGAAGCATGGACTCCAAAGCCAAATTCCCTGGATTCAAATTCTGGATTTACTACTGGTATGAATAATTATGTAGAACTGGGAAAGACAAAAGGATCACAATGATTTTTCAGCATCATACTGGAGCTTTGTTGAAAAGGCCCAACCAAGGATTATTTAATTAAGTAGAGGATGTACTTTGTTTGATTTACAACTTAGATCAGCTACTGTCAAACATTTTGCACTCAAGACCCTTTACTTTTTTTTTTTTTTTTTTTGCCCATGCCCTGCGGCTTGCAGGATTTCAGTTCCCTGACCAGGGACTGAACCCGGGCCACAGCAGTGAAAGCCCAGAATCCTAACCACTAGGCCACCAGGGAACTCACAAGATCCTTTACATTTTAATGAATTACTGAGGAAGGCAAATAACTTTTTGTTTGTGTGGGTGAATTCATCGATACTTATCCTATTAGAAATTAAAAGTGAAAAATTTTTGAAGTGTTTATTTTTCAGTTCATGTAAAATAAAATTTCAGGGTTTACACAAATGTCTAAGATGAACCTAACATTCCCCAACAGACCGTAGCCATCTTGCACTTCCTTCAATATAGAAAGCGAAGTAAAGCCAAGGGACTGCAAAATCACTGTACATGGTGAATTTTTCCCAAGGGCAAATGCTCTGTAAAATGAGCCACAGACCTAGCTGAGTTGACTCAATGGGGTTTTGTTTTTGGACAGCTCTCTCCTGTAAGTCCTGCTTTGCTCCTGTTGACTCAGATATTTGCCAGTTATTGGGTGAGTGCAAAACATCTGACTACAATAGAAATAAGCCTTCCGTGGAGTCACACAGACCCAGGCAGAATTTAGCCAAGAACACAGTGAACATGAAACCTGAAGAGTGTTCACGAACAACCCCCTGAGCCCAGGCTGCAATGTTTACTTATATTGATATTCATTAAAATAGTTGGAATGTGAACCAGGGACAAACTACTATCTTAAAGCTTCCAGGAGTTGTTTGTTTTGGTTTGGTTTTTTCTTATTGCTTGAGGTGGAGTGAAGTTAGAGACTTAAAGCAGGCGAAGGAATATTTCCATTCTGTGGTTGAAATAGAATTTGTCCTAGGTTAGATCTTTCCTTCTTTCCAGGAGGCATCACTTTAGCCAGTCTTTTTAGTCATGGAGATGCAGAGTCATTGTACCTGGGGAAACAAACCCAAAGGCAGAGACTGCAGGCTGAGATGTTATTCCATAATTGATGCAGACTGCTGTCTTGGCCTTTGCTGGGGTGTGTCTGACTATGTCTAGATGCTCTTTCTCTTTCTGAGGCCAGATGGACAGCACTCCTGGACATGATAAAAGAAAGCACTAGGGGACAATTCAATCTTATTTCCTAAAAAAAATGATAAATAGATCATTCAATTTTTCCTTTAACATGGTTGACTTTTTTTTTATCGACAGCTTAGAAAAGTTTTGACTTCATGACTCTAGATTGGTAATGCCATGTAAGTTTTTCAGATTGTTGCTGAATTTGGGAAAAACTCTATTCAGTTTCACTCATGGACAAGTTGAAAGATATCACAGCACTTCAAATTTTCTCGTGAAATGATTAATCTTAAACACTCTTCGAATTGATATATTCATTAACTAGTTTGTCACCAATGTCCTTGTTTTTGAGCTTATTGAGCTTTTGTGCTTGTTTTGTGCTTGTTGAACATGAAGGAAATGTTCATGTTGTCTTTGCTGATGTCTTTTCATCATATCTAAAATTTGAAGCTTTTTAAAACCTATTCATATGGTTCGCTCCTCATCACTAATGGAATTATCAAATAATCCAAGGACTTCTTCAATTCTTCTTTTCAAAATTTATCATTTCCTCTTAATGAATTACTCCCTTTGTTATGATTTGAAGAAATATTTTGTTATATCTTACTTTCTGAAGTCAGAATAATTTCTTTTGATTTTATTGTTCCTACATATTGCTTGTATTTCACATTTCATTAACTGTTTTCCTCTAATTTCTTTGAAAGAAATGTCCTTGAGTTTAGGGACAAAGATCAGCCTAAAGTATGTCTACGTTCCTGGGATTTCCTGGAGTAACATCTCCTACCTCCCAAGGGCAGGGTGCCTTCTTGCTCCAGTGGCAAAATTTAAATCATAAAGTGAGTTCTCAGATGCTCAATCTGCCAGCTACGTTTCTGTGAGCACATTTTGCTCGCCTTCATTGTTTAAGGCTGTAATGTTTTATTTATTTTAGGACACGTTACACATTTCTACGCAAAAGTGAATCTGGCACACTTTTTCTCAGTATGCAGAAATGAGGGTTTGCTAGAGAAATCTGCAAAGGAAAATATCTCTAACAATGCCCACGTCCATTTGTGGGAACAGAATTAAAATAGAAATAAAGTGATGTGCATCATTTCTGCTCCCTTTTTTCTCTTTTCCTGGAGCATGGAAGGAAGTGCAGCCTCTTCCATGGTTTCAGACTCTGGAGAAACTTTTATATAATCACTAATTCTGACAGTTTTCCATGAATCTCTGAGAAAAACACAGGAAAAGCTTCAGAGTGGGTCCTTGGGGAAACTGAACTTGGGTAGACGCCTGAGACTTCATGTGACTCAGTGGAGACACATGTGGCTCATTTATGCACAGAATTTCTTCCTTCCTGTGTGTTTTCTTACATGTCAGCTTCAGAAAGTTCCTTCCACAAAGCTTTGACAAAGTTCTGGAATCATGCAGAAGTATCCCTGGAAGACAGATGACACCATACTCCTCATCTTTCCATGGAGGAGAGGCTATCTTCAAATCTTCTTTGGGCAATGACAACCAGGAAGATGAGCATTTGGATGCTGTGCTAATATAACATATTTCCTTATGTAAAACATCTGTCTTTAGGGCCCCAAATTAAATTTTCTCTTTTATTACTCATTCATGATGAACCTAAAAGACTTTAATGAGATCTGTTTAGCATCTGCTAAAATCGTGTCCATCGACAACATTCTTATCTCTTTGGACCAAATGCAACCCTCAGATGACTGCATGGTTTTACCAACAGCTCCTTTGGATTTATCACCCTTTTATTGCTCTGATTTCTGGATTCAGATAGCTTGCTCAGTTTTCACATTTGACAAGCTTCCTGTCTCAGTTTCACTCGTTTCCACATCTGTTTCTCACTTTTTTCCAGAAACAGATGTAGCCATTCCCAAAATTGATTTGCTAAATACAATTTACAGGGTCCATGTTTTCATGGATAAACTCTTCAGGGGTCTGTAAATCTTTGTGAAATCTTTATGAAATAGTATTTTCATCCCAATGCTTGCTTTTCAAACACTTTTTGGAGCTTTGTTTGTTTTTTTTTCCTGACATACAGAAAAGATTTTTAGGGAAAAAAAATTGGGTCCACTAGTACAACAGAGTTATTTGGGTGAGGAACTTCATTTTGAATATTAACAGCAGGCACAGATCTGGGCATCCAAAAGGCTGAGTTTGGAGACAGAACAGCAAGTGGAATGGAAGGAAGGCTAAGGGGAGCTGATCCAGGTGTAAGAATGCTTAGGAAAAGGACAACTGGTCAGGCCAAATATGACTTATCTCAATTACAGGTGCTGCTGTGGGTACAGGTACAAACACTCAAAATCTATCAGGTGGATGGCCCTCCTGCTTGCCTAAACTTCTTTCAGTGCGAAAGTTGGGTTTTGGCCACTGGCCAATGGTGAAGGGTTCTAGACCTTGAGGGACCAGGCAAGAGCAGGGCAGGACCTGAAGCCTCAGCTCAAATTAGATACTCAGACCAAGGCCCAAGGAAATAGCATGGTTCGAAAACAAGTTGCAGAGAAGTGGGGAAATACAAAGACAAAATGGCAGTGGAGGTACAGAAATCGGCACAGATTAATAGAAACACTCCAAGCAGCCAGGCTGAGCTACCAATTTCTTACTAATCCTTTCTTACATCTGCAGAGATAAGTTCACATAAAAAGAGGGTTGGATCCTTTCTCAAAAATACTCTAATAAATACATCACAGTGGAAAAATTCATATGCTTAAGGAGCTCAATGCTCTTCTCTTGTCTCCTCCCCTCCTTCTAATAATATTGGCTTTTGCACTAGAGCTCCCCGGTCCCTGTTCTCACGGCAACTCGCAGAAGAGAATGAAAGTGCAGGGTGGACAAGGCGATAGAGAAGCAAGAAAAAACATGTCCTGAGGCAGTGCGTGGCGCCCCCTTTAGCCCCTGCCACACCCCCAAACAGTATTCCTGTTCTGCACGGAAAGGGGATTTCCTCCTCCTCCCTCCCCCGCTCCCACCTGATTTCTCCACATCTGGAATCCTAAGCCAGCCAAGGAGGTATGGAAACAAAATTTAAGATGTGCTGAGTTGCTTCCCAGAGGGAAATGGAAGCTGTAGCCCAAAACTAGAGGAAACGAGGCTTTTCCAAGCCGAGGTGGGAACTGCGATGAGGTAAGAAGAGCACACCTTTGGGGAGTTCTTTTGGGTTCCTTGTTCACCCAAATTTGCTTTGTGTGCAGGAGGGTGAGGGCCTGAACCCTTCTCGGCTTCTGTGCCGTTTCCACATGTTTACAACTGCTGAGCGTCCACGCAGAGTTCCTGCGATGTGTGTTAACGCCTACCCTGGCTGCGAGAGCCCAGAGCAGATGGCCAGCATGTGTTTCCAGTGGGCTGGGGTATGTTCTCGTCAGACTGCGTCCACAGGAGAGTCGTAAAATACTTCGCCCTGTCTTTCCTTTTAGTTCCTCCCTACACATGCATGTGGGATTTGTGAGCTGAGTGTGTGAAACAGGAGTGAAATGAAATCTGCCCCTAGAGTTGATGCAGGAGGTTCTTATTTGGGAGGAGAGGCAAAGGGAAATTTCTAGAGTCTTCGGATGGAGCAGTGACTCAATAGTTCATTGAATTGAATTCTTGTGGGTCCATAAAAAATGGCCTCCATAGTCTAATCTTTCAAAATATGTTTGACTTACAATTATTGACAAATCCAAGAAGCATAGAGGATTTGGTCTCTTTCTTTTTCTCCCTTCCTTCCTCCCTTCCTTCCTTCCTTCCTCTCTTTCTTCCTTTCTTTCTCTTTCTTTCTTTCTTTCTTTCTCTCTTTCTTTCCTTCCTTCTCTCTTTCTTTCTTTCCTTCTCTCTTTCTTTCTCATCTCTCTCTCTCACCCTCCCTCCCTCCCTTCTCCCTTCCTGTTTTTCTTTCTTTTTTGGTTTCTTTCTTTTAAGAAGACCCAGAGACCCTTCTGCTCCAGACCCCTTTCAAGTTCCTTATGTTTCAGGAATGTACTGGAAGCAGTGAAATGTTATTTAGCATCTGCTTCTGCATAGGAAAAGAATGATTTAATCACTAATGCAGATCTCCAACGAGCAGTGTCTTGTTGATTTGCAGCAGCTAACTCTCTGTTCCATCATGAACCAATCAAGCTCTCAGTTAATATGTGAAACGTGGTGCAAAATAAAACATATCTTTTTTAAAGTTGGTTTTGAAATGCTGCTGAGACAACCAATGATTATTGTGCACCCACTATGTACAAGGCCTAATGTATGCAAGATGCCAAACCTTCCTTGTTTTTGTGGATCAACTTTTCCAAGACTTTGTTAGCCCATTGCCCTGCCCACCCTCCCCCCCACCCCCCACCCAGGATAATATTCTGCGTGCTACCCCAGGCACAGAGAGCATGACTGTTTCATTTAGAGTGGCCTTCTGAGTAGCTGATGCAATTAAAGAAAACAGTCTTAAGGATCTAAACACTGCAGCCATGTCCCCTCTGTTCCCATGCCCCATTGCCATTTATATCTGTATATACTGTGTTCTATTCTGGAGTAACTTGAAACAAGATCTTTAAAACTTAATTATTTTGTGCTTTTTCTCAAAAAAGAATGTAAATGATTTTTACTCTGTTAATAAAGGAGGGTTTTGTAAAGCATATATGTTTTCAGTACGAAAGGAGAGTGAGGTTCAAGTAAAACAATTTAAATGTAAAAGATAGAATGTGTATAAAGGCTTCTCTTCAAATAGGAATAGAAGGGAATTTTTGTCTGTTTTATGAAGCAGTAAGAAGTTGTAGCTTTGAGAAGATAGATGAATTTTCTATTGCAAGGGTATCAAAAAGATGATAATATTGGTATTTCTCAACAGGAAATGTTTTGTAGAAATATTTCAATTTAATTTAAACTTAGATGAAGAAATTATTCACCTCTCTCTCTCTCTCTAGCCCCCATCTTTCTTTCTCTCTCTATAATATATATCATATATATTATCTAATAATATATATGTATATATAATTTAATAATGGTTCAATGTAGTAGCTAGTTTGGCACAGATTTAGTTATATACACAAAATGTGCTATAGCATTACTTTTTGCTCAACTTAATCTGTTTCAAAATTTAAAATCAGCACCATTTTACTAAAGCTTTTCCTGCCCAAGAGAAAAGAAAAAATTTTTTTCTCTCATAGGCTTAATTTTCCATGTCTGCCACCACCTCCACCAACAGCAAATGAATTGAAGGGTGGAAATTTCATAGTTTCCTATCTGGTTGATTTATCTCCATAGACAAACATACCTCAAGTCTTTGGTTTTGGGGGTCAATGAATATTTGGAATCAAAATAGTATCTTTACAGTCTTTGGCTATAGATTAATTAGGACTTGTCAATCCACAATATTTCTTTACCCAGATTAGGGGAAAATATCTAGAGTAAGGGCCAGCAAACTTTTCTGTAAAGAGCCAGTAGCAAAGATTTTCAGCTTTGCAGGCCATGCTATCTCTGTGGCTACTACTGGACTCTGCACACAGCTCTGTCTATGTGCAAATCTGCCATAGACAGTGAATACCCAAATGGCCATGTCTGTGTTCCAATAAAACTTTATTTACAAAAACAGGCGGCAGGTCAGGTTTGCCCCCCACTCCCACCCCCCCATCCCCCCGCCCCAGACTCTATTTGCTCATCCCTGCTCTAAGCCAACAGATCTACCTCATTCTCAGGATTTCACCTCACCCTATTGAAGAAAGCTTTCCACACTTCTTATTCTTTCCATTCTACTGTTTCATTTAAGATGAGTCTCCACGTACAGACTGAAGTGGACATTAGGGCATGAGCTACACCAACGCTTCCCAAAGTATGTTCCACAGATACCAACTCCTGAAAGACATATAATGAAAAACAGAACTAAATGAATTTTGGAATCACTATATACTATTTTCCCTACAGATTCAGTGGAAGCCTACAGTAAAGAAACCTGTTTACCTCGGAGTTTCTCACACTTGGAACCCTTTTTGAACATATGTCTATAAGCATCTTGTACAAGTACAGTTCTGTGGGGCATGCACTGGGAATGGTGACCTAGATATAGCAAAGGCCTTCAAAATCTTTTGTATTGTTTATTGGATATTTTCAATTAAACTGAAAATATTTTTGAATTATCCCAATACCTTTTAATAGCCATTTTTTAATGATTTTTTTCAAAATATCTTGGACTTCTAAAATTTTGAAAGCAGCATGCAAATTTTGTCATATATATAGTTGCCTTATCATTAAAGTTTAAAGGAGTTTAACATAAAGGCTGCCTAACATATTACTTTCATCTCTGAGACTGCTTACACTGTTTACTACAAGTGAAGATGGAGGGGACAGTTCTCCTTTTTCATTATGGGAAGGATTTATCTGACCCCATCTCACACAGACCAACACAACAGTAACTTCAATTAGGCCAACTTATGTGCAAAGCTCTGTGCTTAATATAATAGAGGCATAAGGTTAGTTAATGTGCACAAAATGAGTAACTATTAGCAGTGTTTTACAGATGAGGAAAATGATGATTAAAAGGTTATCAGTAACTTGCCCAAAGTCAGACAGCTCTAGTCAATAGCAGCACTGACATTTGAGCTACCTGTCATTTTTTTCCTAATGGAATACCCTCACTGGAAAATTATTTCATCTCTAACTAAGGTCAGTGAAATGATTTTCATATTTACATATGACTAGAAAATTTATCTAAGAAAAAGCACTAGTTTCAACTTCCCCAAATGGGATTATTTTGAGATCTGAAATCATCCAAATTATCCTCAAAAAGTGCTTTCAGTTATAAGAAAAGAAAAAAAGTTAGTTATACTTTAATAAATTTATCACATTAATATAAGTCAAAGTTATGAATATTGTAATTTTATAAGCCAGATACATACCTGATGATTTATAAAAATCCTTTGTATATTAAAGTTTTTATTTCATTTCTGTCTTTTTTATGATATTTGAAAATAATTTTTATTTTTCAACAGGATAAAAAAAGGTTTACCATTGTTTTATAAATGTTTCATCACATATAGGCAATTTTTTTTTGTTTTCATTAGATACTTGATCAGGAACACAATCTCGATTAGAATACTATTTTTATAAAGACATAAGATCTGCTCAGGAGTGATTCATTTTATAACATTATACCCAAGAGCACATCAGGGTGAAAACAGAGGAGGAATTATTGAGAAGAAATATGTATGACTGTTTCAGTTTATATACATATATTAGAAGAGGGGGAAAAAAAGAGAAATGTAAAGGTTGCTGTATTAGTTTCCAAAGGCTGTCATAACAAATTAGGTCAAACTAGATGGCTTACATCAACTGAAATATATTCTCTCACAGTTCTAGAAGTTAGAAGTCCGAAATCAAGGTGTCAGCAGGGCTTTGCTGCCTCTGGAGGCTCCAGGGAAGAATCCTTCCTGCCTCTTCCAGTTTCTGGTAGTTGCCAGCAATCCTCGGCATGCTCTGGTTTGTGGCAGCATAACTCCACGTTCTGTCTTCATACTCACATGGCCATCTTCCTTTTGTGTGTATCTGTGTCCAAATTTCCCTTTCCTAATAAGGGCACCAGTCATTGGATTAGGACCTACTCTAATGACCTCATCTTAACTTGATTACATCTGCAAAGACCCTATCTCCAAATTAGGTCACTTCACAGGTCCCAAGAGTTAGAAATTCAACATATCTTTTGCGGGGGACACAATTCAATCCAGTTCGGTTGCCACTGTAAAGGAAATAACTAGGGGTTTGAATATCAAGCAATTATCCTTCTCAGACAATATGAATTCATGTATCTATATTTAGCATTTGTTTTGAAGAATAATAATTCGCTCACTTATGTAGTCTTCTGTGACTCTGACCTGACCAAGTCACACTAAATAAGTGAGCCTGGATATGCAGCTAAAAATGCAAAACTCATGCCGTGAGCAGACAACTTGAGAAATTCTCTCACTTTTTACTTGCTGATCAGTAAAAACAGCTCTAAATAACTAAGGATAATTCATCTGTTACTTGACTTTTTAATTGAACAAGTAATTCATGAACATTTCAAAACTTTCAAACATAACAGAATGAAATTCAGCAAAAATTATACTGCCCAACCCTGAACTTCTGTTTTAGTTTCTCAAGTAACTTGCCTTGAGGTAATCAGTTTCTTCTGCATGCATAAGTGTGTGTGTGTGTGTGTGTGTGTGTGTGTATGTACATAGAGTACATAAAATCCTTTTTTCTTTTTTACTATATTTAAGCTGTACCCATTGTTCTGCACCTTATTTTTCTCCTTGGTAATTACTTAATGTCAGTAGATATAAATCCACCTCATTTATTTAATCACACATTATATTCCATTACATGGATAATCTATAAGTTATGTACCTTATATTTTTAAATTGAAAGATTGTTTTCCATTTTTGTTTGGTTGGCTCTTGTTTGTTTTTTTAGCTAGTTTGTTTTTAGTTAAAATGTTGCAACAAATATCCTTGTGAAATGGAGCAAGACCCTATGGTCCTTGCCCTCCACACCATGACCTAAGCCTGCCTTTTGTCTGTGGAAAAAATTTAGCCAAAGAATAAGTTTAATCAGAGAAGTGAGAAAATGCAGAAACAAAGGAAAACAGTTAAAGGAGACCAAATAATAGTTTAGTCATTAAGCATAGCCAAGGACATTTAGTTCCTCCTTAAGGGCTATAGATAATCTTCTGAGCCCTATCCTGTGAGCTGTCTTATAGATACTGAAACACCCACCAGGTGGGAGAAGTGAACTACATGATGACCAGGCTGTAGCCATGACATAAGCTGCCACAATTCCAAGAATTGGCCTCAAAGAAATAGAAACAAACCAACCCTGGAACTGAAGATTAACTGTACCTAAAACAATCGAGATGATGCTGGTCAGACCACCAATGACCAATTTCAAGATGACTGTCAGAGCTGACTGTGCTGTTTCTGCACGTAGCCCCCTCCCTCTGTCTATAAAAGCTCTTGCCCCCTCATTGTCAGGGTGGAAGTCGGCCTTTGGACAGGCATGTGCCCTGCCCCTCCCCGGCTCCCCCACCACGGTTGCCGGCCTCCGAAATAAAGCAAACTTTCCTTTCCTACCAACACTTGTCTCTCGAGAACTGGCTTTCGAGAGGTGAGCAGCCGGACCTGGGTTCGGTAACAGATTTTGGCATGGTGAGCCAGCAGGGTAACACTTGTACATGCTTAAAAATATGTGCAAGTGTGTCTATGGGATAAATTTCTAAAAGTAAAATTTCTGGGACAAAGGATGTATAAATTTTTAATTTAATAAATATTAACAAATTGTCTTTCAATGGGATCATTAAAATTTCACTTCAAGCAACAATGTAGGTTTCTATGTCCCAACTGTCATATCAACTCAAATGGTGTCTAATACTTTAATCTTTGCCAATGTGACAGGTGAAAAATTAAATCTCATTTGTCATTTTATCTTGTATTTTCTTAATTATGAATGTGGTTGCCCCTTTTTTCATCTATTTAAGAGCAATTTTGGCGGCAAAATTAGGTCAAACTAGATGGCTTACATCAACTGAAATATATTCTCTCACAGTTCTAGAAGTTAGAAGTCTTCTAGACTTCTATTTAAGCAAATGGCCAAAACTGAAATAAATTGAGCAAAAAAAGAGTTTTGGATTATAACCCAAAGTGTAGAATAATTGTCCATGACTCAACAGTGCTATAAAAAAATGACAAAAAAATGAAAAGACAAATCTCCCATTCAGAAGAATTCCATATAATTTATGTAGATGGTCCCCTCTCACAGAAATAGAGCACAGGGACTTCCCTGGTGGCGCAGTGGTTAAGAATCTGCCTGCCAATGCAGGCGTCACAGGTTCAATCCCTGGCCCGGGAAGATCGCACATGCTACAGAGCAACTAAGCCCGTGTGCCACAACTACTGAGCCTGCACGCTGCAACTGCTGAAGCCTGAGTGCCTAGAGCCCATGCTCTACATCAAGAGAAGTCACCACAATGAGAAGCCCGCACACCACAACGAAGAGGAGCCCCTGCTTGCCACAACTAGAGAGAAAGCCCATGCACAGCAAAAAAGACCCAACAAAGCCAAAAAAAACCCAGCAGAACACAGTTGTTAGTCTTTTAAAATTATTTGATGAATTTTTAATAAAGATTAAGAAAACTAATCTTTAAAATATGTTTAATTTTCCCAATCTATACTATTATTGCTTCTGGTTTGTGACAGCTTTGAGAAAGTTTTCTCCTACTCTAAAATTACATATTTAAAAAATTATTCCATATTTTTTCTATTATTTTTATGAATCATTTAATTATGCTCAACTCTTTGATCCCTGTGGCTTGATTTTAGAACCAGAAATGAAGAGAGAATACAATTTTTCCCTCATATGGTGAACTGTTTATTGAATAACCCCTTTTTTCCTTCACATATTGGAAATGTTTCCTAGATTATATTAGATTCTTACATGTTTTGTGGTCGCCATTTTGTTTTATTAATCTCTTAGTCTATTCATTAATCAATGCAGACTATTTTAATGGCTCTAACTTTATAATATGTTTTAATTTTGGTAGATCTATTCCCCTTCATTATTCAAAAATATATTTTAATATAAAATTTTTTAATTAAAAAAATGTTTTTGCCAGATTTTTCTAGTAATGAGTACAAGCTTATTTTTGCAGTATATAAACTTAAGACTCATCTTTTCTAGAATGCAAAAAACAAATCTGGTAAAAAAATAAAGAAGCTGTTAAACATATGTATTATTTTAGAAATAACTAATGTATTTATAATAACATAAAAAAGATAAGCTAGCCAGACAGTGTTGTTCTATTTACTCAAATTTTCTTAAGTTTCACAGCTGCTGTTACTGTCTTTTCTTTAGATCATGCCTATTTGTTAAATTTTTTTTTTATAAATGTAATATATTTTATTTCCTTCTTAGTTCTTCAATTGTTTTACTTAACACAGCATAACTTACATTTAAATACTTTCATAAACTTAGTAAGTTAAACTTATAAATGAGGTAAGCCTAATTTCTCCTAAATGTTCCCCAAAAGTACTTAACATAAATTTTCATGTAAAATCACAGATCTAAATTATTCCATAATACACTTAAAATTGGAATTGCATGCTTATCACCCTCATTAGCCATATTGTCTTAAATTACAAGTACATAAAAATAATCAATAAATATGTACATATCCCTTAACAAAAAATACTACTATTACAGTTTTGAGTCTCTTAGACATTTCTACTCTTAATTCTAAATGTCACTGGAGTTGAAAGATGCTTACCCACTACAGAAGACAATTATCCAAGTTAACCAAGGTAATATTTAGCCAAAAATTTCAGCTGGTATGAGATCTGGAGCTGCAGACATACTTCTCACACCAAATATTATACAGTCCCATTTAGTATCACGGGGGCTGCCCTCTTAGCATTTTTTTTTTAAATATTTTTTTTTTTACTTTTTTTTTTTTAATTTTTTGCCTTATAACAAATTTAATCAGTTATACATATACATATGTTTCCATATCCCCTCCCTTTTGCGTCTCCCTCCCACCCTCCCTATCCCACCCCTCCAGGCGGTCACAAAGCACCGAGCTGATCTCCCTGTGCTATGTGGCTGCTTCCCATTAGCTATCTACCTTACGTTTGGTAGTGTATATATGTCCATGCCGCTCTTTCACTTTGTCACAGCTTACCCTTCCCCCTCCCCATATCCTCAAGTCCATTCTCTAGTAGGTCTGTGTCTTTATTCCTGTCTTACCCCTATGTTCTTCATGACATTTTTTTTTCTTAAATTCCATATATATGTGTTAGCATACAGTATTTGTCTTTCTCTTTCTGACTTACTTCACTCTGTATGACAGACTCTAGGTCTATCCACCTCATTACAAATAGCTGATTTTAATTCTTTTTATGGCTGAGTAATATTCCATTGTATATATGTGCCACATCTTCTTTATCCATTCATCCGATGATGGACACTTAGGTTGTTTCCATCTCCGGGCTATTGTAAATAGGGCTGCTATGAACATTTTGGTACATGTCTCTTTTTGAATTATGGTTTTCTCAGGGTATATGCCCAGTAGTGGGATTGCTGGGTCATATGGTAGTTCTATTTGTAGTTTTTTAAGGAACCTCCATACCGTTCTCCATAGCGGCTGTACCAATTCACATTCCCACCAGCAGTGCAAGAGTGTTCCCTTTTCTCCACACCCTCTCCAGCATTTATTGTTTCTAGATTTTTTGATGATGGCCATTCTGACTGGTGTGAGATGATATCTCATTGTAGTTTTGATTTGCATTTCTCTAATGAGTAAAGATGTTGAGCATCCTTTCATGTGTTTGTTGGCAGTCTGTATATCTTCTGTGGAGAAATGTCTATTTAGGTCTTCTGCCCATTTTTGGATTGGGTTGTTTGTTTTTTTGTTATTGAGCTGCATGAGCTGCTTATAAATTTTGGAGATTAATCCTTTGTCAGTTGCTTCATTTGCAAATATTTTCTCCCATTCGGAGGGTTGTCTTTTGGTCTTGTTTATGGTTTCCTTTGCTGTGCAAAAGCTTTTAAGTTTCATTAGGTCCCATGTGTTTATTTTTGTCTTTATTTCCATTTCTCTAGGAGGTGGGTCAAAAAGGATCTTGCTGTGATTTATGTCATAGAGTGTTCTGCCTATGTGTTCCTCTAAGAGTTTGATAGTGTCTGGCCTTACATTTAGGTCTTTAATCCATTTTGAGCTTATTTTTGTGTATGGTGTTAGGGAGTGATCTAATCTCATACTTTTACATGTCCCTATCCAGTTTTCCCAGCACCACTTATTGAAGAGACTGTCCTTTCTCCACTGTACATTCCTGCCTCCTTTATCAAAGATAAGGTGACCATATGTGCGTGGGTTTAACTCTGGGCTTTCTATCCTGTTCCATTGATCTATCTTTCTGTTTTTGTGCCAGTACCATACTGTCTTGATTACTGTAGCTTTGTAGTATAGTCTGAAGTCAGGGAGCCTGATTCCTCCAGCTCCATTTTTCGTTCTCAAGATTGCTTTGGCTATTCGGGGTCTTTTGTGTTTCCATACAAATTGTGAAATTTTTTGTTCTAGTTCTGTGAAAAATGCCAGTGGTAGTTTGATAGGGGTTGCATTGAATCTGTAGATTGCTTTGGGTAGTAGAGTCATTTTCACAATGTTGATTCTTCCAATCCAAGAACATGGTACATCTCTCCATCTATTTGTATCATCTTTAATTTCTTTCATCAGTGTCTTATAATTTTCTGCATACAGGTCTTTTGTCTCCTTAGGTAGGTTTATTCCTAGATATTTTATTCTTTTTGTTGCAATGGTAAATGGGAGTGTTTCCTTGATTTCACTTTCAGATTTTTCATCATTAGTATATAGGAATGCCAGAGATTTCTGTGCATTAATTTTGTATCCTGCAACTTGACCAAATTCATTGATTAACTCTAGTAGTTTTCTGGTAGCATCTTTAGGATTCTCTATGTATAGTATCATGTCATCTGCAAACAGTGACAGCTTTACTTCTTCTTTTCCGATTTGGATTCCTTTTATTTCCTTTTCTTCTCTGATTGCTGTGGCTAAAACTTCCAAAACTAGGTTGAATAAGAGTGGTGAGAGTGGGCAGCCTTGTCTTGTTCCTGATCTTAGTGGAAATGGTTTCAGTTTTTCACCATTGAGGACGATGCTGGCTGTGGGTTTGTCATATATGGCCTTTATTATGTTGAGGAAAGTTCCCTCTATGCCTACTTTCTGCAGGGTTTTTATCATAAATGGGTGTTGAATTTTGTCGAAATCTTTCTCTGCATCTATTGAGATGATCATATGGTTTTTCTTCTTCAATTTGTTAATATGGTGTATCACGTTGATTGATTTGCGTATATTGAAGAATCCTTGCATTCCTGGAATAAACCCCACTTGATCATGGTGTATGATCCTTTTAATGTGCTGTTGGATTCTGTTTGCTAGTATTTTGTTGAGGATTTTTGCATCTATGTTCATCAGTGATATTGGCCTGTAGTTTTCTTTCTTTGTGACATCCTTGTCTGGTTTTGGTATCAAGGTGATGGTGGCCTCGTAGAATGAGTTTGGGAGTGTTCCTCCCTCTGCTATATTTTGGAAGAGTTTCAGAAGGATAGGTGTTAGCTCTTCTCTAAATGCTTGATAGAATTCGCCTGTGAAGCCATCTGGTCCTGGGCTTTTGTTTGTTGGAAGATTTTTTATCACAGTCTCAATTTCAGTGCTTGTGATTGGTCTGTTCATATTTTCTATTTCTTCCTGATTCAGTCTTGGCAGGTTGTGCATTTCTAAGAATTTGTCCATTTCTTCCAGGTTGTCCATTTTATTGGCATAGAGTTGCTTATAGTAATCTCTCATGATCTTTTGTATTTCTGCAGTGTCAGTTGTTACTTCTCCTTTTTCATTTCTAATTCTATTGATTTGAGTCTTCTCCCTTTTTTTCTTGATGAGTCTGGCTAATGGTTTATCAATTTTGTTTATCTTCTCAAAGAACCAGCTTTTAGTTTTATTGATCTTTGCTATCGTTTCCTTCATTTCTTTTTCATTTATTTCTGATCTGATTTTTATGATTTCTTTCCTTCTGCTAACTTTGGGATGTTTTTGTTCTTCTTTCTCTAACCTTGCTTTAGGTGCAAGGTTAGGTTGTTTATTCGAGATGTTTCCTGTTTCTTAAGGTGGGATTGTATTGCTATAAACTTCCCCCTTAGAACTGCTTTTGCTGCATCCCATAGGTTTTGGGTCGTCGTGTCTCCATTGTCATTTGTTTCTAGGTATTTTTTAATTTCCTCTTTGATTTCTTCAGTGATCACTTCGTTATTGAGTAGTGTATTGTTTAGCCTCCATGTGTTTGTATTTTTTACAGATCTTTTCCTGTAATTGATGTCTAGTCTCATAGCATTGTGGTCAGAAAAGATACTTGATACAATTTCAATTTTCTTAAATTTACCAAGGCTTGATTTGTGACCCAAGATATGATCTATCCTGGAGAATGTTCCATGAGCACTTGAGAAAAATGTGTATTCTGTTGTTTTTGGATGGAATGTCCTATAAATATCAACTAAGTCCATCTTGTTTAATGTATCATTTAAAGCTTGTGTTTCCTTATTGATTTTCATTTTGGATGATCTGTCCATTGGTGAAAGTGGGGTGTTAAAGTCCCCTACTATGAGTGTGTTACTGTCGATTTCTCCTTTTATGGCTGTTAGTATTTGCCTTATGTATTGAGGTGCTCCTATGTTTGGTGCATAAATATTTACAATTGTTATATCTTCTTCTTGGATCGATCCCTTGATCATTATGTAGTGTCCTTCTTTGTCTCTTCTAGTAGTCTTTACTTTAAAGTCTATTTTGTCTGATATGAGAATTGCTACTCCAGCTTTCTTTTGGTTTCCATTTGCATGGAATATCTTTTTCCATCCCCTTACTTTCAGTCTGTATGTGTCTCTAGGTCTGAAGTGGGTCTCTTGTAGACAGCATATATATGGGTCTTGTTTTTGTATCCATTCAGCCAATCTGTGTCTTTTGGTGGGAGCATTTAGTCCATTTACATTTAAGGTAATTATTGATATGTATGTTCCTGTTCCCATTTTCTTAATTGTTTTGGGTTCGTTATTGTAGGTCTTTTACTTCTGTTGTGTTTCTTGCCTAGAGAAGTTCCTTTAGCATTTGTTGTAAAGCTGGTTTGGTGGTGCTGAACTCTCTCAGCTTTTGCTTGTCTGTAAACGTTTTAATTTCTCCATCAAATCTGAATGAGATCCTTGCTGGGTAGAGTAATCTTGGTTGCAGGTTTTTCGCCTTCATCACTTTAATTATGTCCTGCCACTCCCTTCTGGCTTGTAGAGTTTCTGCTGAGAGATCAGCTGTTATCCTAATGGGGATTCCCTTGTGTGTTATTTGTTGTTTTTGCCTTGCTGCTTTTAATATGATTTCTTTGTGTTTAATTTTTGACAGTTTGATTAATATGTGTCTTGGCGTATTTCTCCTTGGATTTATTCTGTATGGGACTCTCTGTGCCTCCTGGACTTGATTAACTATTTCCTTTCCCATATTAGGGAAGTTTTCAACTATAATCTCTTCAAATATTTTCTCAGTCCCTTTCTTTTTCTCTTCTTCTTCTGGAACCCCTATAATTCGAATGTTGGTGCGTTTAATGTTGTCCCAGAGGTCTCTGAGACTGTCCTCTGTTCTTTTCATTCTTTTTTCTTTATTTTGCTCTGCATCAGTTATTTCCACTATTTTATCTTCCACCTCACTTATCCGTTCTTCTGCCTCAGTTATTCTGCTATTGATCCCATCTAGAGTATTTTTTATTTCATGTATTGTGTTTTTAATCGATGCTTGATTCATCTTTAGTTCTTCTAGGTCCTTGTTAACTGTTTCTTGCATTTTGTCTATTCTATTTCCAAGATTTTGGATCTGGGAAATAGAATCTTGGATCATCTTTACCATCATTATTCTGAATTCTTTTTCAGGTAGACTGCCTATTACCTCTTCATTTGTTAGATCTGGTGGGTTTTTATCTTGCTCCTTCTCCTGCTGTGTGTTTTTCTGTCTTCTCATTTTGCTTATGTTACTGTGTTTGGGGTCTCCTTTTTGCAGGCTGCAGGTTCGTAGTTCCCGTTGTTTTTGGTGTCTGTCCCCAGTGGCTAAGGTTGGTTTAGTGGGTTGTGTAGGCTTCCTGGTGGAGGGGACTAGTGCCTGTGTTCTAGTGGATGAGGCTGGATCTTGTCTTTCTGGTGGGCAGGTCCACGTCTGGTGGTGTGTTTTGGGGTGTCTGCAGACTTTTTATGAGTTTAGGCCACCTCTCTGCTAATGGGTGGCGTTGTGTTCCTGTCTTGCTAGTTGTTTGGCTTAGGGTGTTCAGCACTGTAGCTTGCTGGTCGTTGAGTGAAGCTGGGTGCTGGTGTTGAGATGGAGATCTCTGGAAGATTTTCGCCGTTTGATATTATGTGGAGCTGGGAGGTCTCTTGTGGACCAGTGTCCTGAAGTTGGCTCTCCCACCTCAGAGGCACAGCACTGACTCCGGGCTCCTCAATTTGGGATGATGTGTTGTCTATTCATGTATTCCACAGATGCAGGGTACATCAAGTTGATTGTGGAGCTTTAATCTGCTGCTTCTGAGGCTGCTGGGAGAGGTTTCCCTTTCTCTTCTTTGTTCTCACAGCTCCTGGGTCTCAGCTTTGGATTTGGCCCCGCCTCTGCGTGTAGGTCGCCGGAGGGCGTCTGTTCTTCGCTCAGACAGGACAGGGTTAAAGGAGCAGCCTCTTCGGGGACTCTGGCTCACTCAGGCCGGGCGGGAGGGAGGGGCACGGAGTGCGGGGCGAGCCTGCAGCGGCAAAGGTCGGCGTGACGTTGCACCAGCCCGAGGCGCGCCGTGCGTTCTCCCAGGGAAGCCGCCCCTGGATCCCGGGACCCCGGCAGTGGCGGGCTGCACAGGCTCCCGGAAGGGCGGTGTGGGCAGTGACCTGTGCTCGCACACAGGCTTCTTGGCGGCAGCAGCAGCAGCCCCAGCGTCCCACGCCCGTCACTGGGCTCCGCGCTTTCAGTCGCGACTCGCGCCCGTCTGTAGAGCCCCTTTAAGCAGCGCTCTTAATCCCCTCTCCTCGCGCAGCAGGAAACCAAGAGGGAAGAAAAAGTCTCTTGCCTCTTCGGCAGCTCCAGAGTTTTCCCGGACTCCCTCCCGGCTAGCTGTGGCACATTAGCCCCCTTCAGGCTGAGTTCTCGCCGCCAGCCCCAGTCCTCTCCCTGCGCTCTGACCGAAGCCCGAGCCTCAGCTTCCAGCGCTGCGCGCCCCAGCGGGCGAGCAGACAAGCTTCTCGGGCTGGTGAGTGCCGCTCGGCACTGATCCTGTGTAGGGATCTCTCCGCTTTGCCCTACCCAGGTATGTGGGGGGTTTCTTGCCTTTTGGGAGGTCTGGGGTCTTCTGCCAGCGTTCAGTAGGTGTTCTGTAGGAGTTGTTCCACGTGTAGCTGTATTTCTGGTGTATCCGTGGGGAGGAAGGTGATCTCCGCGTCTTACTCTTCCGCCATCTTACCCGGAAGTCCTATTTGTTAAATTTATTCCTATATGTATTTATTAAGTTTTGGTGCTACTGTAAACAAAATAATTTCTCACCATTAAAGTTTTATACTGATTATTTTTATTATGCATAAAAATTATGTCTAAGGCTTTATTAAATTTGTAATAATCAATGCACTTAATGTTTTATTGCATGTCATAGTTTTTAGTTGCTTCTCTTTGCTTTCTAAATATTCTATCATAGCAGGTATAGATAATGATAATTTTCTCTCCTCTTTTCTAATTTGTTTATACTACTATTTTTTTTTCTATTTTTGAATTGTATTGACTGATATTTCCAGAACAGGTCTTTTTTTTTTTTTTGGCCAGGCTGAGGCTTGCGGGATCTTAGTTCCCCCACCAGGGCTCAAACCCATGCTCCCTGCAGTGGAAGTGCAGAGTCCTCACTACTGGACCACCAGGGAATTCCCCCAGAACAGTTTTGATAAAAATAGGAATAGTGAGGGGCTTCCCTGGTGGTGCAGTGGTTGAGAGTCTGCCTGCCGATGCAGGGGACATGGGTTCATGCCCCGGTCCGGGAAGATCCCACATGCCGTGGAGTGGCTAGGCCCGTGAGCCATGGCCACTGAGCCTGTGCGTCCGGAGCCTGTGCTCCGCAACGGAAGAGGCCACAACACGGAGAGGCCCGTGTACCTCAAAAAAAAAAAAGAAATATTTATTAAGCGCTTCCTCTGGACTTGTTAATAAATGCCATATCAAATTCTGCCTCTCAGTCGGTAGAAAAAAATTTTCATTCACTGATGGGATTTTAGGACCAGATTTCTGCAGGGCAGTAGGGAGACAATGTAGCAGAGTGGAAAGGATTGGACACTGAAAAAAAGGTAAACCTTGGATTGAAGCTGGTCTCCATTATTTACCAGTTATGTGATCTTGGACAACTCACTTAACCTCACTGAGAAAAAATACTGGAAGAGGGTTTGGAAGGATTGGGGGTAGCATGTAAACTCCTGATACATAGAAGTTTCTCAGTAATGGTGTCATTATATTGTAACTTCCTGCCCCAGGGCTTAGAGCCTGTGGGACAATTGAGTTCCCATTCATATTAATTAATGCCTGAGTTACACTTGCTGGACGCATTCACCCTGACCTCTCTTAATACCTCCCACAGTTATTGCTGGAAATCCCCAGGATGATGGCATTGAACCTGAGCTAAGAAACAAGCCCACACCTGTTCTTCCATCTCATCAATATCTCTCACCACTGCTCTTTCTGCCAGTGATTTCCAAGGGAACATGACGTACTCCATCAAGACCACCCTCCACTGATAATTTTCTAAGCCCTCTGGATGCCAAAAGTGCAATGTGGCATGAAAGGATAGACGGGAAGAATAGGGTAGCAGTCAGGACTTTTGAGGTTGCAACTGTAGAGAAGGAAAAAGTTTTCCTCAACCTCCTTAGGGTCCCTGCCTAGGTCTGAAAATTAAAATGACAAAGACTGATTAACAGGAGAAAAGCATACAAATTTTATTGAATTTTTACTTGTACCTGGGAGCCTTCGCAAGAGAATAAAGATCTGCAGAAGTGAACAGAGCAAGAAACTTTTATACTTTTGGACAAAGGAACAATAAATTTGTGAAGAATTGACAAGATAAAGGGATTTGGGCTGAGGGTAGTAAATAGTGAAGAAGTAACTAGAAAAGGCAAGCAATGGGGGGAGGGAGGTGCGGGGGGGAGGTCAGAGTGACTTTCCCACTTTTGCAGTTTTTCAAAAATTTCTTCAGCTTAAGATATTTTATATGCCAAATGTCCATGCTTTAGGATAGAATGTCCTGAACCCTGTCATAACTAAAGAAAACTGACACAAACTTAATGATGTGAAAAAGAATGTATTAGCCAATGTAACAGAAGTCATCAGTGTGTTTGGCTTCAGAGACAATGTGCACAAAGAATAAGAGTGCCAGTAAGACTTTGTCTATTTGCGTCCTTATCCCTGCTTTCCTCTCTGTAGACTTCACTCTCAGATAGGCATTTTCCATATGGTGGGCCCCATAGTTTTCAGGATTAAATCATCTAAGACACATGCCCCCCCAAAAATCTTCTCTTTACCTCTTGTCCCAACAAAAGACTTATGAATCCCATCAACACCGTTTGGTTGGCTTGTGAATGGATCAATATGACCAAGAAGAGACACGGGTTTGAATCATATGCCCTCTCCTGCATCTGGGGATTGGAGTCAACCCCACCCAAATTCCACAGATTATGACTGGAGGAAGGGAAGTTCTTTAAGATGCCTTTACCAGAGGGTTGAAATGAGGCTGGACAGGAACAAATAATAAATGTCCACCTCAAATGGTCCTCGTAACACTGTTTTGGATTTTCTCTCCAAGCCTTGAGCTGTACTGCTTCATGACAGTACAAAGTCTGGCAGAGTCTTTTATGATCACCACTTCTCCCATCTGTGGCCCTAAACCCTCTTTTTTTTTTTTTTTTTAAACATCTTTATTGGAGTAAAATTGCTTTACAATAGTGTGTTAGTTTCTGCTTTATAACAAAGTGAATCAGTTATACATATGTTCCCATATCTCTTCCCTCTTGTGTCTCCCTCCCTCCCACCCTCCCTATCCCACCCCTCTAGGTGGTCACAAAGCACCGAGCAAGTCCATATCCAGTCCTTAGGCTAACAGGGACATAGATGTTATCCTAACCAATCTCCCACCATTGCTCCCCTCTCTTCTGTTTCCTAGGCTTTCTTGTACACAAAACTCTTCCTTAAGCCACAAAATGTAAATCCCCTGTGCATATCAGCCAAAAGTTATAGACATAAAAGAGTGCCAATCGCCTACCAGTTCTGCAAATATCAATCCAGTTGGGGCTCATTTAGCTCTGCTTCATTATCATCCTATTATTATTATTGGTATTATTTCAGATAGTGGATTTTCCCAGACACACATTCTGTCTTATTGTATGTTAGATCAGTCCTGGAGGCTTACCTCCATGCCTAATCTTACCTACAATATCTCAGCAACATCTAGAGACCCTGAAGGAGTGAGGACAAGTGCTTCTAGAGGCACAGGTGGTATAATTAGTAATATAAAGACAAAAGCATCCTTTACTGCATGCTAACCTCCTGGATAAGAGGTTGCTATATGGATGCCCTATGTAAGAGGAGTGCAACATCATGGAAGTGGCTTAAAACATCTAATATTTGCTTTATCGCCTCTGTATCAGGCTTCCATTTCACTGTGGAAGCAGAAACTAAAGCAGCTTGCCAGGCCCCTATCTGACCTTCAGAAATAGAAGGGAAGCAATATCAGCGACATTTACCTTGCACCTGCCCCCTAAAATATAGTATGATGTATTACAGAGGCTAAGTATAAGAGAGACCAGGATGGAGAATTCTCTCCCTTCTGCATTCTCAGAGATAACATGCCTGAGCCAAAGAGGAGAATTGAGCTCAGTCTGTAGAACATTTAATAAGGACTACATTTTAGTCCTAAGTAAATGAACTCTATTCCATTTACTTAGAAAAAGCCTTAATCCGCAATGTGTTTGCTTTCATAGCAATGTTCTTTTCGCTGACCATGGTACATGAACCAGAAACTTTATACACTGCAAACTCAAATCCTGAAAGAGTGTGACTAGTGATGGCAACAGAATTTAATATGAGCTCCTCATTCAATAGACTCCATTTACCTTATGCCTCAAATAGGAACCTTCCCTCAACTGGTAGAAAATTGGAAATGCCCTTCTCAATGGGGCTGTTTCATAAGGAGTAGAGAAAGGACACAACTAAGTTTCTCTGCTGTGTCTAATTCTACCATAATTATAAAGGCACAGTCAAGTGTATTTATACATTTAAAAATTACTAGAATCGGGACAATAAATAATGAGATTATGACATTTGACCCAATGATCTTTTCCATCTGCATCTCAGTATACAGACATTGATTCTAGGTCTTGTTATAAAATATGAAATCAATTTAAATTTGTTCCATAGGGATAGAGGAAAAAACAGAATATAGAAGAAACAGACCCTGGAGTGATCTGCTAGGTTAGAGAACTCTAAGACCTCTAAAGGGTCTTTTGCTTTATTAGCGTTTTCTCAATAAATAATTTGAATAACAATTTATGCTCAACCTGAAATTAATTACTAATATATTAGAACTTATTAATACAGAATACTGAAAGTATTTTACTTTTGATGGTATGAGTAACTCTAAAACTGTAAATATGTAGTTAAGAAAATGTTGATGTGTATTGTAAGGTATAACAAGTGAAGCTAAATTCTTGGCCATGTCTTCTGCTTCGTTATAAGAGGAAAATCTCAGAGCCTTTTAGAATTGGCCCCTTAATTTTTTTTTAATTATTATTTTTTGTGGTATGCGGGCCTCTCCCGTTGCGGAACACAAGCTCCGGATGCACAGGCCCAGCGGCCATGGCTCACGGGCCCAGCCGCTCTGCAGCACGTGGGATCCTCCCGGACCGGAGCACGAACCTGCGTCCACTGCATCGGCAGGTGGAGTCTCAACCACTGCACCACCAGGGAAGCCCGGACCCTTAATTTTTGACATAATACCTTAATCATATTAACTTAGAGATCTCAATCCCTTGAATGCTTTTTATAATGTAATGAGGCTGAAAATATCATATGTGTAGTTTGTTTCTTTTTCTGGTCACCTGTATATGTATGTATGTGCATGAGGGCATATGAAAAAGTGGTAATATTTTTTTTGGTCAAGTAAGATTCATTTTTCTAACAGATGATTAATTGCCAGTTTCATAGAAATCTGTTTAGGCAGTGTAACTGGAGTCAAAATCAAATTTTTAGTCGGTTGACCCAGAGCCCAAAAGTTTCAGTCTTTTGGTGAAATGCCCATGTTAAATGGCCATTTAATGGAAATTCATGGCTGAAAGCCCTAGGGATTAGGCAAAGCAATGAGATTGACAGCATGACACTCTCATATACATAAAAGAGGCAGAATAAAAGGATACATGTGGTTGGCTTTCCATTCCAAACAGAATTTTAGTCTCAAGTGGAAGGACGACCAGTGCATTCCAGGAGATGAAAGGAACTATCAGGAGATGAAAGGAACTATCACCTCACTCTCCTAAATGAAGTCACCGTTTAATAGACACAGATAAGACATCACCAAACACACAAACTCACTCTCCAGCAGAGGAAAGGATTCAGGTTCTGGCCCAAGAAAACAATTGCACATAGCCTCTTATTTTCATTTAATTTTACATGACTTGTCTGATTTATACACTGTAACACTGTACCCAATGATCAGGACCCAGGACCCAGGACCAGATGGCTTCACAGGTGCATTCTATAAAATATTTAGAGAAGACATACACCTATCTTTCTCAAACACTTCCAAAATATAGCAGAGGGAGGAACACTCCCAAACTCATTCAACGAGGCCACCATCACCCTGATACCAAAACCAGACAAAGGTGTCTCAAAAAAAGTAAATCACAGACCGATATCATTGATGAACATAGATGCAAAAATTCTCAACAAAATACTAGCAAGCAAAATCCAACAACACATTAAAAGGATCATAGACCATGATCAACTATGCAAGAATTCTTCAGTATACACAAATCAATCAATGTGATACACCATATTAACAAATTGAAGAATAAAAACCATATGATCATCTCAACATATGCAGAAAAAGCTTTGACAAAATTCAACACTCATTTATGATAAAGACTCTCCAGAAAGTGGGCATAGAGGGAACCTAACTCAACATAATAAAGGCCATATATGACAAACCCACAGAAAACATCATTCTCAATGGTGAAAAACTGAAAGCATTTCCTCTAAGATCAGGAACGAGACAAGGAGGTCATTCTCACCACTATTATTCAACATAGTTTTGGAAGTCCTAGCCACAGCAATCAGAGAAGAAAAAGAAATAAAAGGAATACAAATTGGAAAAGAAGAAGTAAAACTGTCACTGTTTGCAGATGACATGATACTATACATAGAGAATCCTAAAAATGCCATCAGAAAACTACTAGAGCTAATCAATGAATTTGGTAAAGTTGCAGGATACAAAATTACTGCACAGAAATCTCTTGCATTCCTATACGTTACTGATGAAAAATCGGAAAGAGAAATTATGGAAACACCCCCATTTACCATTGCAACAAATAGAATAAAATACCTAGGAATAAACCTACCTAAGGAGACAAAAGACCTGTATGCAGAAGACTACAATCACTGATGTAAGAAATTAAAGCTGATACCAACAGATGGAGAGATATATCATGTTCTTGGATTGGAAGAATGAATATTGTGAAAATGACTATACTACCCAAAACAATCTACAGAGTCAATGCAATCCCTATCAAATTACCAATGGCAATTTTTACAGAACTAGGACAAATCATCTTCAAATTTGTATGGAGACACAAAAGACCCCGAATGGCCAAAGCAGTCTTGAAGGAATAAAAACAGAGCTGGAGGAATCAGACTCCCTGACTTCAGACTATACTACAAAGCTATAGTAATCAAGACAATATGGTACTGGCACAAAAACAGAAATATAGATCAATGAAGCAAGGTAGAAAGCCCAGAGATAAACCCACACACCTATGGTCAACTAACCTATGACAAAGGAGGCAAAGATATACAATGAAGAAAGGACAGTCTCTTCAATAAGTGTTGCTGGGAAAACTGGACAGCTACATGTAACAGAATGAAATTAGAACACTCCCTAACACCGTATAGAAAAATTAACTCAAAATGGATTCGAGACCTAAATGTAAGACCGGACACTATAAAACTCTTAGAGGAAAACATAGGAAGAACACTCTTTGACATAAATCACAGCAAGATCTTTTTTGATCCACCTCCTAGAATAATGGAAATAAAAACAAAAATAAACAAATGGGACCTAATGAAACTTCAAAGCTTTTGCACAGCAAAGGGAACCATAAACAAGACAAAAAGACAACCCTCAGAATGGGAGAAAATATTTGCAAACGAATCAATGGACAAAGGATTAATCTCCAAAATATATAAACAGCTCATGCAGCTCAATACTAAAGAAACAAACAACCCAATCCAAAAATGGGCAGAAGACCTAAATAGACATTTCTCCAAGGAAGACATACAGATGGCCAAGAAGCACATGAAAAGCTGCTCAACATCACTAATTATTAGAGAAATGCAAATCAAAGCTACAACGGGAGACGCCACAAGAGTGAGAGGCCCGTGTACTGCAAAATAAATAAATAAATAAATAAATAAATAAATACTACAATGAGGTATCACCTCACACCAGTTAGAATGGGCATCATAAGAAAATCTACAAACAACAAATGCTGGAAAGGGTGTGAAGAAAAGGGAACCCTCTTGCACTGTTGGTGAGAATGTAAATTGACACAGCCACTATGGAGAACATTATGGAGGTTCCTTAAAAAACTAAAAATAGAATTACCATATGATCCAGCAATCCCACTACTGGGCATATACCCAGAGAAAACGATAGTTCAAAAAGTCACATGCACCCCAATGTTCATTGCAGCACTATTTACAATAGCCAGGTCATGGAAGCAACCTAAATGCCCATTGACAGATGAATGGATAAAGAACATGTGGTACATATATACAATGGAATATTACTCAGCCATAAAAAGGAATGAAATTGGGTCATTTGTAGAGACGTGGATGGATCTAGAGACTGTCATACAGAGTGAAGTAAGTCAGAGAGAGAAAAACAAATATTGTATATCAACGCATGTACATGGAACCTAGAAAAATGGTACAGATGAACCGGTTTGTAGGGCAAAAGTTGAGACACAGATGTAGAGAACAAATGTACGGACACCAAGGGGGGAAAACCACGGTGGGGTGGGGATGGTGGTGTGCTGAATTGGGCGATTGGGATTGACATTTATACACTGATGTGTATAAAATTGATGACTAATAAGAACCTGCTGTATAAAAAAAAAAAATGTAGGAGATAGGCTGTCCAGGCATCAGATTACTTTTTCTTTTTTAAAACTCTGCAGTGGATTCCAGTATGCACTGGATTAAACATAGTACCCCACACTGTGAGACACACAAAGATAGGTTCAGAACCAGCTCTTTTCTCCATTTGCTAATACCCAAGTGCGTGAAATACCCATAGTGTATTGTAAATGTTTAAAAACTGGCTATCTGAACAGAAAGACCTAATTTGTAGCATTTGCTGATTTTCATGATGTAAATACTTTCATCATGGCCAATTTCAAGCTAACAACATGACTCATTGAATGCAGAGCTGGGAAGAGATGTGAAAATGCACACCATTACACAGTATTTCTACCACGCAAAGATAACAGACATAAATACCTCAACAGCATAAATAATAACAAAATACGGTAAAATAATTAGGAAATATGAGTTTTGACTATTTGTTGCTTAGATTTTTAATATAATTTGTTTAATTGTAAGTTATGTTAATATTTAGTAATGGCTCTGTTTAACAACCAGCTTACAAAACCTTTCAAAGTTTAAAAATTAGTTCTTACTCTGTGACATATATCACAGCAAGATCCTTTTTGACCCACCTCCTAGAGAAATGGAAATAAAAACAAAAATAGACAAATGGGACCTAATGAAACTTTTTGCACAGCAAAGGAAACATAAACAAGATGAAAAGACAACCCTCAGAATGGGAGAAAATATTTGCAAATGAAGCAACTGAGTGGATTAATCTCCAAAATATACAGGCAGCTCATGCAGCTCAATATCAAGAAAACAAACAACCCAATTCAAAAATGGGCAGAAGACCCAAATAGACATTTCTCCAAAGAAGGTATAAGGACAGCCAACAAACACATGAAAGAATGCTCAACATCACCAATCATTAGAGAAATGCACATCAATGGGGTATCAGCTCACACCAGTCAGAATGGCCATCATCAAAAAATCTACAAACAACAAATGCTGGAGAGGGTGTGGAGAAAAGGGAACCCTCTTGCACCGTTGGTGGGAATGTAAATTGATACAGCCACTATGGAGAACAGTATGGAGGTCCCTTAAGAAACTAAAAATAGAACTACCATACGACCCAGCAATACCACTACTGGGCATATACCCTGAGAAAACCATAATTCAAAAAGACTCATGTACCACAAGTTTCATTGCAGCACTATTTACAATGGCCAGGTCATGGAAGCAACCTAAGTGTCCAACGACAGATGAACGGATAAAGAGATGTGGCACATATATACAATGGAATATTACTCAGCCATAAAAAGAAACAATATTGAGTTATTTGTAGTGAGGTGGATGGACCTAGAATCTGTTATACAGAGTGAAGTAAGTCAGAAAGAGAAAAACAAATACTGTATGCTAACACATATATATGGAATCTAAAAAAAAAAAAGCAAACGTTCTGAAGAACCTAGGGACAAGACAGGAATAAAGACGCAGACGTAGAGAATGGACTTGAGGACACGGTGAGGGGAAAGGTAAGCTGGGACAAAGTGAGAGAGTGACATGGACATATATACATTACCAAATGTAAAATAGATAGCTAGTGGGAAGCAGCTGCATAGCACAGGAGATCAGCTCGGTGCTTTGTGAAGACCTAGAGGGGTTGGATAGGGAGGGTGGGAGGGAAATGCAAGAGGGAGGAGATACGGAGATATATGTATAGCTGATTCACTTTGTTATACAGCAGAAACTAACACACCATTGTAAAGCAATTATACTCCAATAAAGATGTTAAAAAAAAAAAAGGTCTACAAATAACAAATGCTGGAGAGGGTGTAGAGAGAAGGGAACACTCCTACACTGTTGGTGGGATTGTAAGTTGGTATAGCCACTACGGAAAACAGTATGGAAGTTCCTCAGAAAACTAAAAATAGAATTACCATATGATCCAGCAATCCCACTCCTGGGAATATACCCAGATAAAATTGTAATTCAAAAAGATACATGCACCCCTATGTTCATAGCAGCACTGTAAAAAAAAAAACAACATTAGTTCTTGAGAGCCTGTACAAACCACCACCTCTAATACATTATGATATGTGAACTACAATAGAATACCGGAAAAAAATAAACACTATTGAAGCTTATTTTCTCCTTTGTTCCTGAAAGCCACTTAGTGGAGGTGGTGGAGGGCATATTATACCCTTTTGTGTGATGAGGATATCAAGTTTCACAGAGATTTCAATTTGTCCCCTCCTGAGTAAGCCACAGAGCTGAACCAGACCACCATCATCTGTCTCCCATTCACCGTCTCACCCACACACCTTTTTAGAATCATCTTAGAAAGAAGGAAAATGAATTGGGGGACTTTTTTTCAGAAGATTTTAATTATTGATGTACCTATATTTAAAACTTGTCCAAGTGACACCTTACTGATCATTGAAGTGATTTCCTTTTAAAGATGAAGTTTAGAATAACATTTCACACAGAAACTCTCTGCACCATCAACTAATAAATATTCACTAGGCACTTACTTTGTACTCTGCTAGTGATGTGAAGATGGCAAAAGGAATGTAAGTTTTGCTTCCTACACTCAAGGAGCCTTCAATCTTATATATCGAATTACTATGTTGTATGCCTGAAACTAACATAACACTGTAAATCAACTATACTTCAATTTTTAAAAGCCCAAGGGGGGCTTCCCTGGTGGCGCAGTGGTTGAGAGTCCACCTGACGATGCAGGGGACACGGGTTCGTGCCCCGGTCCGGGAAGAGCCCACATGCCACGGAGCGGCTGGGCCCGTGAGCCACGGCCGCTGAGCCTGCGTGTCCGGAGCCTGTGCTCCGCAACGGGAGAGGCCACAACAGTGAGAGGCCCGCGTACCGCAAAAAAAAAAAAAAAAAAAAAAAAAAAAATCCAACGGAACTTTGTTCTTGTGCTCCTCCATGAATGTGACTCAGCTAACTTCCTCATGTCTGTTCTCGTGTATGTGTGTGTCTACTTCAGCTTCTCTCCCAACCTCTTTATTCTAGGCTCTGAACTTCCAGTTCTGTTCCATTTCTGAGAAGACTTTGGATTGGCTAGTTGATAACTGAAAGCTTTGGCCACTGTCAGGACTTTAGATTGGCTGCCCTTGGTTGAGCTCTGACAGCAGATTCTATTCCCTCACTGACCTTCGTAGCAGAGATTATGGCAGAGCTTTCTCCTTACCTTGGCAGGCAGGCAGGTATTATTGACATATCTAGTTCAGATAGAATAATTACAGAAATGCAAAAAGAAAGGTGCGAGATTTCTGACGTTGAAAGTTCAGCCAGTGGTTGTATTAGATCAGAACACATGGCCATTCAGAGCAACAAATTACTTGCCTGACACCACATAGTAACTGAACATTAAACTCCAAAACTCCAGTGTATGCAAAAGCATCAAACCACTTTTATTATTTTAGCAACAAAGTTGCTTCTAAAAAACAATCTTTATACTAATATACTGCCTTGACAAAGATTCCCAAAATTCCCTTTCTGTTTTATGAGTTGTATATCTCTTTGCTTTCTTGATCAGTGGCTATTTTGTGTTTCAAAGTGTGAGCTCAAAAAGTCGAGAACATTGTTTGGCTCAATTTCATTTATTGTTCACTGTGGTTCCACGTCACAGTGAAAGCCAACGGATGATTCTTTCCTGCCTTTTTAAAAAAATCATATCTGAAGATGCCTACAGCTTTCATAACTTTTCCAAAAAGACTTTCCCTAAAGGAAACTGGGAGGTTTGGTTTTATGTTATTTAGGTCATTTAATCAGAAAGCAAATGATCTGTCTTTGATCATGCCCTTGCCAGAAGATCCCTAACTCATTAGTGTGCTATTAATGAGGCTGGATTTTAAAGCAGGTGTTGTTAAGTGCAATCAGAGCAGCTTTATTAAGCCGCAAATTGTCTTGCGATGACAAAGGAAGTCAGATTGGTCCATGCTCAGTTAACCTTTGTCTATATGCATGACTTGGCTGATTAAACAGCAATTGATAATGACCTTCAGTCTGGCAAAGCTGGAAAAAGGTGATGCCTGATGCTGGCATTCATTGTATGTGATGTGAGTGACAGGCAGGCAATCTCTTTAATTTAGAAATCTATAATGCAATTTCAAAATTAACTAATATCACAGTGCAATGAGCAACTAATTTATGTGTATTAAACTGATATTTTGATGTGTGTGTTATTTCAGAGGAGAAGCATTATTGCAAAGAGAGAGAGAGTTAACATCAAGTCAAAGTAGTTTTGACTAGCCATGCTTAGTATCTGCAGAAAGAAGACTGTGCAAGATAAAGGACAGTTGTTTTTTGGAGATTATTAATTTATTTAACAAGCATACTGGGCTCCTAATATGTTGAAGACCCTGGCCTGGTGAATTAAACACAGGAGCTGCATCTCAGGAGCTCACAATGGGGTGATAGACAGGAACATTAATTTTATTACAATTTATTCAGTGCAACAACAGTTTATCATTAGCGCGTGAAAAGAATGCTGTCATTCTCAGAACCTCAGCTGACTCCAAAATGTGGAGGGAGAATCAGGGCCGTGGGGGAAATTGTAATTTATTGAGTGCCTATTATATGCTAGGTACTTTGTTCACATTACCCCTCTGAATCCATGTAACAATTCTTAGGTAAATATGTAATTTCATAGATGAGAAAACAGTTCATTCTGTTGCCCAAGGTCAGTCAAGTAGTAAGTAAGTAGCACAGCCTGGAGCTGTTTGTCTCTAAAACCCACAGCATTCTGGGGAAACACTCAAGATAAATGGAATAAGAGTCAACAGCAAATTATGTACCATTCGTGGTGTGTGTGTGTGCGTGCCTGGTTCTAGTTTCCTTGTTGCCTGGTTTGGGAAACATAATACATGGGTCACATTGTTTCGAGATCAGTATTAAACAATAGCTTCTGTCTTGTGGTTTTATAAATTTCCCTGTATTTTTTGCAAGTTCATCTTCATGAACGGACGTGTAATGACTTCACCATTTGTCACAGCATACATCCTTTGCATTAAGAAGGCTTTACAAAATATACCCTACTAAAATATAAATAGTCCAGAGATGGTTGTAACTTGAAATTTTGCTAACACTTACACTGCCCAGCTTGGGGTTAAGGACATTATTTTCTGGGGTGTGTTAAGATGTGTGCCAAGAAAAAAGTCTAGCCAGGCTCAAATAGGTTTGTTTAACTGTTAAACAAAATTAGAGAGGTTTCTTTCTTGCTGCAGGACCTTTCAGAGCCTTTAATATGCTAATGGGTATTGTGACTTTCCAAGGATAGGATTTGGTATCTGGGCACTTCCCAAGTTTTCTTGACCATGAGGCTCTTTGTTCTTTGAGCACCAATTAACACTCACAAGAGTTAGTGTGTGCAGAACAGAGGGAGCACCTGCTTTATAAAAAATTAGCAGCCAAGTAACCGCACAGAGAAGGCAGAGAAGAGAAAGATGAAAGAACATTAATACAGGAAATACGAAAGTTCAATGATTGATTTATCTTTTTCACAACTTTGCAAGAACTTGTTGTGAGCATTTAAATGCTGGAAAAATTTTAGTGAATGGTATGATCACTTCTGACATAAATACAAATGATATCTAAATGCCTAAACCAAACATCAATCGTTACTATAAATATTGGTTGAGTTTCTCTGAATCCTACATCTCCTGAATAACATTTGAATGAGCTATTCATTTTGAGATTATATAAAGGTAATCAAAGGATTAATTGGGCAAGAGGAACATGGGACCTTGAAATAAACTGTGTAAACTTACTAAGAATTGACTAAGACCCATAAAAGTACAAATTATTTGCAGCTCTATGAGCTGTTTTGTTCTAGGTCAACCCTGGTTGCACTTGTAGAATCACCTCTCAGAAGCATATATACCTCCAAGAACAAAATCTCTGATGCCGGTCAGGGTCAGCTGTCTATCATTCCCCACCAGGGTAATATCTCTTCAGTCCTGTCCAGGGTCCTCCACTTTTTGTCTCTGCTGTACAACATTCTGTTTCTGCCCCACGTTCATCCCACTGGTTGCTTCCTGCTATCATTGCTAGGAAACCAGTTAACATCAGGTATTAAAACTCTCCGTCTGCAAGGGCAAAATGTTAAATTACAGATTATCTCTGCCACTCCAAGTCCATTTGCTGTATTATAATTGTTATTGCTATAGTGCTTCCTGTTCTTGTCCCGTTACTGCATTGATGCGAGTTTCACAGTGACTGTGGGAGCCTTGAATTCCCCTTGAAGCTGCTGGAATCTTTCCAAGCATACACTATAATAGTTTCATTGCCTGGAAATGGCTTCGGCTCACAGGGAAAGAAGGCTGCTTGGAAGATTGTCTGAGAATTGTCATATTTAAGAAGGAACTAAGTTCACTTGCCACCAATTCATAATTATTTTTTTCTGTTTAAACATTTTCCAGACTTCCTCAGAAGACCACTTAGTTCTACCCACTTTAGAGAATCCTATTTCCTCCTATTTAATCTGTCACTTTTGCAGCAAGTATATCCCAAAATAACAGATGATAAAAATTGCAGGGAGGCCACATGCTTGGCTCAATGACAATTTCAATTGACTTCCAAATACAGGCTGGTGACCAGCAAATAGATGGTGATGGTACCTGGTCATTTGGCCTCCTGATGAAACAGGGCTGAGATGTGACCCAGATGAAAAGTTTTATAGGACAGAGCAGGAGTTATTCAAGTTTTCCTTCAAGGTCGTTCATTTCCTTCTCAGATAATGAACAGGTTTGAATAAGGATTATTTTACAGGTTGAGCAATCACAGATTGTGACTTGGATAGATGAAGATTATTTGGAGGAAGAGGATAAGAAAAGCACATTCTGGCTGATAGATGTTTCAATTTTCCTGAGAAAAGAAATGCATTTACCAGATCATAATCATTTTGGTAAATTACATTTCAATGCTGAGTCATCTGCACAGCAGCGAGGTGGTACTTGGCCCTTTGAAAGATAAATTACACAGCTGTATTATCCAAATCTTTGTATTAAAAATGGCTTGAGAGGAACTGTGAAAGGAACTTAATGCATGCAGGAACTTCGAGCTTTTGCAGTTATCTTTTTTTTTTTTTTTTGGTACGCGGGCCTCTCACTGTTGTGGCCTCTCCCGCTGCAGAGCACAGGCTCCGGACGCGCAGGCCCAGCAGCCATGGCTCACGGGCCCAGCCTCTCGGCGGCATGTGCGATCTTCCCAGACCAGGCCACGAACCCGTGTCCCCTGCATCGGCAGGCGGACTCTCAACCACTGCGCGACCAGAGAAGCCCTGCAGTTATCTTTTTTTTTGTGGGATTTTTTTTTTTTGGCTGCATTGGGTCTTCATTGCTGCACGTGGGCTTTCTCTAGTTGTGGAGAGTAGGGGGGAGGGGCTACTCTTCGTTGCGGTTCGCGGGCTCCTCATTGCAATGGCTTCTCTTGTTGGGGAGCACAGGCTCTAGGCGTGCGGACTTCAGTAGTTGTGGCTCGCAAGCTCTAGGGCGTTGTGGCTCAGTAGTTGTGGTGCACAGGCTTAGTTGCTCCGTGACTTGTGGGATCTTCCTGGACCAGGGCTCGAACACGCGTACCCTGCATTGGCAGGCAGATTCTTAACCACTGCGCCATCAGGGAAGCCCTGCAGTTATCTTTTAAAAAGGAAAATGAGTCCAAATATCTTAGGAAGAACCTCCAGGAAATATTTGCACTGGAAGTAACATTGCTGTAAATGACTGCCTTGTTTTAGCCTTCCCAAAATGTGTGCATGTGACTGTCAGATGGATAAAAAGGATGCAAAATGCAAGATGGCATCTCTGAGACTCAGTCAGTTGAATTGAATAAAATTACAACTATTTTGCTGCTTAAGTCTACTCATCCTCTTTATCAGTTTTTTCACTTAACAGTTACATGAGAAGCAGTGTGATACTAGGATGGTGGTTCTCAAAGTGTGGTTCCCAGACCAGCAGCATCAGCATCATCTGAGAACTTGTTAGAAAAGTGAATGCTGGGACTCTATCCACACCAGCTGAATAAGAAAATACGGTGGTGGGCCCCAGAGATCTGCTAGAACAGACACTCCCTCTGACCCTAATCCATGCTATTGCTAGAGAACTTTCCTATGCAGAAGCTCTCTGAAATTAGGGAACTGCAATTCACAAAACCAGCTGGGTGAGCATAAATGAATCCTCCAACTTCTCTGAAGTTAATTTCTTATTGGCAAATTGAGAAGGGTGGGTTACATAATTTCTGATTGTGTAATTCTATATTATTACTCACACATTAATATTGAAATTCCTGCATAGCAGCATTATTTACAATAGCCATGACATGGAGGCAACCTAAATATCCATTGACAGATGAATGGATAAAGAAGATGTGGTATACGTACACAATGGAATATTACTCAGCCATTAAAAAGAATGAAATAATGTCATTTGCAGCTACATGGGTGGACCTAGAGATTATCATACTAAGTGAAGTAAGTCAGACAGAGAAAGACAAATATCATATGATATCACTTATATGTGGAATCTTAAAAAATGACACTGATGAACTTATTTGCAAACAGAAATTGACTCACAGATGTAGAAAACAAACTTATGGTTACCAAAAGGGAAAGGGGGGAGGGATAAATTGGGAATCTGGGAATACACACTGCTGTATATAAAATAGATCAACGATAAGGACCTATCATATAGTACAGGGAACTATAATATCTTGTAATAACCTATAATAGAAAATAATATGAAAAATAATATGAAATAATTATATGAAATAATAATATGAAAAAGAATATATATATGTATAACTGAATCACTTTGCTGTACACCTGAAACATTGTAAATCAACTATACTTCAATTAAAAAAATTAAAATTCTACCATAATAGCTCAGTGTTGAAAGTTTAGGTTCTGAAGACAGAAAGCCATGATTTCAAATCCCTACCCTACTGTAATAGCTGTATCTTCCTTCTTATGTTAAGCCTCTCAGAGCCTTTGTTTCCTCGTCTGTAAACTGCAGGTGATAATAGCACTCAAGTCATAGATTTTTGAGAGTTAAATGAGATAATGCATGTAGAGTGCTCAGCATGGTAGTTGACATGTAAGGGCTCAATTAAGGATGATTATTGTTATTTGGAAGAAGAGCTCTGAAGAAAGACGCTCAATTTTCAAAATCATAGAATTAGACAAAGGACTTCCATTGGAAGCCCTCTGAGTAAAGACTGCACATATCAGAACAAATGGGCAAGTTTGCTTCAGTTACTTATGACTAACTGATTCATGCTATTAAAAAATTAATCAGGGGCTTCCCTGGTGGTGCAGTGGTTGGGAGTCCGCCTGCTGATGCAGGGGACGCGGGTTCGTGCCCCAGTCCGGGAAGATACCACGTGCCGCGGAGCGGCTGAGCCCATGAGCCAGGGCCGCTGAGCCTGTGCGTCCGGAGCCTGTGCTCCGCAACGGGAGAGGCCACAACAGTGAGAGGCCTGCGTACCGCAAAAAAAAAAAAAAAAGAAAGAAAAAAAATTAATCAGCACTCAAGATTTCCATTCTTCTATGGGGGAAAAATGTGCATTTTCCTCACATTATTTGGTTAAACTGCAATTATTTTAAAACATGGAGAAAGAGGTGGTGAAATTCGGGTGGAACAATGAGATGCTAATATAATGATGGTGGGTTTTTTCTGAACAGCTTTATTTTAGTTTGGTCCAAAAAAGAAAACACAATTGTTTGCACTGTATTTGCAAACAATCAACAAGGAAATCATGCATTAATTGTTCCGATGCAAGCATGATGCTACTCCTATTTATCTATGTTTATCGCGGCACCAGACGGTCTGATTGGGAAAGCGCTTCGAAGAAGGAGAGCCCAGGAAGCGGGCGCTAATAGATGCTTCTTTAATGTGAGGTGTTCAGTATCAGACAAGCTTTTGTTGACCTTGTTCCTACACACAATGAGTATGTGTGGAGAGCTGTGTGGAGTAGCGCCTCGGCCTCTGTTTTACTTCTTAATTTCTTTTACAGCATCAAAAGGCTTCTCTATTTAAAAGCTTTTCTTTTTCTTTTACTCCTGAGCCTCTGCAATTGAGGCAGAACTGCAATCTACCAGCAGCAGCCTTTGTTCTGGCCTTTCAGGAGGCTGGGGAACAGTGTGAGTCCTTCCTAATTAGCCCGCGGACCAATGAAATCCTCCACCAAGCCAGGAGAGGCTGCAATCCCACAGCCCAAGTGGCAGAAAAGGGGGGAAAGGCCTCCTTAATTAAGGCCCAACAAAACCGGGTAAAAAATGGTGTTTTTGCTCTCTACAAATGTCTTTTTTTAAATCCCTGTAAATGCTGGCACATGCACATGCTTTTAAATTGTGCCTTCACTGGTGCCAATGGACTGGCGCTCTGCTTTGGCTAAAGATTGCAGAAATTTTGGCTCATAAACATGTAGGACCCAGCAGCCTGAGGCCGTGTCTGTGTTTGCATTTCACCAGAGGCCCAGGCTGTGCTAGAGACAATGAGCTAATCATCCGGAGATGGTCTCCACTTATAAAATGATGTGAACAGCCACACCTTACATGCTTGGCACTTAGGATGTTCACAAATATCATTACCCTGCTGATGCCACATATGTAGTGATGCATTAGTCCCTTCTGTTACCTGTCTCTCTTTTGTTGTTGGTGGTGGTGGTGGTGGGTTTTTTTTGCGGTACATGGGCCTCTCACTGTTGTGGCCTCTCCCGTTGCGGAGCACAGGCTCCAGACGTGCAGGCTCAGCGGCCATGGCTCACGGGCCCAGCCGCTCCGCGGCATGTGGGATCCTCCCGGACCGGGGCACGAACCCGTGTCCCCTGCATAGGCAGGCGGACTCTCAACCACTGCGCCACCAGGGAAGCCCTACCTGTCTCTCTTTTATGCATTGCAAACTTAGTGCATTTATTTTTTCTTTGGTGACCCCTTCATGACTTAGTATGTTTAGGTTTAGAAGCTGGTTTTGAATGTGCCACTATGCATGATCATTCTGGTGCATCTCTTAGATATGTCCTAACTTTACCTTACCATATGTATGCGAATGATTAGGTTTTGCTCCTTTATTTTCAAACTAAAAATACTTTCCCCCAATTTTAAAAATTATAAACATTCATTGTAAAAAAGAAATTTAATGCAAATAATCATCAGAAGTGTTATTTATTTTTATTTTCTACTTTTCTATTGACACTTAGTTGATTTACTACATTATTGAATAGTTTCAGGTGTACAGCATAGTGATTCAGTGTTTTTATAGATTATACTCCATTAAAAGTTATTACAAAATAATGGCTATAATTCCCTGTGCTGTACAATATATCCCTGTTGCTTATCTATTTTGTACATAGTATCTCTTAATCGCATACCTCTATTTTGCCCCTCTTCCCTTCCCTCTCCCCACTGGTAACTACTAGTTTGTTTTCTATATCCATGAGTCTGTTTCTGTTTTGCTGTATACATTTGTTTATTTATTATTTATCTTCCACTTATAAGTGGTATCAAACAGTATTTGTCTTTCTCTGTCTGACTTATTTCCCTAAGTGTAATAGTCTCTAGGTCCATCCATGGTGTTGCAAATGGCAGAATTTCACTCTTTTTATGGCTGAGTCATATTTCATTGTATATATATACCACATTTTCTTTATCCATTCATCTATTGATGGACACTTGGGTGGCTTCTATATCTTGGCAATTGTAAATAGTGCTGCTATGAATATTGGCATGCATGTATCTCTTTGAATTCCAGCTTTTGTTTTTTCCAGATATAGACCCAGGAGTGAAATTGCTGGGTCATATGGTAGTTCTAGTTTTAGTTTTTTGAGGGAACTTCATACTGTTTTCCATAGTGGCTGCACCAATTCACACTCCCACCAGCAGTGTAAGAGGGTTCCCTTTTCTCCACACCCTCTCCAATATTCGTTATTTGTAGAATTTTTCTTCATATGACCATCTCATGAATCAAAGTATGACAATTAAATGCACTGTAAACCCATAGAGGTGTTTCTCTAGGTGATGAAGCTGATTTTGGCAAATTCATGATTCTTGATGATCCAAGGAGCATCAGAACTGTGTAAGGAGGACGTAGAGTTTTAGAAGTATGGAGTGGAGTTTGAGGTGAGGTTTGAACACCCACAGAAAGATAGCAAGCAGGCAGGGGGAAATGTGGTTGAGAGCTTGGGAGTGATGCTCAGGGCAAAGTTGTACAAAGTAGGACCCGTGCATCTGAGGGAACACCTGGAGCTGTTGGCATGGGTGAGGGGACACCAAGAAAACCACCTTGGTGCTCACCTATATCTAGAGGTAAAAAGAAGAAGAGCATTCGAGAAAAGTCTTGGGGGCGGTGCTCAAAGAAGGAGGAAAAACCAGATTCTACAGTACAGTGGGAAGACGTGGGGAGAATGTTACAAGAGGGTGAGGAAGACTGTGTGAAAGGAGGCCGCCCACAATGGGCCTGGCGAGGCACTGGGTATAATCATGCAGTGACACACTTTCACACGCATGAACTTATTGAATTCTCCCAGTTACCCTATGAAGCTCATTTGGGAAAAACAGGGTAAATTTCGATCATTCACCCATGATCATGCACCTCGTAAGTGGCAGAACTGTCCAGTTGAGATCGGTCTGACTCTAAGGTCCATGTTAACAGTGTTAAATTCATGTGCAGAAATTCATAGAAAATAAGTGAAAGGCGAGAAAAGAAGTCAATTTTGAGACCACTGGGATCTTTGAATGATAGCTGTTTCAGTCAGAAGAAACAGAGGTTTAAGGGAAAAAAGTGATAAGGAAACGGAACCAATCATTATAGGTAACTTATTCGTAAAAGATGGCAATGCAAGGAAAAAGCTGTGTGTCCTTATCAACAAGAACTGACTGCCTTTTAATTATTTCAAAACAATTCAGAAAGGTCTTGGAAATAAAGAGTCCATTGTGGGAGGAGGTGATTTCTTGAGGTTCAATTCAATAATCAATCTAATCTTTATCTAAATCTAAAGAATGTTATTCTTTTAGCATTAGTTTGTCTGTCTTAAAATTGTTAAAAGATAAACCGAGGCACATTAAAATTTATGGGTTTATTTGCACTAACATAGATTGGAACTGGACAGCGCCAAACTGCAAGTGATACGGGGTGCTCAGCTGGAAGAAGCATAGGAAGCAAATGCAGAAGTGAAGTAAGGAAATTATGTGGTTGGCTATAGCTTAAGCACTTGCCTTATTTGGGAAAGCCTAGTTGTCTGTTTGGAATTGGTTGTTTTCAAGTTTCAACTTCTTAACCTTGAAGCATTTATAGGAATTGACTCTGGCTTAGATTTCGCTGGTTTACTCGGCTGCCAAGACATTAGAGTCATCTCAGTCTTATGGCCTCCTTGTTTAATTACCTTAACAATGTTTAACGGTTCTTCCCTTCCTGATTTCCCTTTTCGTAGTACAATGAGCAACCCACTTTCTTTCCTCTAACCATCATGTTTTTGTTAATTCAAATATTAACCATAAGAGCCTCTTCTTGAAGTCATTTAAAACTTTTACCGTATTATTCTCATTCAAGCTCTGAAATGCTCATCTGATTTTGAAATTCAGGAGCTACCTGCCAGCCTGAGGTTGGTGTCAATAGGAAAGATGCTAAGAAAGAATATACATACAGAGTTGAGTCAGTTGCCCCGGTGTTCTTGCTGCATCCATCATGATGGGTTTTGGCGGCTGTGAATCAAGAGCAAAAGATACATCTCAGTGAGAGAGCAAACTAGGGACAGTAATAAGGCTCCTTCCATAGTTTTCTTTAGCACCTTCATTAGCACCAGTAAATCGTCCCAGGATCAAACACTGGATTGGTAGAGCAAGGACTTCAGCAAGCCTAATCCAGGACTGCTTAACGCAGGAGCCCATGTAATACAGAAGGACTGGGAGGCCTGGGTGGAAGTCATTCCCAAGTGCTTCCCCTGGAAAAGTCACATCACCTGAAGGTATGAGGACAGAGAGAAGTATGGCAAAGACTCTGAGGCCTGTTGAGATTATGAGGTGGTGTTCTAATGTGATTTTACAGTAACATAGCCATCTCCCTGCTGCCGAAAGCATGGAAAATAAAACTTTGCCCTAGGATGCCAAAGGTAAGTCTGCCAAGCCCTGGCAAGACAGGAAGAGTTGTTACAAGAAAATTGCCAAGAAAAGCCTGCTGGAGGGGTCCACTCCTCTGTGTGTCTGTGACAGAAGGTAGGTGGAGGGCCAAAATGTAGGAAGAGCCGCTTGGGTAGTGGCACCATTTCTATGGCACAAGGTTCTAGATGTGTTCGGATTAGGTAGATTTGGTTAAAGCAGGATCATTGTTTGTTTGTTTGTTTGTTTGTTTGCGGTATGCAGGCCTCTCACTGATTTGGCCTCTCCCGTTGTGGAGCACAGGCTCCGGAGGCGCAGGCTCAGCGGCCATGGCTCATGGGCCCAGCCGCTCCGCGGCATGTGGGATCTTCCTGGACCGGGGCACGAACCTGTGTCCCCTGCATCGGCAGGCAGACTCTCAACCACTGCGCCACCAGGGAAGCCTTGTTTGTTTGTTTTTATCAGGGTTAATGTTATTGATTTAGTTAGGGTTTTTTTGGTTTTTTATTAAGACTTTTTTTAGAGCAGTTTTAGGTTCACAGCGCTATTGAGGGGAAGGTGCAGAGATTTCCCATATACCCCTGCCCCAACTCATGCATAGCCTCCCTCATTATCCACATCTCCGATCAGAGCGGTACCTTTGTAACCACTGATGAACCTGCAATGACACATCATAATCACCCAGAGCCCACAGTTTACATTAGGGTTCATTCTTGGCATTTTGCATTTTATGGGTTTGGACAAATATACAATGATAATAATATCCGTCATTAGAATATTCATCATTAGAATAGCACACAGAGTAGTTTCACTGCCCTAAAAATCCTCTGTGCTCCACCTATTCATCCCTCCCACCCCTGCTAACCCTGCCAACCACTGCTCTTTTTACCATGTTCATAGTTTTGCCTTTTCCAAAATGTCATATAGTTGGAATCCCATAGCCTATACCTTTTCAGATTGGTTTATTTCACTTAGTAACATGTCTTTTCAGGGCTTGATAGCCCATTTTTTCTAGTGCTGCGTAATATTCCCTTATCTAGATGTACCACAGTTTATTTATTCACTTACTGAAGGACATCCTGGTCGTTTCCAGGTTTTGGCAATTATGAATAAAGCTGGTATAATTATCTGTGTGCAGGTTTTTGTGTGGGAATCATAGAGTTTTTTATTTGTTTATTTTTGTGATTTGCATTTCATTTTGTTTTGTACTGTGTAATTTTCGGATTTGCCCTTCTTGCACATGGGCTTTCTGAATCTGTTTCTATGATTTTTTTTTCTTTCTCAGGATATGATTTTTTTAAACTGAGAAAAATATTTTTTTTTCCAATTCACAATCAGAAATGGGTGGTCATCTTATCATTCCCAAATAAAGGTAAAAAACGAAAATAAATTATGATCTTCAGCTTCAGGCTCAAGTCAAATTGGTCAATGGTGCACTTGTATTTTGCTGGTTCTCTTTAAATTGAAATATATTATGTGTAACAAGAGAAAAAAGATTAATAATAAAGCCGCTAAAGGAAGGCCAAATTGACTTCTTTATTATAGTCTGTCAAAGTAGTAATTGATATAAAGTGTGGAAAGACTGTTAGGAATTTGTGAGAGAAACCAGAAGAGATTTCAAGGTAGAATTAGAAATGAGTGAAGGAGAAATACTAGGCTTAAAACATTTCAAAAGGGCCATTTTATTACTGTTGTTCTTTCACTGAGATTTTTAATTTAACTTAACTCTATTGGTGCATTTCTTTTGACTCTCTAATATGATTCAGTCCAGAAATTATAAAGAGATGATTCTAGGACCATCCTCAGTGGTACACTTTCTGGTTCATTTGACAAGTCTTTGCACCCCCCTCAGAGATTTGGTATCACAGATGCTCAGTCAGTAAATGCTTCTTGGACAAATAACCATGTACAAAAGTATAAAGCGAGTGTGGTTTCATTCAGCGGCACTCAAGGTGATTTTGGGGGACATCTCACTTCTCCCCACCACTTATATTTCTTTTCTATCTCTGTCTCTCTTCCTCTCTCCCTCCCTTCCTTCTTTCCTCCCTTTTCTTTTCCCTTTTGTTTCTTTCTCTTTCCACTCCATTTCTTCAAGTGCTTTTTGTCCATTTTCCTGTAATTTACTTACTTGGTCCCTCAAGCCCCAGTGGATAGCAGGTAGTGCCACTGGGGCTCAGAGGGCTAAGGCGGTTGTCCGGTTTGCTGGATGGACCACTCACAATCATAACTGGGGTGACGGACATGTCCAAGGCTGTGTGTGTCTGGAGTGACTTTTCTGCAATCACTCCGTGTCCTAGATACTGAATCTGTTTGCCTCCGTGCATTCTACAAGCCATTTGCCTAACTACCCACATTGGAATGCTGAAGAGATTACGAAAATTGAAACAATGTGGAGCAAAACAACATACTTTACAGAGGGTAAGATTCTATTAATGTCACGGTGTAATCTACTCATTGTATTATGGTCCTATGTTCTCTAAGGAGTGTCTGAAATCTATGAGATATTTCTATATCAAAATTGACATTTGGTCTCTCAAAATCCTTCTGAAGGCATTAGTTACAAAATAGATCAAGGTCTCCCCTTGCTTTCATTCTCTTGCAGCAAGTGCTTTGGGAGATTACATTTCTCTGCCTTGAGTCACTGAAGCCCGGAGATTAACATTCTCCTGGGAGGGCACACTAGCATCCTTGGAGAGCTTGGCCTATGCATTTTGAAGTTCAAGGGGGCAGGGAAAATATCTAAGAATTTACTCAAAAGCTCACAATCAGGATCTACCCCAAATAGCCCTAGTTCTGCTTCTTTCTTAGAGTTTCTTACTTTCCCCCTTTTACCCCTTCCCTTTCTGCCACCTTCAGAATGACATGGCCTCCACTGGTTGCCTCAGAGGGCCTATGCAGTGCTAAACACTTGAGCTTTAAATACTTGACTTCTTAACCCTCTCACCGTCCCTTCTTTATGCAGGTATATGCCCTGAATTTTGTTTCTCAACATTAATTAGCCATAATGTGAAAAAAAAAATTAACCGTAAGGTAAACTGAAGTCCTAATTTTTAAAAATAAATTTATTTATGGCTGTGTTAGGTTTTTGTTGCTGTGCTCTGGCTTTCTCTAGTTGCGGCGAGTGGGGGCTACTCTTCATTGCAGTGTGCGGGCTTCTCATTGCGGTGGCTTCTCTTGTTGCGGAGCATGGGCTCTAGGCGTGCGGACCTCAGTGGTTGTGGCATGTGGGCTTAGTTGCTCTGCGGCATGTGGGATCTTCCCAGACCAGGGCTCGAACCCATGTCCCCTGCATTGGCAGGCGGATTCTTAACCACGGGACCACCAGGGGAGTCCCTGAAGTCCTAATGTTTTTATGAGACTCTATATACATTCTTTTTACTTTGAAATGCAGTTGAATTGACTATTTTATATTTCCTTTTCTCAAAACAAACAAGCAAACAAACTCAAGCTAGTATTCACTTATGCTGAGAATTCAGTTTATACTCTTCCAATATTAAATCTCCCCTTCTTCTCACAACCCCAATCGGTAATTCTAGGTTGAAAAAAAAATCATACTCATGGTATGCTCTGACCACTGCTGTATTGTGCAACTTTCTGTGATGATAAAAATGTTCTATATCTGCACTGACAGATTCAATAGTCAGTACACTTACGCGGCTACTAAACCTTTGTGGTGTTTTTTTTTTTTTTTGCTTTGCTTTTTTTCCTTGTGAAACAAAATGCTAGTAAAGATGAAAAAATATATTTCTAGAAAGAAGAAAATATATTAATAAATCCACCTCCCAATGGCATCCAGTGCAATGGGAAAGTCTAAAAACTGATATTTTTCAATAAGAGATTTCTACTAGGACTTGATGAATAAAGAAATAGGAAAACCGATGAGTAATAGACTGAGTTTTTAGAGAGTCTATCAGCTGGTTTTGATTGACAATTTAAAAAATTCAGTCAGAGCCTGATAATTTATGTTCAACTGTTTTTTGGTGTTTTTTTAAAATTTAATTTATTTATTTATTTTTGGCTGCTTCGGGTCTTCATTGCTGTGCGTGGGGCTTCTCTAGTTGCAGTGAGCAGCGGCTACTCTTCGTTGTGGTGCACGGGCTTCTCATTGCGGTGGCTTCTCTTGTTGCAGAGCACGGGCTCTAGGCACGCGGGCTTCAGTAGTTGTGGCTCGCAGGCTCTAGAGCACAGTCTCAGTAATTGTGGTGCATGGGCTTAGTTGCTCCGAGGCATGTGGGATCTTCCCGGACCAGGGATGGAACCTATGTCCCCTGCATTGGCAGGCGGATTCTTAACCAATGTGCCACCAGGGAAGTCACGCTCAACTGTTATTTTGATAAATTTAACCAAATCAGCTTGTGTATGTAAAACCAAATTTACGAGCCGTGGAAATCTTGTTAATTTTGTAAAAAATAATAATACTTTGTAGAGCAATTTGGTAAGTACGACTTGTCATAATGCAATGCATGTGTAAGACTCACTAAGTGTCAGGACGGAACTCACAGAGATGTCAATATTGTGTAATATTTCCACCCCCCAAACTGAATCCAATCTAAGTGCAAAGGCATTTCTGAAAGAATTCTGAAATTTGATTTACCTCCACTGAGCACGTAGTATTAAAATCTCAAAGACCTGCCTTATGGAACATAAGACTCTGAAGATGGGTAGGCTCCTGGCGTCCATTAAGTCATATTTTTTGAACAGGGCGTCACTCAGATTTAACACTTAGACTCTTCCCAGTAACAATGGGAAATTGAAATTGAAAGCCTTAATGGAGTAGACTTTTTATGAGCCTGCCTACAAGCTCTGGTTTTGCCTGTGACAGACGAGGTAATGGTGGGTATGGGGAAGAGAGATGGCGGGAAGACCAGCAGGACGTGACATTGTTACTGGGGGCGGGGGGGTCGGGTAGGGGCAATCCCTCAACCTTCCCAGTGCTCAGTTTCCTCATTTGTAAAAAAAAATGTCAAGTAAATTAGCAGTTCATGGATTTTTACATTTCATCATCCAGTAACAGTTTAAATACATATTAGATACGATAAGCTTTGCCAACTTTTAGTTTTGCCAAATAGGGACATTAAAAATTGCCATCTACTCTCACCATGATTTCGTAAAGGGTAGGAAAGTTTAGCACCAAAGAAAGGTATGAAACCTAGCTTCATGAAAATCTCTCTATGTCGTTACTATTTGTGTTAGACTTTATTCCTGACAAGTATGAGTCTTTGGAACAGATTTGGGAACCCTTTGATCTTCACAGCCCTGAGTTTGGTTTTTTTTCACTTACTGATCAAAAACAACTGATTGACCTAGTCTCTGAACTCTGCATTCCTCAGTGTTTATCACTTGCCTATTTTCTGTCTTTTACTACATCTGTACTTATCAAGTCCTAATAGAAATCCATATTGAGAAATATCAGTTTCTAAATTTTCCTTCCTATTGCACTGGGTATCTTTGGAAGGTAGAGTCACTATTCTTTTTTTAAAAATATATCCCCATTCTTTTTTTTTTTTTTTTTGCGGTATGTGGGCCTCTCACTTTTGTGGCCTCTCCCGTTGCGGAGCACAGGCTCCGGACGCACAGGCCCAGCGGCCATGGCTCACGGGCCCAGCCACTCCGCGGCATGTGGGATTTTCCCAGACCGGGTCACGAACCTGTTTCCCCTGCATCGGCAGGCGGACTCTCAACCACTGCGCCACCAGGGAAGCCCCTCCCCATTCTTTTTTAATTTACTAAACTTTTATTTGACTACAGCAAATTAAACAAACCCTCAAACTGATTTCAAGTGCTCAGTTGTCACAGGTGACTAGTGGCTGCTGCAGTGGAGCAGGGTTATAGAACAGGAAGGCCTTTTGGACAGGGTTAACCTCACCATCTATACACCAGGATATGAATTTTCTTTTCTAAAATTACTGACTGGGAAGTTTGAGAGGAAGATGAGGATCGAAGCTTGGGACAGTCGTCAACTGAATTCCCCACATGAGTCAAAATTAGCTAGATTTGGTTTAGGGGATTTTCTGAACCTAGATCTTTATGGCCCAACTTAGCTTTGACATTCTTTCTGCTTATGTAATAGAGCAAGGCCAAACGACCTTACGATTTTGGCTTCCTGAAATCCAGATTCATATCCATTTCCAGGTTCCAGTATTTTATGGGAGTGAAGGATTCTGGGACACAGCTGCTCTGCTTGGAATTCCCTGCTTTCTTCCTTCCAGCCCTCCTCCCTGCTGTCTCCCCACCCAGTCTCCATCGACTGAGTCCAACCCACAAGCCCGCCAAACAGCCTCAAACAAGCTCCATCTGCTGACTACCTAATCTCTATTTAAATCAGCTAAGTAAACACTTTTCCTGGGAGAACTGGGCACAAATCTGCAATGGGATTGAATGGAAACATCTTTACTCACATCTTCTACAGCATTTGTTTCTGGAGTTGGTTATTCTTTAAGGTCTTTTCAGACCATGCTGTAATTAGCACAGCAGCTTTCACTTATTTTAAAAATGATTATCTACCCGAGACAGAAAAAGAAAGGCAAAGCTTGTGGTTATTTGGGTTATTTGGTTAATTCAGTCCGTAGAGTCAGCCACAACAGATAATTAAGGCTTCTTGTTTTAAGAAATCATTCAGAGAATGAATTACTCTGTTAAGTTACCTGCATTGATCTCATCCATCAGATAGTGGGCACTTCATCTAGTGCTGTCTAGAAAGAGGGTATCTGCATCTCTGTTACCTTCCCTGATGGCCTTCCCATCCTTTCTATCCCTCACCCCCCGCCCCCGGTCCCACCCCACCCCCACCCCTACCCCCACCGAAAGGCTCAAAGGAAGTGAAACTAATGTCACTGGTTGTTTTCACAGTCAGTCTGAAACCTGACTCTCTTTTCCTAGAAATTGTGTGGTGCTTTGCCAATTCTAAATGGATGGGAGGGGAAGTGTGTCAAATCAAAATCGAAGAGTATTTTAACCATTTTCAGGAGGCAGGACTAAGGACTAAAACCTAATAGATCTTGAATTTCAATTTTCAACGTATTTATTAATCACAAAAGTGTTTGACAAAGGTCATGCATACACACGTGTGTGTGCCTTATTTTTAAGTGCAGATTCGTCATAGTAGCCTCCTCTAGTTCCTGGAAAGACAGAGACAGTCAGTTTTAGTGATTACAGTGGAATGTCAGGAGAGGTTCTTTTTTCTTTTATCTTTTAAACAAAATTCCCAAAGTTTATATAATCCAAAACCATAGATGAATTTTGTTCCCTACTTGCTCTTTTCTTGATAGTTAAGGTTCCCGTTAAGGCCCATCCAGGTTCCGTCTGGTCTCAAAGTCTGATCGTTCAGTTCTTCTCTGGGCACAGGTGGTGTTGATGCTCCCTTGGATTCAGCCTTCAGGGTACTTTAGACAGCACAGGCAAATTTGAGTATATCAGGCCCATTTGACGCCTGAGTTTTCCTTTATTTTTAGTTTCTTCTCTACATGTAGTCTGTGCCCAGCCAGCTATTCACAAACTTGTGGTCTATTAACAAAACTGTTCTATTCCAACTTCATATTTTTTACATTAAAGAGATCAGAGACCAGAACCATGGTCCTGGTTACCGTCTCCAGCTGTTCCGCCAACAGCAGCTCCAATCGTCCTCCTACAAAAGTTTCTCTTGGTGCCACTGTGGGTAGGGGGCTGCTTTGACCTGGCTTAACACCACGTCTCAGACTTCAGGTTATAGATATAAGTAGAGAGATTGCTCCTTTTGTTTTACTTATTATTATTAGAAGTATGCTTAATCACAAAAAGGTTGATCATTCCTTGTACCTGGACACCCCCTCCAGTCTCATACAGAAAAAAAGCACAGGGTTCATAGTCAGTCAAAGGACTTGGCCCCAAGTCTGGCCCTGCCACTTTCTGGTGGTAAAACATTGGATGAATGAATTAGCCTCTCTGACCTGAGGACTCATCTGTTTGAAAAAAGAACCTAATAATCAATAACTCATAGGGTTTTGGTTGAACGAAAAGAGAGAGTGCTCTTTGAGGACAAGGACTGTTTTTCAACCTGGTGTCTCCTGTACTTAGTGCATTGCTCAGAGGAGAGGAGACACTCACTGAAGTGCAGTATGAGTGCATGAACATGAGTGAAAATATGAATGACTCAGTTAATGGATGGGAAGATGGTGCATAGAGATAAAGAGAAGCTTTTGTTTTTGTTTTTAATTTCATTAAAACATAAAGCACAAAACTGTCCTGTAGAAGGCTGAGAGTCTTACTTGGAAATCAAAGGCATTGTAACTTTAGGCACTTTTGTTTCCTAATTAATGCCTAGAAGCTAGAATCTAAATCATTAACAGACGGGACAACAATGTTTTTCAAAGCATTTGTTAACTTGCTGATAACAACAATAATAATAATAGAAAACATTAACAGAGCGCTGACAATGCACTAGGCACTCTGCTAAGTACTTTACGTGCTGTATTCCATTGCCTCTTCAAAAATGACCCTCAGAGGTAGGTACTGATATTTTCCTTAGATACAGAAAGGAAAAATGACATGACAAGAACAAAGAGCCAGCACATGGCCAAGCCACTACTGAACCACTATCTCCTTTTGATCAATTCAAAGTCACACTGTAATGTAACCTTTGGTTTACTTGTCTCGGTGACTTGATAGAGGTTACAAGAGAACATAGATGGTGCCCTATTCAACTTTGACTTCTCAGAACCTAGACAGTGCCTGGCCCACAGTAGGTACTTGAATGTTGAATCAATTAATTGACAATTCAGCCCATGATACATATAAACGTTGTTGTCAGGCATCCCAAAGAGCTCAGTTCAAGGAATGCTCTCGTCCCTTCCCTTCCCCCTCACCCCTCTACCCCAGCCCACCATTCATTGCCTACCCTCTTACTCTTCAGCTAAGCAAGTTTCTGGTTCTCTTGGCGAGGTCAAGTTTGGAAATCTCCAGTCCAATCTAAGTTATAATGGAAAAAAAGAAAGAGAAAGAAATGCAAGGTCTACAGTGTATCTCACTCTGAAATTACAGACCCTATTCAATATGTTCTTTTTTTTAATGCTTCTTTTTTTTTTTAATTTCAAGTAAGAGTACATGAGGTGAAGTCTCATGTTGAGAACTGCTTTTGGATCATGATTTGGGATGTGTGAGTTTGAGTTTGAGGTGTACGTACTCATAGGAGATATTTCATCTTTTGTGCAACAACTCACAGACATTTGGATCAAAAACAGCATCATTCTTACTAGGGATCCAGCCTATAAATTGGGAAAGGAATCATGACCACTTGGGGGAGCAGTTGCCCTCAGCCTTCTGATATGAATCCTCAGTTTTCTTTAGTAAATTGATTGAGCAAGACCACTGTTGGCGGCCCTTCAATCTTGCCCCTGGGGATGCTATGTTCTTAACTATCTCCATAGCTCTCTACAGGCCAAGCTCTCTTGGCTGCCTCTCCCACCTCACCACTCATTATGAAGTTGTGCCTACCCGGCTTCTCCTGGCTTCTTCTCGCTGCACATGACCCCCACTTCTGGGCTCCTATCATCCTCATTGCTATTAGGAAGCCCCAGTTCTGTAACAGCACCTCCTTACCGTCAGTCCAGGCCAATAGAGAACAACCATCACTGAGCATCTCAGTATGCTAGGGCCACTCTCACCAATGCATTTTTATCACTTTGGTAAATGGGGTATCCTCTAGGCCAACTCACAGAACAGAGTTGGCTATTGGGCTCTCTAGCCTTATCTACCAGCATGTCATTTTTCTGAGCCTTTCAGTACCCTCTTCGACTGTCAGTCATGGCAGTCTTGGCATTTATACTTCATTAAGCATGGACCATCACTTTCTCCTAGCTTCCAAGAGCCAGCCTATGTGCACATTTGCCAAGGCTCTTGGGGTCCTTGCCAGGGTATTAAGTCCTATATCACAAAACAGTGCTACTATATTGACAAAGTTTTCCTTTATAACTTTATGTTCTTCCCTTCTTGATCATCATTTTTAGTCTCTTACACACAGCCCTGGCTAGATTCTGCAGCTTCTTTGTGGTGTAGTCCATCTCCTGTCTTAGCAGACTCAGGGCTTCCTCACCTATATTATGTCTGACTTAGCCACAGTTACTCTTCTCTGTCCAGGAAGAGAGGTGGGTATACATCTGGAAGGGAGTTCATGTTGTCTTGCGAGGCAGAACCCTCACCATCATCTATAAGCAAAGAGGAGGGAGAACTAGGCTTTCCTAGGAAGTAGTGGGCCACTTCTGTGGAACCAGCAGATACAGAGGGATCTGGAGATGCAAGATTTTTTTTTTAATGCATTGACCCAGATGTTCCCATCCCAATTTCAGGGTTCCACTCTTTTCCAGTTAACACTCTGAACTTGGTTTAACCGAATTGCTGAGATTGAGAATTAAACTTTCTCTAAAATTCTGCTGCTCTTATAGTTCAGTTATGGACCTGATCTTCATCCTTCTCTGCCTCCTGGTTGCAGGTGAGAGTTTCTTTTTTTGCTGACAAGACCCTCTGGCCTTCACACTTCTCCTTGAATTGCTGATTCATCATCGTCAGCCTGTCGTTGTCTTTCTCCAGTGAATCAGTTGCCCCGAGCAACAGTACTTTAATTCAATTTTTTAAAAAAAATTTCCCCAAACTACTTCAAGGCCAAGTGCATTCCTATCTACCATGATCCCATTCCAGTTCAGGCGCTGTGAAAGTTGTAACAGTAATACCACCACAGCATGCCAGGCCTATCATTAGTGCACTGACTACCTAAGTGACGGGATACATTTTGCCAGTCACCCAGCTCCAAAATGCCATTTTAGTTTCAGCTTCCTAGTTCCACTCCTGCTACCCTGTTACGTATCAGATTCTCTGGCAAACAGACTCTTATATAAAGGTTTGCACTGAGGAAGTTCACTGGGGATCCCTCTCAGGAGCAAGACATGTGGGTGACTGAATGAAGTAAGATTGAGCAGCGGGAGCAATGGAATTGTGATGCAGTCATTCCATAAGCCTCAGATGACCCCATAGTCAGCTCTAGAGCTGAGACAGTTCATATTTGCCCTACCTTAAGGCAAGAGAGCAGTAGCTTTATTCTCTTACTTCAATCAGCTGCTCCTGGGGTGTGCTTGACCGTGGGCAAGGAAGCCCTCTTTAGCTGAGAGCAGTTCTAGGAGGGCAAGCATCCAACCCTCCCAGCAGCAGGGAGAAGCAAGGACAGTCCAAAAAGGGAATCTGGGCAGCAGATTCATCATCCTCTTGTGAATTCCTTTAGGTAGCTTCTAGATTCCTTCAGGTAGACAATATGTCTCTTTCATACTTGTGAAGCCACCCTAGCATAATACCTATGTAGATCCTAGTAGGCTGCCTATACAGTAGGTATAAAATGAATGTAGTTGACTCAGTGTATGTAGCTGGGATGGTGAGGGAAGGAAATCAACTAGAATATGCAGATAAATTTAGGGATTTAGACATGTTGGTTTTCAATACCTTATTCGACTGTCACTCACACGGTCTTGGCATTTATACTCCACTAAGCATGGACCATCACTTTCTCCTAGCTTCCAAGAGGTAGCCTATGTGCACATTTGCCAAGGCTCTTGGGGTCCTTGCCAGGGTATTAAGTCTTATATCACAAGACAGTGCTATTACATTGACAAAGTTTTCCTTTTGTAACTTTATGTTATTCCCTCCTTGATCAGCATTTTTAGTCTCCTACGCACAGCCCTGGCTAGATTCTGCAGGCTCTTTAGAGCCTATTGTGACTTTTTGTGCCAGTATAGATGTCCAATAAACATTTGGATAAATAAATCCAGAGTAGAGGTCAAGGTTTAAGCAGTAATTTGGGAGTTATCAGAATATAAATGTTGTTAGAGCTCTTCTTCCTTACTAACAGAACTCTAATTTCAAAAATAAAACAGGGCTTCCGTGGTGGCACAGTGGTTGAGAGTTCACCTGCTGATGCAGGGGATGCGGGTTCGTGCCCCGGTCCGGGAAGATCCCACATGTCGCGGAGCGGCTGGGCCCGTGAGCCATGGCCGCTGAGCCTGTGCGTCCGGAGCCTGTGCTCCACAACGGGAGAGGCCACAACAGTGAGAGGCCCGTGTACCACAAAAAAATAAATAAATACAGAAAATAAAAAAATGAAACAAACCTTATTTCCCACTGTTTTCCAGATGGGTGTAGCTATGTGACAGGGTTTTGGCTAATGAAAAGGAAGCTCATGTTATTGAGTGGAGATTCCTTAAATACTCCTAAGAAGGATGAAAGACTACTAGCTCTTATCCTTTTTCTGTTCTCCTGATGCCTGAATATCTGCAGGTTTTACTGTTGGAGGTGCGGCAGCCGTATTGTGACTGACCATGAGAGAAATGCCAACAGACATCAGCCCTAACATCCTTGAGCCACCACACCCGCTCAGGATGACCTACCTGTCATAAAAAAAAAGAAACCCCTGTCTCCTTCAACCTTTCTTTCTCATTCTCTTGTGTCACATGCACTCTATAACTGATAATGACCTTTGACGGGGTGTCCCCAGGGAAGAATTTAGAGTGGGAAGAGCAGATGCTGTTAGAAACTCTAAACACTAACGTTTACAGAGTGAATAAAAAAGAGAAGCCCATGAAGAAGAGCAACGAGACAACAGAAAATAGTTGCTGATAGAGGAAGAGGCCATGAAGAGAGTGAAATCACTGAGGACTGAGGAGTAATTAACATTTGAAGTGAGCAGAGTAGACCATTAAGAGTTAAGATGTGTCCATTGATTTGGTATTTAGGAATCTATGCAGTTTAGTGCTCCAACGGAGAAGGCAATTAATAAATTCTTACTCACATTGACTAATACTAAATTGACTATGATGATTCATTCATTCAACAAATAATTATTGAGCACCAAGCAAGTAGAAGACACTATATATACAATTTTAGTCAAAACAGACTGAGAGCTTAGAGTCTCATAATTTATAGAGATGCTTCCCACTGGCTAGTAATGAAAATGTGAACATTTATCACTTTGGGTTATTGAAATGCCAGGTTAAAATTCTGTCATGAAGTCCTTTAAACAAGGACCATGATATAGCCTTACACAAATACTTAATCACACTCTTATACATCCCAGAAACCCAAATCTTTTAACCACATTACAGATGCTGAAAGCAGTCATGGGGTAGAACTCATGGTCGTGTTCTGGGAAGAGAACTATAAAATTGGGCTGTAAGTCAACTACACCCACTCAACCAGATGTGACTGAGCTTGTGCTATTCCATCCAGGTTGTGTGAATCAATAACAGAATGGAGAAGAGGGCTTGAATCAAAGAATTTATCTACATGTGTAGATAACAGTAACCAAGGAATATCTAAAAATTGTTTTTGAAATGGAATGAAATAGGCTGCTATCAAGATGCGTGTGAAACCTTCTAATTGTTTTCTCATCGTCATTCTTTCATCTATCATATAAATAGATAATCTGCAGGTTTGAAAAATCCACGGCATAGTTGGTGGCACGTCACAATAAGCCATCCTCCCTCTGACAACTGTTGGAACTCGCCTACGGTTCATGGTAAAAAACACTTCATGGAGTAGGTGTAGTCACCCCATCTCATTATAACGTGTATACCAGAGACATATCTTACTTCAGGGGATTTGGGTTGCTGGGCTTGATAGAATGAATTTCCATTCTTTCCTCAGGCCACTCCAGCTCTGCAGGTCAGGAACACCGTTGATTTAGAGGTAGTTACAAAGCAAGTCAAAGCAACAATAGGAACTGGTTATTACAGGAAGAGAAATGAAAGGGATTGGAAAGAGAAAAAACATGGGCCAGAAAATATATGTTATTTGCACACTGGGTTTGCTAGATATAGATCGAGGTGGGCACGAGGAAGGGGGGTGACAAAGAAAGATAAGCAGATTTCAGCTACTCCTAAGTACCTCTTTGAGATAGATGAGTGAGAATTCTTTCTGTTAGAATCACTACTGTTTCAATTTCTAACACTTTCAACTCAACAAGAGCTTTCCCAAAGGGCTTCACAGAATACAAATATGTTTCACAAGTTTTGGAAGATTCTGTTACCTCAGGGTATTTTGTTGTTGTTGTCGAGATGTCTGGAAAGCACACAGTCAAGGAAAATTATACTAACTTTGCGAATCATCATTGACCCTTGAGATACTTTATTTGGTATCTATATGGAAATTTTATTGAGCACTGGTCATATGCAAAATAGTACGAAGTACTCAGACAAGGATGGATAAAATGCAATCATAATTTGGTATGACATATTCAACCCAAATAAGTGACTAATATAAAGCTAATATAATGTATGAATGATATGCTTATGTATAAATGACAAATGTCAGAATACATTGACTCGGGCTTCCCTGGTGGCGCAGTGGTTAAGAATCCACCTGCCACTGCAATGAGAAGCCCGCGCACCACAATGAAGAGTAGCCCCTGCTCACCACAACCAGAGAAAAGCCCACGTACAGCAACAAAGACCCAATGCAGCCAAAATTTAAAAAAAATTAAAAAATAGATTGACTCAATTTCCCTTTTAAAATAAATATTTCCTTTACATATTTATCAAAGAGTTTCCTTTAAGAAGATAACATTGGTGGAATATCTATCTTTAAACATACTGAGTTTAGATTCACAATGATTTGGAATAGTTTAGGGATACATCAGTGACAAGTCCATTGAAAAACAAGCAGGCAAACAAGTTAAAAAAAAAGACAATTATTAAGTTCAGGGAAACCAAAAGAGTTGCAGGAAAGGAAAGCTAATCATAGAATCCCACATTACTCAGATGCAAATAGCCTATGCATACTTATAATAATGTAAATACTGAACACTGATGTACTCAAAATACTGTGTAACTGTCTGTAGGATAGGAATAAGGTGAAGGGGTGTGTGTGCTGAGTGAGGTGGGGCTGTCAGTAAATAATGCCTAAACGGAAAAGAAAAATAGCCATATAAGCATACTACAAGAAATATAACTATAAATACCAAGATAAATAGCTAAACATTTTTGAAGTCATTGCCTCAGGGAATGAGGAGGAAGGTAGCATTTGGGGACTGCTGATCCCTCAGCAAGCCCTGGAGAACAATCTGCCTCTTTATAATCTGTAAGTATATCATTTTGATAAAAGTAACTACTTAAATCTAAAAATGCATGTTACATTCCATCATGGAATACAGAAACTATGTCTATACATGTATTTAAGAGGTCTTTAAGGATTAATTACAGTTAATCATTCCTATTTCTGAGGAATGGAATTAGAGGAATGGGGAGAGGAGGAGGAGAACTTTTATTTCATAAACTTCAGTAGAGTTGATTTTTTGAATGAGCACATATTATTTTGTAGAAGTTAAATTTCTGTGTAAATAAAAATTGAGGGACTTCCCTGGAGGTCCAGTGGTTAAGACTCTGCGCTTCCACTGCAGGGGGCGGGGCTTCAATCCCTGGTTGGGGAACTAAGATCCTGCATGCCGCGTGAAGCAGCCAAAGTAATAAGAAGAAAAATAAGAAAATATATTAAAAAATTGAAATAAAACTTTCCAAATTAAATAATATTTCATTTATATTAAAATTTGTATGCAATCATAAGTATTGCACATGAATTTTGAAACTCAAACAGTTTGGCTGAACTATCCATTTATCATTTGGGGAAAATATAATTGTGATGCACAGGAACAGACTGATCAATTGGCATATTTGATGAGATTAAGTGAGATCATTGCACATGAAAGCATGTTGTACATTTTAAAATGCAGAACAAATGAATATATTAATTATAACACATGGAGATCTAAACCACAAGTGGGCAAATGGCAGCCCAGAGAAACTCTTTTTTAAGATGACCCAGAATCACTGGAGCCTTCCAGAATTTATTATCATTCAAATATCTACCTAGGTAACTACGCGTTTGGCTTCTGTGGGTTTTAGCATCAAGTGTAGCATTTAAATGAAGCTCAATACCCAAACTTGAGAGGAACTGTCAGGGAAGAGTATGTGATTAGCTAACTTGGCCTGAGAACTTGTTAAGTACAGCCAAGTTTCTTGCTTTGATCCCCAAGTGGGCGGCCTGGCTTGGTTCTGTGACTTAGCCACAAACTGTATGTCCAAACTCAGTGGCCTCAGAATTGCATGCCCTTGGCCACAAAGGGAATTAGACAGAGGAGTGTGGTTAATTCATGAAAATCGTCCACACTATCCAACAAAGAGTTCAAATTATGTTCCACTATGTTAGGTAACTAGCAACACATCTTATGAACAGACAACATATTGCTATTTCAACGTAGTGGCTGCCCTACCCCTGCTGCTAGGAATTTCTGCTTCTTTTGACTAAGGTACTTAGACTCTCAAAAGTGGAAGGTCCCTACAGGTCATTTGGGCCACCCCACTGCATGATGCAGAACTTTTCTCTACAGCATCCCTGGGGAAAATAATATAGTTTCTGCTTTATAATTTCCAGTGGTCGGGGGATGAGGAGGATTCATCATCACATCAAATGGCCACTCACTGCATTGCTGGGCAATGATGTTACAAGTTTCCCCTCTGATGGGTCCATTGATCCTAGTTTTGTTCTGTGGCAGAACACTGAACAATTTTAATCTTGCTCTGAATTGTGTATAGACAACCGATGTCTTCCATTGCCTTTGCTATTCCTGACAAAATCATTTTTTAAAAAATCATTTCTCCAAAGGCTTGTTTTTCATATTCTTTCATATTCTTTATGATCCAGATAGTTCCGGATTGTCAATGTATTGTACCCAGATCTGAATACAAATATGGTCCACCTTGTATCACCTTCTTGGTCTGTATGATTTCTTGCCTGTGTAGTTGGATGAAGACAGCAGAAAAAAGAAGAGCCATTGGCCACTCCAAGCCCAGTGTGGCTTAGTTGGCCTCCTGCATTTTACTCTGGCCCTTCCTCTGGGGAGTGAAAACCACCAGAGCAACAAATCAAAGACCAAATTGAAATATTAGGCCAATTTTGGGAAAGTGAATAAGTCTACTAGCAGCTAACAAATTCCTTTGTGAGTCATGTGGTTTCCAAATCATCGCTATCAACAAAATTGAAGGAGGACCTAATCTAGTTATCAAAGAACACAAGAAATAACTTTTCTGTGGTGGATCCTTATACAGTTATGTAACTCAGAAAATGTTAAAGGAATTGAGTGATATTTTTAAAATAAAACTCCTTCCATTCTCATCTATTTGTGTATACAAGTTTTCTTAGTGCTTACAAAAACAAAAAGTAGTCATCACCTTAAGGTTGAACCCTGTTTAATTCTAACAATATATAATATTTGTTCATAGGTTTATGAACTAATTTTTTAAAAGCTCAGTTCATCTTAGTAAGAAACACATTTCCTCTACAATTTTACTTTTCATTCCTAACAAATATGTTTTCAAATGTGTCATAGTTTATGCTGTTTGGGTTAATTGTTTACTACTAATAATTACCTTAACTCAATTCAGATTATTATAAACAATGAGAACCTATGGTCACAGAAAATTTAAAAACTTTTATACTTAAATGTATATACATATTCTTTTTAAACAGTTATAGAGTGATTAATAAAAGTACTTTCAAACATAAAAATATGAAAAAGTGAAATGGAAATATGAGTTCACATTAAAAAATATAAAATTTCATACAATTAAGAGGAGCATGTTCCTGTATTTTAAAAATAAGTGATCCTGGGAATTCCCTGGCGGTCCAGTGGTTAGCACTCGGTGCTTTCACTGCCTGGGGCCCGGGTTCAATCCCTGATCAGGGAGCAAAGATCCCAAAAGCCATGTGGTGCAACCATAAATATAAAAAATGATCCTAAGTATCAAATCATTAAATTATCTAAATTCCACTGGATGCATTTCAAAGACTGAAGTAACCATTTTATTTATTTATTTTTACTTGTATTGGAATAGAGGTGACTTAAAATGTTATGTTAGTTTCTGCTGTACAGCAAAGTGAGTCAGTTATAAATATACATATATCCACTCTTTTTTAGATTTTTTTCCCATATAGGTCATTACAGAGTATTGAGAAGGGTTCCCTGTGCTATACAGTAGGTCCTTATTAGTTATCTATTTTATATATAGTAGTGTGTATGTCAGTCCCAAACTCCCAATTTATCCCTCCCTACCCTCCTTTCCTCTCTGGTAACCATAAGTTTGTTTTCTACATCTGTGGCTCTATTTCTATTTTGTAAATAAGTTCATTTGTACCATTTATTTTTTAGATTCCTCATATAAGCGATAGCATATAATATTGATATTTGTCTTTCTCTGTCTGACTTCACTCAGTATGACAATTTCTAGGTCCATCCATGTTGCTGCAAATGACATTATTTCATTCTTTTTTATGGCTGAGTAATATTCCATTGTATATCTGTACCACATCTTTCGATGGACATTTAGGTTGCAATGTCCTAGCTATTGTAAAGAGTGCTGCAGTGAACATTAGGGTGCATGTATCTTTTCGAATTATGGTTTTTTCCTGGATATATGGCCAGGAGTGGGACTGCAGGATCATATGGTAGCTCTATTTTTAGTTTTTTAAGGAACAGCCATTTCATTTTTAAGTGCCAATGTTATCAACATGCCAGAAATTGTATTCTTTGGAACTACTTCAAGAATTATATTCTTTAAAACTACTTATGATCAAAATATATAGATGTCAAATTAAAACCATATGAAGGGTATATATTTCTTCCTAATGAAAATTAAAGACATTTTAAGTTGTTTTCCCTTATATGACCAAAAGAGTTTGAACATCACTTCCTTAAGCCTCTCACTAGGAAGCCTGGTATTACTCACCCACACTCCAGACTAACAGAGACACAGAAACATTTAGAGGAGTGTCTCAACCACATCATCCTTTAATGCTCTTGGCTGAAGTCAAGGTGCTGAGAGCAGAAACAATACACTTAATTGTCAGGACAAGAATGGATGTGGAGGGATGGGTCCAAACAAAGAACAGTATACATAGGATTATGCGTAGCTCATCACATTACTATTGCATACTGCAATAGACCTTACCTACTGGACTTTTCTAATTAAACTGATATTTCTCCCATTTACTACATAGGAGTCAAGTAGTTGATGTTTGCACGACAGGTAAAAAAGTATTTTAGGCACAATTCCAGCAACATATATATTTCACCTACTTGTGCACTTTTTAAATTGTCAAAGGTCTGATGAGTGTCAGAATTCCATCTGTGGGCTCTCCGTGGCCAATTTTAGTTATGCTGCCCTTAAATGATTGAAACTACTCCTTGCTTATTGATTTTTCATACCATGTGAAATGAAACCTTGTCTCTCATGGAGTTTTGGAAAAGCAGATAGAGATGCTGCCATAATCTTTGATTTAATTTGAGGGCCTCACTTCCTGCCTGACTGAGCTCATGTACTTTCATGGAAAATTATACAGCCTCATCAGAACAGCCTCATGAGTCAGTCCTATGAGGAAACCTTGAGTGGGGACTTCTCCTACCCAGGAAAAAGAATGTCTTATTCAGCAGGGCCCAGCAAGGAGAGAAAGCAGCCTGGATGCAACTGACTCAGCGATGCCCTGAGGAAGGGCAGCACATTCGGCTTCAAAAAAAGGTCGAGGCTCATGGGAATTCCCTGGCGGTCCAGTGGTTAGGGTTCCGTGCTTTCACTGCCTGCGGCCCACAAGCTGAGCAGCGCAGCCGAGAAAATAACAACAACAAAACAATAACAACAAAAAAAGGCAGAGGCTCTTTGACAACCTCAAAAAATAGCATTTCAGAAATTGCTAGACTCTCATCTAATTTTGCATTTGCTTCAAAATAAACCTCTTAATGATTGCAGCCATTATATAGCTTGGCTATATGCTGAACAGGTTGATACACCCTGATTAAAAACCAAATGTATAGGGACTTCCTTGGTGGTGCAGTGATTAAGAGTCTGCCTGTCAATACAGGGGACACAGGTTTGAGCCCTGGTCCAGGAAGATCCCACATGTCGCGGAGCAACTAAGCCCGTGCACCACAACTACTGAGCCTGTGCTCTAGAGCCCATGAGCCACAACTACTGAGCCCACGTGCCACAACTACTGAAGCCCACGTGCCTAGAGCCCGTGTTCTGCAACAAGAGAAGCCACCGCAATGAGAAGCCCGTGCACCACAGTGAAGACCCAATGCAGACAAAAACAAACAAATAAATAAATAAATAAAATTTAACAAAATTTGCTAGGCTATGAAGAAAAGGAGAAAAAACCAAAAACAAATGTATAAACAAAGAATAAAATAGAGAGATTAATTTTTCTTCCCTTAACACCAGTATAACCATATTTCATGGAATAAACTAGTTGTATACTATATTATCTCCATAGTTCCTTCTGATTCCATCAGTGGTAATCTATGCTTCTAGATGTAGCAAATTCACCACTGGAAGTACAAAAGGACCAAAAAGAAATACTATCTCGATAAAGGATTAATAGAATCATCGACTTTCAGAGCTAGAGATGCCATTAGAGGTTATCCAGTCTAGTGTCTGGTTCCTGATGAGGTAAACTAAGGCCCAGTAAGTTCACATCATCTAGTCAAAGATGAATAATGGCAAAACTAGCATTGGAATCCAGTTCTAGTAGTCTGCTGTTTTGCAGACCTTCTGTTTCTCTGATCTTGGGGTATGAAAAATGCATTGTAAAAACAATGGAAAAAAACGAAACAGTGGAAGAGTTCTGCCTCCCTTTGACAGTTCCGTTCATCAGCGTAACTGATAGACATCCTCACTCCCTTCTTCCCTGCCTCCTTCGCTCTACAGCCCAGAGAAGTTCCAAGCCCCCATTCCTCTTGTTCATTGCAGTTACAGGTACTCATGGACACAGCTCTGGCTGGTGAAGTGCAAATAACATCTGCCAGGGACCTAAGGGAAGACTTCACCTTTTGGGATAAAAAATATATAGAGCTACCATTGCCTTTTTCTTTCTTCCTGCCTTGAATACTATTTGTAATCCAGAGCTGAGCCAACCATCCTGTGAAGTGACAAATCTGAAGTAATATCCAAGAAAGTTATAGCGATGCCCTAACAAGTTTAGGTCACTGAACCATCAACAACAACTACTTACTTCCAGTTTCCCTGTGATAAGAGGAAAAATAACCTCCTCTTTGTTTAGCCACTGTATTTGTATCTCATGTTACCTGCAGCCAAAAACATTCTTTTTTTTTAAATTAGTTAATTTATTTATGGCTGTGTTGGGTCTTGGTTTCTGTGCGAGGCCTTTCTCTAGATGTGGCAAGCGGGGGCCACTCTTCATCATGGTGCGCGGGCCTCTCACTATCACGGCCTCTCTTGTTGCGGAGCACAGACTCCAGATGCGCAGGCTCAGTAGCTGTGGCTCACGGGCCTAGTTGCTCCGCGGCATGTGGGATCTTCCCAGACCAGGGCTCGAACCCGCGTCCCCTGCATTGGCAGGCAGATTCTCAACAACTGCGCCACCAGGGAAGCCCCAAAAAACATTCTTTACTGACACTTCCTTTCCCCGTTTTGTGTATAAAATCATACTATACAAAGGAGATCCAGGACACCAACTTGGGAGCCCATTTTGAGGGTAAATGTGTTCCTGGTGGCTTAGGTCACCTGAGGAAATTTGGGAAGTGTTTCCTCAGCACTTGCTACCTGTCCTTCTGAGTTCTCTACTCTATTTTCCAAGTCATTTCTTGTAGGGGATTGAAGTGGCCCCCAAAAGATATTTCCAAGTCCTAAGCCTTGGTATCTGAAAATGGCACCTTTTTAGAAAATAGGGTCTTTGCAGATGTAATCAAGTTAGGGATCTTGAGATAACATCATCCTGAATTTAGGATGGGCCCTAAATCTGATGACTAACATCTTTATAAGAGAAAGGAGAGGGAGACTTGACACACTCAGACTCAGGGAAAAAGGCCACGGAAGAGGGAGGTAGAGAAAGGAGGGCAGTCGCAAGCCAAGGAACACCAAGGACTGCCAGCAGCCACAAGAAGCTGGGAAAGAGGCATGGAATGGATTCTCTCCCAGAGTCTTCAGAGGAGTGTGGCCCTGCTGATACCTTGGTTTCAGACTTCTGACCTCCAGAACTATGAGGGAATAATTTTCTATTGTTTCAAGCCATCAAGTTTCTGGTAATTTGTTATAACATCCTTAGGAAACCTATATACTCTCAAAGATGCTTAGTGCTTTGATGCTGAGAGAACAGTCTAAAGAAGGGAGAGGGGCTTCCCTGGTGGCGCAGTGGTTGAGAGTCCGCCTGCCGATGCAGGGGATACGGGTTCGTGTCCCGGTCCGGGGGGATCCCACATGCCGCGGAGCGGCTGGGCCCGTGAGCCATGGCCGTTGGGCCTGCGCGTCCGGAGCCTGTGCTCCGCAACGGGAGAGGCCACGACAGTGAGAGGCCCGCGTACCGCAAAAAAAAAAAAAAAAAAAAAAAAAAAAGAAGGGAGAGTGAGGCACACAACATATGGAAACATATCCCTAAAATATAATCCTGTTCAGGGCACAAGTAGGGCAGCCCTTAATTTTTGATGAAAACCCTACTCCAGAATATATCATAGGGCTGGAAGGACTGGCAATTTGATGGAAAAACTGTCATTTCACTAAGTACCCTAACAGTTACCTGGATTTTTTTCTTAAGAGAACAAAGGCAAAGAGTGAGTAAACATTCTGCCCAAAGGCCAGGCATTGTGCAGAATTCTATCTGGTTACAGAGAGTTAAGTTGAGATGTTTGGAAATGACTGGGGTAGTTTAACTTGTTGAATCTATGGGACAATGATGAGTGGGGGAGGGGAAGACTGTCATTTCACCAGTGAATATCACAGATGCTAAATGGTCTGTAGTTCTCAAGAGTCCACATAATCAAGCATATTCCTTCCCAAAATATCAACATCATCCCATTGAGAAACTGCCCTAGAAAATCCTGGGAAAGCTCAACTACGAACACTTTCATTTTTGTTAGGCACCCTTTTTTTTTTTTTTTTGGATTTTTTTTATTAGTTTCTGCTTTATAACAAAGTGAATCAGTCATACATATACATCTGTTCCCACATCCCTTCCCTCTTGCGTCTCCCTCCCTCCCACCCTCCCTATCCCACCCCTCCAGGCGGTCACAAAGCACCGAGCTGATCTCTCTGTGCTATGCGGCTGCTTCCCACTATCTGTCTACCTTACGTTTGGTAGTGTATATATGTCCATGCCTCTCTTTCGCTTTGTCACAGCTTACCCTTCCCCCTCCCCATATCCTCAAGTCCATTCTCAGTAGGTCTGTGTCTTTATTCCGGTTTTACCCCAAGTTCTTCATGACATTTTTTTTTCTTAAATTCCATATATATGTGTTAGCATACGGTATTTGTCTTTCTCTTTCTGACTTACTTCACTCTGTATGACAGACTCTAGGTCTATCCACCTCATTACAAATAGCTCAGTTTCATTTCTTTTTATGGCTGAGTAATATTGCATTGTATATATGTGCCACATCTTCTTTATCCATTCATCCGATGATGGACACTTAGGTTGTTTCCAGCTCCGGGCTATTGTGAATAGAGCTGCAATGAACATTTTGGTACATGTCTATTTTTGAATTATGGTTTTCTCAGGGTATATGCCCAGTAGTGGGATTGCTGGGTCATATGGTAGTTCTATTTTTAGTTTTTCAAGGAACCTCCATACTGTTCTCCATAGCGGCTGTACCAATTCACATTCCCACCAGCAGTGCAAGAGTGTTCCCTTTTCTCCACACCCTCTCCAGCATTTATTGTTTCTAGATTTTTTGATGATGGCCATTCTGACCAGTGTGAGATGATATCTCATTGTAGTTTTGATTTGCATTTCTCTAATGATTAATGATGTTGAGCATTCTTTCATGTGTTTGTTGGCAGTCTGTATATCTTCTTTGGAGAAATGCCTATTTAAGTCTTCTGCCCATTTTTGGATTGGGTTGTTTGTTTTTTTGCTATTGAGCTGAATGAGCTGCTTGTAAACTTTGGAGATTAATCCTTTGTCAGTTGCTTCATTTGCAAATATTTTCTCCCATTCTGAGGGTTGTCTTTTGGTCTTGTTTATGGTTTCCTTTGCTGTGCAAAAGCTTTTAAGTTTCATTAGGTCCCATGTGTTTATCTTTGTTTTTATTTCCATTTCTCTAGGAGGGGGTCCAAAAGGATCTTGCTGTGATTTATGTCATAGTGTTCTGCCTATGTTTTCCTCTAAGAGTTTGATAGTCTCTGGCCTTACATTTAGGTCTTTAATCCATTTTGAGCTTATTTTTGTGTATGGTGTTAGGGAATGATCTAATCTCCTACTTTTACATGTCCCTGTCCAGTTTTCCCAGCACCACTTATTGAAGAGGCTGTCCTTTCTCCACTGTACATTCCTGCCTCCTTTATCAAAGATAAGTTGAACATATGTGCGTGGGTTTATCTCTGGGCTTTCTATCCTGTTCCATTGATCTATCTTTCTGTTTTTGTGCCAGTACCACACTGTCTTGATTACTGTAGCTTTGTAGTATAGTCTGAAGTCAGGGAGCCTGATTCCTCCAGCTCCATTTTTCGTTCTCATGATTGCTTTGGCTATTCGGGTAGGCACCCTTTTGAGACACACACATCTTGTGTCCATAAGGGATGGGAAACCATCCTCCTTACCCACATTAATTTTGGATACTTTGTCCTGGATCATGGCCCTAAGTTCATGCCAAGGCTGCTTCCTTCTCACTTGCTTGGGAAGGGAGAATTCAGCAAATTCAACAACTCATCATTGATCAAGAACAAGAGGCTGTGTTTTATTTTAAATAGCCATTCTCTCCATTATAAATTCTAGTAGAGCCCATATTAAAATTGTAATTAATGAAAGAAATGTGAATTCCAGTGATATATTATTTAATGAGCTCATGATTCATTAACTTGAAAAGAATCCTTTTGTTTGCATAAAATGAATCTCAATGATGGAACTATGTAATTATTTAGTATGAATAATGATAGCACATTTAATAAAATTAGAACAATTTTTGGTAAATTTTACAGGTTAGGATTAATTAATAATAGTTATATATATATAATGGTTTTATATGTTATATATGGAAATTATTATAATAATTTAAATGTTCTAGTGTAGTTCTAGTATCACAACCCCAATTGTAGCACCCTATTCTTACTCTTACAGTAAAAGTTTCCAAGTCACCAAAATGAGCCAATAAAATTAAAGTTGTATTCCTACTATCAAGTCTGCTTCTTTAATAACAGATCTATTGGGTGTGGAGATATAGTGGTTTTATTTCACCTGGGTTGATATAATGTTCTCTAACAATCACTGTTTTCCTAAAATCTGTATCACGTTCTTAAGAAACAAACACTACACCTGATAGTTTTGTGGAAAGAATGTGTTATCATGGTAATTTTTGCCTCCTAGAAATAAGCAGCAAGATAAAGAAAAAAGGGAACATCTAGTACAAGACAATTGCTAGCTCTTGAATACGTCATTTGGCTCTATTTTATTTTCCTGTGTAGAAGAAAGCGCGTCCTTTTAAAATAACTGAAAACCAGCTGCATATAAACCATAGGGATTTCAGTTATTTTTCAGAGCAGACAAATTATTTTGGATTACCAGAGCATTTATTTTATTATGAGGCTCTAAGAACAAACTGTTCTGTGTTAATGGTGAAAAGAGGGAGATTATTTTATACCAAGTAAAACTGAGGCCCAGATCCATGAAATAAAATGCCTCAGTCGGTGATAGGACAGAGACTGGAACCCAGATGTCCTGAATCTCTGCCCAATATTCCATCGTTAAAATGCTAGAAAATTTCTTCTGGGAAAAAGTGGAAAAAAAGAGAAATCCATAAGGAAAGAAGAAAACCTTTGGTGCCCATGGCAGACCCAGTGACAAGGAAAAAGTCATGCAAAAGTGCCATGATTTTTCTAGAAAGCCTGACCTCTAACTCCCCTCATGGGGAAAGGGGTTTTCTTCTGGTTGTGTGCCCTCCAGGATTATTTTGGGTCAATATCCTGTAGACCGTGGCCAGCTCAGTGTGTATTCAGCTGTAACAGTATGTGAACCTCTTGTAAGTTCATCTGTGGAGCCTCCTGTGAATGGGGCCTTTTCACAATAGGGTGAGCCACCTGCTGATGTGGAAAAAGGAAGTACAGATTTGGAACTGGACCTAGGAATTTAGGTGGTCACAGAAAGGCTAAATGGACGATACATATTCTCTAAAACTGTACATTAGATTCTACCCTATTTGGATTTCCCCACGATAACTATACTGACTAATGAATTCCAAATATCCACTTTATCTGGCACTGTATAGACTTAGCTTTAGGCCTGTTATAGACATGGCAAGTGAATTGAGTCAGAATGTGGAAAATCCTTTCATGTGGCAGTTTATAGAAGGGACTGAATTCATCATTCCATTCATGGTAAATGAGCACAGTAAGCTTTTTTTTCTACCTTTGCCAAGTTTCACTAATTCTATTAATTTATATATAGTAGACAATATCTGGTTGGTTGGTTGGTTGGTTGGTTGGTTAGTTAGTTTAGTCATTCATCTATTCATTAAACAAACATTGATTGAGAACATTCCATGGGAAAGGCTTGGATGAAAACAATATGAAGTAGACACAATGACCTTGTCCTTAAGAAGCTCACAGCTAGACAATAACAGAAAGTAACAATGCAATAATGACAAGTTCAAGGTAAGTGGCATGGGGGTGTATGGTAGAAAGTGGTCAGCCCAACTTGGGCAAGCCAGGGAATTTTGTCAGAAAGGAGGTTAGGGTTAGATATTTGAACAAGGAGACAGAAGGAAGAGCAACTGGAGCTAAAGGCATTTGGGGCAGAGGAAAGAGCAAAGCCACAAAAGTCTGGAGTAACACTAGGTTACAGTTGCTGAGGACTTACTACGGCCAGGTGTTGTTCTAGGCATTTTCATGCATTAACTCCTTTGATTCTTATGACAACCCTATGAGGTGGGTGCATTTATTTGTACAGGACATGAAAATTCAGGTCTAGAAGGGCCAGGTCACTCTTACTTGATTTCTGGTGTGGTGAAGGCACAGCTGAGAGTCCAGCCCAAGTCGTCTGTCCTCAGAGCCCTCCCTGTTCAACAGCACTGTGTCCCGATGGGGCATCTCGAGTCTAGACAGGAGAGTAGTTTGGCGTGGCTGAAGCATAGGCTGTGTGAAGGAGTATGGGAGGCTCCAGGAACAGAAAGGGAGTGTTGGGGCTGTTCACAGCCTCCAATCCTCAACAGCTGCCTGGTGAAGACAGGCAGAGAAGAGTGGTTTTTAGAAACAGCCAGTGCTTGGTGCTGGGCCACCACGAAGACCAGAAAACAAAAAGCAGGTATTGAGAAACATGAATCAATGGCCATAATGTTGGTCTAATCACACATCCAGATGAATCCAATTCTTAACTACCTTAGTGCTGTACCACTGGTTTTTGTTCTTTTGTGACATCTTTATTCTTTAGTCAGCCCCCTCAGGTGTTAGCTGACATGTATTTATTTTCAACATAGAGTTGTACAGGGAATGTTATGACACTGTTTAACATACCGGGACATATCCTGAAGTGTGACAATCACCAGAATGGATGGTGCAGTGATTTTATTGCTTCATTTCTCATGGTATAACACATAAGCCCATGGTTTCCTTTTCCTGTGGGCATGTCTCTTTTTAAGTCACAAAAACAGCAGAGTCAGCTAGTGGAGCACTTGAACTTGGTCAGTGTATGGTGTCAGGAAACCCTCACACGATCCAATTCCAATCATCATGTCTCTTTGGAAAACTGTGAGCTTCTGGTGTGACCCCAGCAGGTTGCAAGGGCTCTAAAGCTAATGGCTGGTGTCTGGGCTTTAAGACACAAATATGTCCCTGGTGTTTCATGTGGAAAGCAACAAGTTGAGTAAAGATGTCAGCCAGCTGGGATTTTTACCAGTGGCCTCTAAAGGAACAAGTGTCTTCTGGGGCACCAGGACCGACAGAGCCTCACACTATTACCATAGTGACCCTGATAATGAAGCTCACATGCATCTGAGCATGAGAAGTTTGCTTTTATTCCACATCTGCTGATAGACTGATGCATTTTTCCTTCTTTACTTCCTTCCATTCTGGGTAGAACTGTCTCTAGGGTGTTAAATATATAGAAGACAAAAACTTACAAGATGGAGAGCTATTTTTTTCTAGCCTCTAAAAATGGATTATTCTTTGGAGACTAATTATGAGGAGGAGGAGAGAGAGGAGGGGAGGAAAGAGGAGGAGAGAGAGGAGGGGAGGAAAGAGAAGGGAAGGGAAGAGGGGAGGAGAGAGACGAGGGGGGAGGAGAGTGGAGGGGAAGGAAGGGGATGGGAGAAGCAGAGAGAAAAGGAGAAAAGGAAAGCAATTTTCCTATTAGGGCAGCAAAACTGTCACAGTGGCTGTCACCCTAAAGCCCAAGGGTGATCTGGCCACCAGCCAAAGCAACATGCCTGATCCCTTGGTCTATGGCCCCAAGTGCAGCCCACAGAAGGCACAGCCAAGTTCTCAGAGAATACTAGAGAAACGTACTTGTCAATGTGTCTATCACCCAGCCCTTGGCTATTTCTTACCATATTTTCATCTCTAATACTTATAGCAGGAGCAGCATTTGGGCTGATGACTTTGAGAGAAATGGAAATGTTTTCCACGCATTCTTACTGCTAAAGAACAGTGGGAGAGCTGCGTACATTCCATATTTGTTGACAGTCATGATGAACGGGAGACAAAGTGTGATGCCACCTCCTCCAACAGGAAGCCTTCCATGATTTCCCATATTTGCTTTATTATTTTTAGCTACCATCTCTGAAGTATTTATATTGTTGGCAACTATGAAATTTATCTCAGTTTAATCTTCAAAACAACTTTGGGAGAGAAGCATAAATATTCCCTTACTAGCATCCTGGGGAGTATAATCAGGGCAAGATCACACACCTGGTTAAGTTACCGAGCTCAGATTCAATCTCAGGCTCCAAAGCCTACCCTTTTAGCCACTCAATTACAAGAACTTCCTCCAAAGGCACCATATCACTCTCTTTGGTGTGTATCATGTTCTGCTTTTTTAAGTTGTTGTTTAAAATACTATCATGAAAGATATTTCTGATGTGGAATTAAATTTAAAAATCTGTATTGGAGGCCCCCATTTTTGCTGCTCACTAGACACAAACTTAGAGAAATGCCCATAAACCCTCAGAGTCTTCCTTTTTTCCTCTGTAAACATAATGTCCTCATTAGGTAGTTGGGGCCAGCACATTGGTGCTCCATGTGCCTGCATAACAGGGATGTGTTTTAGACTTTTTTCTATTCTCCACATCACCTAGTATGACACAGAGTAACAGAAGATGCTAAAAAAAACCCCTTTGAATTGAATTGAATTCTTAACACTTGGAAATAGGTAATGTTTCTAAACTTAAGCTGTGTTCTCATTCTTAAATATCTTTTCAATCTGTTCTGGACTGACTATATATTTGATGTTCTCCATATCCTTAGTCATTTATTTATCTGTTAAAAAAAGTTTAACTTTGATTTTCAATAGTTTCCACTCTTTATTAGAAATTAACTAGCTTTCCCTGGTATGGTAGCAAAAATATGGACCACACTGCATGATCCACTTCCTTTTTAGCTGCACCAATGGCCAGTGTCCAACGCTGCTTTGTGATAGTTGGACGTCAACAGTGGAAGGAGTCTAGACAGTCCATAGCCAATACTTTGTCGAAAGATCTCGTGAGCTGATTAACTCTTGGGGCTTTGATTTCCTCACTTGTAAAATGAGGCTTGCTAGAGGAAACTTCTAGGTTTCCTTCTAGCTTCCACATCCTATGAAACCCATTCCTTCACCTAGGACAGTGGTGGTGTGGTCTAAGAATAAGACAAAGTGCTTGTACCCTTGGCCAGTAGCCTATATAAGCAGCTGGTGACAACACTACTCCATGTACTTTGGAGCTTCACACCCGCCAGGGCTCTCTGTCCCAGACCGTAAAGTTGAGATGAGATTTAGTGTTCTCCTTCCCCAGATAGGGGGTCTAGGATAGAAGGAAAACTAAAGTTCTATTGCCGTTCCTTTAGTACTGGTTGGCTAGTTTACCTCCTTAATGTGTTACTTTTTCAATTAAAAAAAAAGTTTGAAAAATAAAATGTCTATCTCCTTCATCCAAACAGGCCTGCTTTCTTGGCCCCAAATATGGTGACTTTTCCCCCCATTAGCATGAGTTGAATCTGGATTCGAACACAGGACATACCTCAACATCTAAATAAATCACTCAGACTGGTCATTTTTACTTTAACTGATTGGCTCAGACTGGTCACATTACACACAACGTTTCCCGTCTCCTTTGCATCCTGTGTTCCCTTTACAGCATGATCTGTACTTGCCTGTCACCTTCACTAAACACCATGCCTCTTGAGGACAGAGATCTCTACTTCCACCCACGTTGGACCCTAGTGTGGATTCACCTTTGACTGAAGTTAAACGGAAAGGAGCATCTCCAGATGGTGGCTAGGGGTCCCCCAAGTGTGCAGGTCCCCAGAACTCCCAGGAGCCTTCCTGAGCTTGGGCTTGCAGACTATAGTGTGCTCTTCTGGACCATCTCAGGAACTCTGAGAACCTCTCTTGACTTCCTCAGAGGTCTGCTAAGTGCGTGCTCTTGGCTGGAAGTTCAAGAACCTCCAACTGTGTACTAGTAAAAAAATATATATATAGAGAGAGAGAGAGCCTGGCACAGAACTCCTCAAATCCTCGTAATTTCTTAAGTGATGAGAACACTAGGAACATCTTTGGTTCTAAATATTTGGTCTTTGACCTGGTTCTTGACACAGACCTCCTAAATCCCTTGGAATTTCCTGAGTGACAGGAGTGTCTTTGGTTCTAAGGAGGCAACTCTCGGTCGGTTCCTGGATTGCTTCAGGATGGGAGCTGGTCACCAGAAAGAACAAGCTATGATTAGAAGCTTGGAACTTTCCACCCCATTCCCCCATCTTCCAGGAAGGGGATGGGGGCTGGAGACTGAGTAATGATTGATTGTGCCTATGTGATGAAACCTCCATAAAAATCTGCAGTGTAAGGATTTGAAGAGCTTCCAGGTTGGTGAACATGTAACGGCATGGGGAGAGTTGTACACGGAGATGGCATGGCAGCTCCACACCCCTTCTTGTGTACCTTACCCTATGCATCTCTTCATCCAGTTGTCCATCTGTATCTTTTATTACATCCTTTATAATCAACTGGTAAAAGTAAGTGTTTCCCTGATTTCTATGAGCTGTTCTAGCAAATTATTAAATCCAAGGAAGGGGTCATGGGAAATCTAATTTATAGCCAGTAGGTCAGAAGTGCACGAGACAACCTGGGACTTGCCTGGTGTCTGAATGGGCGTAGTCTTGTAGGCCTGAGCCCTTAGCTTATGGAATCTGACACTAACTCCAGGTAGATAGGGTTAGAATTGAATTGAATTATAGGACACTCAGCTGGTGTCTCTGAGAATTGCTTGGTGTGGGGGAAAAAAGAAAAAACCAATAACAAAAAAACCCCCCAAACATCTGGTGTCACAAGTATTTTATGTGTGAGTAAAGGAAAAAAGGAGAGTGTTTTTCTTGGACACCATCTCCCTTGTTCTATTTCTTAGTCCAAGAATATGTATATAGCAGATGCTCAATACAATATTGATGAAGTCAGTAAGCCAGTTGACCTTTCCCCATTGTAACCCCTCTCCTCTTGTCTACTCCATAGAAGGTCCTGGCCTTTTTCACAAAACTTCTTTCTTGCTCTGCCTTTGAGAACTGGCCCATGTCTGGAGAAATTGGAAGGGGTGCTGGGGAACAGTCTCCTGCCAATATTTCTGTTCACCAGCATCACTATCTTGTTCTCTCACCTTCTGAATTTCTGTGATCATCTTACCTTGGCCTCCAACACCAGTTTTCATTCTCCTGCCTGGACTGACCCCTGAGTTCTCAGATTGCTGGCTGGTTCCTGAGGCCAAGGCTTAACCGTAGGGCCTCTTACATGGCTGAGGCAAGAGAGCATGATCTCACAGCCTGCACGTCCAATCTGGCCCAGAGAGAAGCTGTTGGCTCTACTCAAGAGTTTTGGTTTGTTTTTTCCTTACAAATTTAAATTTAGTTGCAACATTTAAAATTTTCACGTAAAAAAAATTTTTTTTTCTGTCTTAAAAAATAAATTGGAGGGCTTCCCTGGAGGCACAGTGGTTGAGAGTCCGCCTGCCGATGCAGGGGACATGGGTTCGTGCCCTGGTCTGGGAAGATCCCACATGCCGCAGAGCAGCTGGGCCCGTGAGCCATGGCCGCTGAGCCTGCGCATCCGGAGCCTCTGCTCCGCAACGGGAGAGGCCACAACAGTGAGAGGCCCGCGTGCCGCAAAAAAAATAATAAAATAAATAAATAAATAAATAAATAAATAAATAAGCTCTGACATTCCATATGTTTATTAACTAAACTTCTGATGCTGGTCTGACAGAAGTACTTATAGCATTCACTTCTGGAGTGTGGCCTTTTTGGTATACTATTGGCTGATATCCCTGCAGTATGAATTACTTACAGTTCATAATGCCTGCTACATGTGGTCTGTAATTTAATGTTACCACACACAACTTATCACATCGTCTAGGCTAGCAGTTCTTTACCCTGGCTGCACATTAGCATCACCTGGAAAACTTAAAAAAAATTTCCAGTGCTGAACACCACCCCTGAGATTCTGATTTAATGGCCCGGTAGGGCCCAGACATCAGTATATTTTTAAAGGTCCTCGGGTGATTTTAAAGACCAGGGTCGACAACCAGCTTCTTCTAAAGTGTTTTTAAAATGCATTGCTGTCATGGTAACAATAATTAGCTGGAGCTGAGTGGAGGCTGCTCTGTTCAAAGGGGATGGCGTTCTCCAGTGGCCTTGCAGGCACTTATTTGAGTGACCCTTGTCACTTGGCTGGTCCTCTGGCAGCCCTGGAACTCATAGTAAGTCTACTTCCAGCCTCTAAAATATTTCTAGGCTTTCCTAGGTCCAATCCCTGCATAATCAGTCCAGCCTTATTTGCTACCTAGTCCTTGGCATGATATAAAGCAAATAAAGAGAAGTAAAAATTAATGAGAAAATTATACTTCCATGCAAAAGGGCAGAATTTTTTACAGAAAGGAATTTGCTTAAAAGAGTCTATGCCTGAAAAAGGTTTGAAAGATGCCAGGACAGCTCTAAAGAAGATTTTTAATTTTTCTAAGCCCTTATATCTTCTTCTCAGGAAGGTGTCCCCAGGTAAATGGCAGAGGCATAGTACTGATGTTTATTTAAGGAACAGGGTGATATAGCCAATATACCCCACCATTGACTTGAGCATGGCTTTTTTTTTTTTTGAGTTTTTTTAGGGATTATTTTATTTATTTATTTTTAACATCTTTATTGGAGTATAATTGCTTTACAATGTTGTGTTAGTTTCTGCTGTATAACAACGTGAATCAGCTATACTTACACATATATTCCCATATCTCTTCCCTCTTGAGCCTCCCTCCCTCCCTCCCTCCCTATCCCACCCCTCTAGGTGGTCACAAAGCACGGAGCTCATCTCCCTCTGCTATGCGGCTGCTTCCCACTAGCTATCTATTTTACATTTGGTAGTGTGTATATGTCCATGCCACTCTCTCACTTCGTCCCAGCTTACCCTTCCCCCTCCCCGTGTCCTCAAGTCCATTCTCTACATCTGAGTCTTTGTTCCTGTCCTGCACCTGGTTCATCAGAGCCTTTTTTTTTTTAGATTCCATATATATGTGTTAGCATATGGTAGTTGTTTTTCTCTTTCTGACTTACTTCACTCTGTATGACAGACTCTAGGTCCATCCACCTCACTACAAATAACTAGAGCATGGCTTTATACAAGAAAAGTTTCATTAGAAAAGAGTACTTATGAGGCTTCCCTGGTGGTGGAGTGGTTGAGAGTCCGCCTGCTGATGCAGGGGACACAGGTTCGTGCCCTGGTCTGGGAGGATCCTGCGTGCCGCGGAGCGGCTGGGCCCGTGAGCCATGGCTGTTGAGCCTGCATGTCCGGAGCCTGTGGTCCGCAATGGGAGAGGCCACAGCAGTGAGAGGCCCGCATACCGCAAAAAAAAAAAAAAAAAAAAAAAAAAGTACTTACTGCTTATATATTTTACTTATTTCTTTCCACTAACTACTTATCATATTATTTATTTATTTCCACCCAATTTGAGCAAAAGCCAACAAAAATGTTTCTCCATATTAATGATTTTGCAACCATTTTATACGACTATGTGCAAATTCTGATTATTCTAAATATTTGCTTATTTTCTTTTCCCCCCTTCTTGGTTGTCCTAAGCTACTTTCACATCTTTCTCCCCTTCTGTTTCAGCTTGTATGTATCAACTGTTAGCTAGAATAATAGCTCTCTAACTTCCTAGATAGGGGTGAGGGTTAGGAGAGAGAAATATTTAGAATTCCTTGGATAAGGGCTGGACTAGATTAGCCAGGTATGAGTACTGGGACAAAATCCCTAGGAGACTCTGATATCCAGTGTCAGTCTCGTGCCCTCATTGTCCTCCCTTACGTAGCCCCTCAACCCCGTCTCCCACGCGCACCATACTCAGAAAACTCGAAAAGCACTCACCACAAACCGAGGGCTTTATTTATCAAACACCTCAGCAATTTCTGCGCTGATGCTCAGCCCATTTAATGTTATATTCCAGTCTTAATGCCATCTGTTCATAACCTGAATCTCAGCTGTATCTCCATCTCTCTCTTCCAGTTCTGTTTCTCAGCTTCGATTGCACATTGAATCACCTTAGGAGCTTTAAAAAATGTCCAATGCCTGAGGTGCCCCGCAGACCAATTAAATCAGAATCTCTGGAGGTGGGATCTAATAATTTTTTAAAGCACCCCAGATGATTCCAATGGCTCAGAAATTTATGTTCTAAATTTATGAACAAATGAGCTGCTTCTAATCCACTCATCGAATTCCTACAAGAAGTTCAAAATCCAGTGGTTTTTAGGCTATTGTATAAAAGAGTCTCTTTAGGATAGGGTGGCCAGATAAGCAAATAACAATACAGTTTCTGTTAAATGTGAATCTCAGATTCACCAAGTATAATTTTTTAGCTTAAGTATGTCCCATCTGGGATATCTGCAATCCAGACTTAAGCAGGTGTCCTGGATTTTACCTGGTAACCTTACCCTGGAAGTTTATGACAATGCAGGTCTCTGGGCTCTACTCTAATCCAGTAGATCAGGAGTGCAGCAAGTGGTTTATATTTTTAACAAATACATCCGATGGTTTTGTTGCAGGCGATGGGCCACATTTTTAGGTGAGAGGTGCTCAGGCACAGGGAAAGGCCAAAGAGCCCACACAGGTGCTCAACAGGGTATTCCAAACAAAGAGGACTTATATATTGTTATCTTACCTGGAATGATTTTGGAATATCCTCCTTTGGAGATCTTAAATAAAAATAGATAAGACGTATTGATTAACAACTAGAGGCCAGACCTTGCTCTGCAAGCATAGGTCATCTGTTATTCCAGCAATTCAATGAGTTGGTTACTATTTTACAGCTGAGGAATCTAAGGCTCAAAAGAATGTAAGATGTCCAAAGCCACACAACTAGTGACCAGAAAAACCACAGCCACAGGGCCATGTTCTTACCCTCTGAAATGTCTGGCCAAATAAGCCTAACTTTTATCATCAGAATGTCAAGAGATGTTTTTCATTTATCCGTTTATTCATTCAACAAGTGTTTATTGAACTATAACTATAAATCAGGGACTGAGTTCAGCTCTGGAGATAAAACTGTCAACAAGATAGCTGTGTCCCTGCCTTCACAGAGCATATGTTAGAATGAAAAGGAAAAAAAGTAAAGTGAATACAATAATTTCAAAATGTGATTAGTGCTATGAAAGAAAAAAATGGGCTGAGATAGAAAGTGATAGAAGAACCTAATTGGGTGGTCTAAGACAGCATTTCAGTTGAGATTTAAAGGATAAAAGGGCTGTGGCCATGCACAGAAAATAAAAGTAAAACCTTTCCAGGAAGACACAGGGACACATGCAAAGACCCTGATGTGGGACAGAGTCATCAACAGAAACTGACTCCTGCCTTTGGCCACACAGGGAAATGGATGTGGAAGGTGGTTGGCCTAGCATGGCATTCTGGGAGGCTGGCTGTAGTTCTCTGGTTTACATTCTGTGTGTTATGTCTCATTTGCTGCTTCGAGTGATCGGAATATTAAAACAGAAACTTACCATCTGAGCCATGACCACTGTGTTGTCATCTAGGGACTCTCATCTTCTTGATAAGCTCACTCAGGCGTTGCATGTGAACAAGGTAGAGCTTGGCCAGCGCTCAGACGGAAAATTAGATACAATTTGCAAGGTAAAAAACAAAGCTGAGACATCAATTAAGAGAACACAGGCATGAAAATCTAACGTTATGTGAGGAGCTAGAAATATTTATTTCTAAGGTATATTTAATAATTCAGTATGTTATTAATTTATCATATTTTTATGATATTATGTTACCCCTAAAATAATCTTCAGAAACAATAAGCATGACTTTGGTATGTAATAACTTACTATACGACATTAAATATCCAAAATATATATACTTTCAGGATAACTAGTCTGATGATGAATATTAGATAATGCTCACAGCTAATTTGCTCAGTCTTGTAGGCCTAACACTGTATCCAATTTCACTTAAGCAGTGAGTAGCAGCACCAAAGGGCATGGGATTCAGATGGACGGAGGGTAAGTTTCATTTGCCTGGTCTCTGACACTCACTTAGCAACAATCAATGAGGCACTGATAGCATTATTGATCACAGCGATGGCACTGTTGATTTTAGGAGTCATTGCAAGCCCTGCAGGCCTTTGAACAAGGGATCCTATTTCACAAAAGGTAATGATTTTCAAGATGTGCCGAATTTGACCCTTTACCCTCTTGGAGAAAAAGGAGCACATTGTTTGGAATTAGAATTAGCCTGAGACTGAACCTTAGTACCTTTTATATTTTCTCATCATTTAAAGAAAACATAGGTCTGGTTGGCTTGACTCCTCACCATATCCACCCTCATGGGACTCCACAGGGTGTACAGGTTCTACCCTATAAACTCCAGGAAATGCCATTCCAGGAATTCTGCACTGTGACACCCTTCCTTTGAAGAGAGAGAGGTCATTACAGTGTAATCATTATGTTGAACAAGCACAACTTGACTTATAATCAGAACTCAGCCATTCTATCACTGTCACTTTAAATGTGTTGACATTTTATTGCCCCTGGATGAAAACTCAGGTAGACTCATGACTTTTTCCCTGGCTTTTAACTAAATCACAATCGTATGACCTCTTTAAATCATAAATGAGTTCTTAAATCAGAAATTGGCATCTAGACCAATATATTCATCAATGGCCAGAAATGGATTCAATATTGGATCTTTTTCCCACATCCAGCTTAGGTCAGCTTTAGGCTAAAGGTCTGAAATGAGAAAAAGGGGCAGAATCAGCCCTTTATCTATTTCTCTACTAGCTTCTCCCTCCATCTCCTTCTCACCTTACCCCATTGTTTGCAGGACAATTTCTGAACCCTCCATGAGAAAGAGAGGGGTAGTACTGGGATCAGAAAATTCTTATTTGACCAGGTGACTTTGCAAGCTGGCTTCATGCTCTCTGAGATGGCATGTGCTTAAAGTAGATTCTGCTGAGCACCTGTGTGGGTTCTTTGGCCTTCCTTGAGCCTGAGCACCTCTCACCTAGGCTAAGCCATGCATAGCACCTCCTGGAATTCTGTCCTGCAGCAGCCTGGTTTTTGAAGAGAGGGGTTATTATAGTGCAATCAGTATAGTGAATAAACAAACTTTGAGTCAGAATCAGAACCTAGGTCTTTCTTATTTGTCTTCCAATTTTCATGATAGGGGAATGAGCATTTTCTTCAACTAGCTTCTCTCAACCTGCCCTCAGCTTTTGTTTTGCTGTGGGTTCCCCTCACTTAGATTCGGCTTTGAGTGGTGCTCTTGCCAGCTCCAAGCTGGTTCCTTCTCGCATGTGATCCACAACCGGGTCCCAGACAGACCAGGACACGTTGCTTCCGACAGCCTGGCTGATCCACAGGTAGATCTGTTCATCCTGCTGCTTTAGCATGCCGACCACCATCCAGCATCCCCTTGACTACAATGAACACCTATCTGCTATGTAAAGTTCCACTTGAAGAACCTCTCAGTAGGTTTGGAATCAGACTGCAGCAGACTCTCTTCTCCTCCTAGGGGACAGGGGTATGGGGCCAACAGTTCTCTCTGCAGCAGCACTGTCAATAGAAATGCAATGTGAACCACACCCATCATTTTCATTTTCTAGTAGCCACACTAAAAAGAAACATGGAAATAATGGTAATAGTATATTTTATTTAATTCCATATGTCCCAAACATTATCATTTCAACATGTAACCAATATATAAAGGTTCCTAATGAGCCAATTTATAATCATTTTTCCCCACACCTAGTCTTTGAAATCTAGTGTGTATTTTTACAATTAAAGTACATGTCAATTTGGACTAGCTACATGTGGCTAGTGGCTACCATATCGGACAGTGAAGATCTATTTAAAAATCTCTTCTACTTTCTCCATTTTTTAATGTAGCTTTATTAAAGTGTAATTTATATACCATCAAATTCTCCCATTTTAAGTGCACAGTTCAATGATGTTTAGTAAATTTACAGAATTGTGCAACCATTGCCTCAATCCAGTTTTAGAACTCTTAGGATCTCTTGTTTCATTATACACAAGTTGAAAATAACCTGCCTAGGTACATCCTTTACTAATTAATTGTTAGCGATAGCCATGTATTTGAAATAGTGTGCAAATACACCTTGTTTTCCAGTAGTTTTGAAGTATATGTCTTCTTGCTCATTCTAAAGAATCACAGGAGAGTATTTTTAAAGTGCTTAATTTATCCCAAGAGGTATTTGTCCTAAGAATCAATCTCTATATTATAATAACATGTTAAAATGGGACATTTTCATCACCCTAAAAAGATCTTTTTCAATCACTACCTGTTCCTACATCTAGGTCCAGGCAATCCTAAGCTACTTTTTAATCCCTATAGATTTGCCTTTTCTGGATATTTCATATGAATGGAATCATGCAACATGTGGTCTTTTGTTTCTTTCAGTTAGAGTAATATTTTTGAGGTTAATTCATGTTGTAGTGTGTTTCAGTATTTTGTTTCTTTTATTCTCAAATAATATAAACAAAATATACAAACAGGATATACTACTGTTTGTTTATTCATTCCCTGGTTGATGGATATTTTGGTTGTTTCCAGTTTTTGGCTATGTTGAATAATGTTGCTGTCAAAACTTGTGTACAAGTCTTTGTGTGGACATACACTTTAATTTTTTTTTTGGTAGATTCCTAAGAATGGGATTGCTGGAACATATGGTAAATTTATATTTAACTTATGAAGAAACTGCCAAATTGTTTTCCAAAGCGGTTACAACATTTCTGTCTACTTTCTGATTCTTTTTTATATATTCTTGATCTTAGAATCTAAGTGCCAGGGAACTAGTCCTTAAAAAATTCTGCATATAGGGTTCTGCATATTTGATATCTAACGATTATCACATAGTCATGTCTGTAGATATTAAGTCGGGAAGAGCCCCATTTTAACATCTTATTATAATACAGAGATTGATTCTCAGCACAAGCACCTCTTAGGAGAAGTTAAGCACTCCTTAAAAATGCGCTCCCATGATTCTTTAGAATGAACAAGAAGACATACATTTTGAAGCTACTGGAAAACGAGATGTATTTGCACAGCATTTCTAATATGTGGCTATTACCAACAATTAATTAGTAAACGATGTACCTAGGCAGGGAATTTTCAATTTGCATATAATAAACAAGAGATCCTAAAAACTCTTCTGGTACCCTGGGAGGGACAGCCTTCCTGATTAAGTATTACTAATGGGCAGTCTGACTTTGAAAGACACTCATGAGTGCATCAGTGATGGCAAAGTTATAAATTAAAAGCCCCCGGATGGAGGAAGAATGGAGAGAAACACTGGATACAATCTCCATGTGGATTAGAGGAAACTATTCTATTGTTTCTTGCTTTTATCAGCTTAATAATCCTGTTGGGGTTTCTGAAAAAGGTTGAAGCCAATGTCTTATGACTCCAGTGATTTTTCTTGGTGTTCACTGGAGGGGAATGGGAAAGACAATGTGTAGATTTAATCAGCATTTGATTTTCCTCAATCCCTTTGCATGTAGAGAGGAGCAGCTGGTAGTAGGTAATCTTGCCCTTGGGAATTATCAAGTAAAAGAAAGAGACAAGCAGCAGCTTTTACAAAGGCAGCTTTTATGAGACTGAGCTAAAGAATCACCAGGGAAGCAGCTGGGTTCACCATTTTCATCCAAGTAATTACTGGAAGAGATAGATGGTTTTCAAGGTCAGTGGTAGAAAGAGGAACTAATGGCCAGCCCTTCCTCTGGGAGAACGTTCACAGGAGAGAGGATGGATGAAGATGTCAATTTCCCTGTTTGCTTGAAAGCAGCCAGGGTATGTTCAGAATCCGGTGGGAAAGACCAGAGTTCAAATCCTGCTTCTACCAGCTCTTAGTTATGTAACGTTGGGCACACGTATTAACCTCTCTAAGCCTTAGTTTCTTCATTTGCAACGTGGAGACAATAATACCCATCTTGAAGGTGAGCATTAAATGAGATAATTGGCTAGAACTTATTTCCATCCCCTCTCTAGAAACTAACTCAACTTTTTTTTTTTTGGCATCTGCTAATCCCAAACTCCCACTCCATCCCTCCCCCATCCTGCCTCCCTGTTGGCAACCACAAGTCTGTTCTCTATGTCTGTGAGTCTCTTTCTCTTTCGTAAATAAGTTCATTTGTGTCATATTTTAGATTCAGTATATAAGTGATATCATATGGCATTTGCCTTTCTCTTTCTAACTTTCTTCACTTAATATGATTTTCTCTAGGTCCATCTAATTCAACTAATTTATCTAGAAGTCTCCATCAAAGACAGTCAACATCTAGCTGTCCTTCTCTTTTGAAATTCTTCCCATTGAAGATGTTTTGTTAAATGATGTTTTCTGGTTATCATAGCCACTGTAACAAATCAGACCTTCAAAACACATCACCTTCAAAAATTGAGTCAGGGAATTCCCCGGCAGTCCAGTGGTTAGGGCTCTGCGCTCTCGCTGCCAAGGGCCTGGGTTTGATCCCTGGTCGGGGAACTAAAATCCCACAAGCCACACAGTAAAAAGGAATCAAAATAAATTAATCTCTTCTTGGAATCAAAATTCACTGAAGGCTTATTTATTGCATAGCTACTCCTGTGATCAAAACCAATTAGTGATACTATTCCCTCTGTATCAATTTCTTTCTTTTAACAACCTGTCTTAAATAAATGTTAAAATTAAATATACTCAATAAAAAGAAAAGAGATAAAGGAAGGGTGATCAGGAGACTTAGGGCAACCTTTCCAGTAAAAAGTCACGATCCCTTGCCTTGGGCTTCCCTAGTGGCGCAGTGGTTAGGAATCCACCTGCCAACACACAGGACAGGGGTTCAAGCCCTGGTCCGGGAAGATCCCACATGCCGCGGAGCAACTAAGCCCTGTGCCACAACTACTGAACCCACATGCCACAACTACTAAAGCCGCGTGCCTAGAGCCCGTGCTCCATAAGGAGAAGCCACTGCAATGAGAAATCCACGCACTGCAACGAAGAGTAGCCTCTGCTCACCACAAGTAGGAAAGCCTGCACACAGCAACGAAGACCCAACGCAGCCAAAAAAAAAAAAGATCCCTTGCCTCTTGTAACTATCAAATAAATAAATAAATAAATATTTTAAAATGAAGTTTTAAAATGTGTACAAATTACGTTCATCATAGTGTCGTTTACATTTTTTAAATGGAAACAACTTCTGTGTTTAAAATTTAAAATAGGGGGTAATAAAATAAATTACAATGCTTTCATAATATGGGATATTATACAGACAAAACTACGCTGAAAGGTTTTTTAATGACATTGGAATGCTGAAGAAAAATAGCAGATAGTAATGGCAGGACTGATACATATATTCTTGGCTTGTTAAAAAAAATTGTACACAGAGAAACACTGGAAAAGGTAAATCAACATATTAACAACAAACACATGACTTAGCTTTCAGCCTGACATTGTGGCTTGGACTTGTTCCAGGGAGAGCTGGTCTTCCCTGTGGCTAAACTAGGGCCTCTTGCTTCCCTGGGCCTCTAAAAAAGACATGTCTAATGTTATGTGGAGGTGGAGTTTGGGACAGTTTTGGGGTTTTTTTGGTTTTTTTTAGTACGCGGGCCTCTCACTGTTGTGGCCTCTCCCGTTGTGGAGCACAGGCTACAGATGCGCAGGCCCAGCGGCCATGGCTCACGGGCCCAGCCGCTCCGCGGCATGTGGGAGCTTCCTGGACCGGGGCATGAACCTGTGTCCCCTGTATTGGCAGGCGGACTCTCAAGCACTGTGCCACCAGGGAAGCCCTGGGACAGTTTTGCATGCCCGTCTTTGAGTGCTATTAAAGCAATACTGAGCCAAACCTGGTTGCTGTTACAGACCACTCTGAAAACCAACTGTACCATGTACGTTTATTACACAGCAGTCAAAGAACTGGATTCATAGAATCAGGAAGAGCTTTCTGTGTGTTTGGGGGGTGGGGAGGAATACACACACACACATTAGTTTCCTTGAAAGTCATAGTAATCAGTGTTTCAGAGTGTGTTCCAAACTCACATAATCAGGATCCCCTGGATCTTAGATAAAATGCAGATTCTTGGGCCCAGTCCCACATCTATTGAGTCAGTCTCTGGGATGGCAACCTGAATTTTAAACAACCTTTCAAATGAGACATTCAAACTAAAGCTAGAGAAACTGTTTTCAGAGAGGCAAGTTCCCATGTGTGACCAAAAGAAGTTATGTTCCCTCCATTCTCCGCACACATGTTTATTTTCCCCATGTTTATTTGGGCACATTCTATGTTGACAGTTAAAAGTCATTAAAGAAGCCCCAGATAGCTGAGTTGAACTTTTCTGTGAACAGAGAAAGTAATCTCATGCATTGGGCCTTAAGCCAATTTTGTTATCAATGGGAGAAGAAAGAGATCTTCAGAAAGCCGTGCATTTGTGTCACTTGCTCCATTTTCCATCAAAGATGGCTATTACTTCAATTTCAGCCTTCTGGCCTCCAGTTTTTAAAATTCTGTTCTTTCAAGTATCAACAGTAACAAGTGTTATATTGACAGAGAGTTTGGGGAGAAGGTTCAACTCAGTATTATTTTTCTTTCTTAACAATGCTCTTTATTCTGGTTTTCTTCCTTTATTTTCTTATTAAAAATTTTTATCCTATTTTCCACTTATTAGAGAATAATCAGTATACTTCCTAATTTTTTCCTTTTTAGGCTTAAAATAAAATCGATTTCATTATACATACAATTAATGCTCGATATTAGGACCTCAAGCCCATTTGGTCTTGCTCTCCCTCTTGGGACAAGGCTGATTCCCCCCTAAGGGCTTATAAATGGGCCCGGCTGCAGTTTGCAGGTGCAGTCATTTTGCTGGAGGCCCAGTCAAGATTTACATATGCAAATGTTGTGTGGATGTGCCCAAACGGAGTAATTGTGCATGCAAATAGGTGATTAAATAGACAATTACCAAATCTGCATGAACGAAGGGAAGTTGTGCATATTCAAAAAGCAGGGGGCACCTGAACATTATGCAAACAGGCAGCTTTCCTCAAAGCCTGTGAAAACTTGGCCCCTGGGGCCTCAGAGTTGCATAAATCCCAGAGCAAGCTGATCTCAAGTTGCACAAGTGGAATTTACTCTTTGACCTCAGCTGCCATGGTAATGATCAGAACTCTGACAAGGTCATCTTCAGGAAGTACCATGGCAAAAGGTTTGATTTCTGCCATTTCTTTCTGTATACTAGATTTAAAGCAGAAATTTAAACTTAATATTCTTTTATGACCGGTGGTAAGAAATGAGTTTTGGATATTTCAGTATGCTCACTCTTTGAAGCCAAGCCTCAGAGCAGGTACAGAGAATCAATCCAAGTTAAAGTACCATAACACAATGGATGCAACTTGGTAATGCTCTTTCCCACAACTGCCCTGCCAAGATTGAGAGTGGAACTTATTTGATCTTAGGTAGCAGTTTTTAGTCTGTCCTTGAGGGCTAAAGAAAAACACCCATTGGTTTTAATTGCTCATTTCTTCACAATTTGAGATCTCAGGGCTCCTCTACGTCCCACATAACAGTGATGGATGGTGTTGTCAGTGGAGTACATCAGTGAGAAATGATTTCACGTAACTGGGGGTTTTCCTGAGAAAAGATTAGTGGTGATGCCTAGACTAGACCACTAGGTGCCAAAGAGTTTGAGGCAGCAAAAAAGCGCCAACTGCTGAAATTCTCATACTTTTTACCAAGATATTTCATCTCCAGGGTCTTCTACTAGGATGTTTTCCCACGTCAATTTTACATGAACTGCTTAGAGTCTTTTAGTTTACAGTGTAAGAAGTGATATTAGTAGAGACCATAAAATCAATTACTCAACTCAGTCAATAAACTGGGTAAGTGAAATAATTTCTTTACTTAGCACCTGTCAGAAGGAGGTTTCAAGACATTTGTACCGGGGCTCAGAAGTGAATGGAATTAGCCCTGTTCCACAGAGGAAGTAGCCAAGTCCCCTGTGTAGAATATCAGGGAGCGCCATAAGGCATGCAGATGTGGAGAAGCACCTGGCAAAGGAGATGCTCAGACACCAACTTCCAAAGGCTCTCGCAGCATTATCTTCCACACGGGTGCGTTAGAAGCTAATCCAGGACGCCCCCAGAACTGCAAGTTACACGTACATAGTCCATTTGTCCAGGAATGCATGTAGTGGAGAAACTTACTTTACCAGTTTAGTCTCAGAAGCCGGAGAAAGCTGATAGTTTTACCAAGTATAAATGGAATTGTCAATTCTTCACTTTTCACAAGATCTAAATAGGTTTTTCACCAATTAATCAAAAACCAGGGACACAAATACTGCAAAGCAGTATATATGTATATGTGTACACACATATGTGTGTGTGTGTAAAATATATGTATATATTTGTAGATATATGTGTGTGTATTTTCATAATAATACTAAAATTGTATTTACCTTTTTCACTCTAGCGCCATTTTCACTGATGCTAAAAAAGCCGTGGTGAGTAAAATTGCTGATGCCTTAGTAGGAATCAAGGCAGTGCCACCAGTATCATTGTATACTTCACAGAAAAGGAAAAAAAAAGAGGCAACCCCCACCCCCAGTTTCACTTAAGAATGCCCTTGAGAGCTTCCCTGGTGGCGCAGTGGTTGAGAGTCCGCCTGCCGATGCAGGGGACACGGGTTCGTGCCCCGGTCTGGGAAGATCCCACATGCCGCGGAGCGGCTGGGCCTGTGAGCCATGGCCGCTGGGACTGCACGTCCGGAGCCTGTGCTCCGCAACGGGAGAGGCCACAGCAGTGAGAGGCCCGCATACGGCAAAAAAAAAAAAAAAAAAAAAAGAATGCCCTTGAGGAAAAATAAAATGCATGTTCATTTTATTAAATCTCTACCTTTGAGTACACATCTTTTTAATAGTCTATGTGATGAAATGATAAATACACATAAAGCACTGCTAAGCTGCATACAAAAGTATGTTGGTTGCCTTAAGGAAAAGCACTGGTGTGTTTGTTTTAGTTGCAAGCTGAACTAGATACTTTTTCCATGAAACATACTTTAACTTGAAAGAAAAACAGACAAACTCTGGTTATTCAGAAATAGATACTTTGCAGATTTTTTTTTAATGTAAAGTGAGCTTGTCACTTCAAGGAAAATAGCTGATGGTATTTGTTGCCAATAATAAAATTAAAACTTTCAAGCGAAAATTAGAATTTTGAAAACTGTAATGCACCACTCTGAATTTAACAGCTTCCCAATATTTAGAGATTTTTCTGATGAAATCCGTGGTAATATAATTGAATATAATTTTTAGAGATTATAAAATGAAGTATCAATTTGAAAAACAATATAATTCAGTAGTGAGCCAATATGTTCCAAATGACCAATGCATGATGTTACAAAGTTATTCGTGGGTAAAAGATCCATCCAAAGCGCAAGATAGAAAAATATATTTTAATGTTATAGAGTTCAAAATGTTTACTGATATGGGTTTTGATTGCACATTACAATTAACTTTTAAGAAACTATTAATTGTGGAGTTTTGGTCTAGTGTCAAAGAGGAATAGCCACAATTATCTAGAAAATATGTTAAAATGGTCTTCCTCCTTCCAACTCTATATTTCTATGAGATCTGGGTTTTTTTGTTTCCATACACTTCTACCAAAACAACATATCATAACAGATTTAGTGCCAAAGCAGGTATGGGAATCCATCTGCCTTCTACTAAGCCAGACAATAAAGAGATTTGCAAAAAAGTGTAAAATACTGCCTCTCTTCTCATTCATTATTTGTTTTGGAAAAACCAGTTATTTTTCACAAAAATATGATATTTATGTTATCATGTAATGGGTTTATTATTGTTCTTTTAAATAAATATAATAAATATTTTAAAATTTTTGTGTTAAGTTCAAACATGGTAAACATTAGTAGATAAAATCCATATAAACAAATCCCCTTTGAGGTCCTCAATAATTGTTAAAAGTGTAAAGGTGTCCTGAACCTAAAAAAGGTTTGAGAACTGCCAGTTAAAAGCAATGGTTTGTAAACATGTTTTTAACATCAGAACTCTGTGCTCAAAGGAAATTTTATGTAAGTCTAATTTACAAAAATATAAAATCAGAGTTGCTCTGGTTCAATGGGGAAAAAGGAGCCAAAGGCACCTGTTTTACCCCTCCTCTACCCCCTCCCACCCGCCCTTAGTCCCTCTATAATCCCAGCTTCAAAAACCTGTGCAGAAGCATCAATGGATGTACCAGGCAGGCGGCAGGAACTGTGGAATCCCAGGCTTGTGGGGTGGAGAAGGATGCAAGGGTGAACTGTTAAGATGAGTGATGGGGGAGCATCTAAGCAGATTGTAGACGTGAATGCCTTCGCTGTCTCCTTTTCAGTCCATCAAATGGCAAGCACTCAGGAGTCCAGAGATCTCTTACTTAAAAATACTTATCTTATGGCTTCTGATCTCGTAACTATGTGTGGAATCACTGGTGAAGACACCCAAAAGTGATTAACTGACTTTATGAAGAGAGGTGGTGTCTGAGTGTAGGTGTATGAGGAACATTCTTGGCACATTCTTTCCTCTGAATTATCAGTGTTCGTGTGGGCAATTGAGGATTAACTTCCTCCCGAACTGTGGGACAAAATACCATTTTGGAAGACCAGGGAATGGAATGAAATACAGAAACACACAAGAGAGGGAGATAACAGTAGCAAGACTAGGGATGAGAATTCTTCCAGGCAGTTCTGTGCTCTGGACAGACAGTAGTGGCAGGGGGATGATAATGCCGGATAAAAGGAACTTGCAAGTCTTTATCTTTAGCTCTGACCTCTGTCCTGCTATCCAGAAACCACAGTCTCCAACTTCTGGGCTTTCACTTAGTTATCTCAAAGGTATCTCAAATTTAATTTGCCCCTGACTCACTGTTGCATTGCTTCTGGATCTGTGTCCTGTTGTCATTACATCACCATCATTCACTCTGTCAATAAATCCAGATCCCCTGGAGTCCTGATGATAAAGGTTTAATATCCTTGGAGTGAACAATTGTCATCATCATTCAATGTCTAGAGCTCCCTTTACATTTGGGGAGAATCCACCAGAATTATTAGCATGTATTCCCCTCCCCTCTCCCTGTGCATTCAGGCTTCGCATCCAGAATTCTGAGCCAAATAGGTTCAACAGAATTGGAACAGAGTACAGACTCAGGGTAGCAGGTTTAGAGGGAGTCGTGCCGAGTAGCAGCAGCCATGCTGCTGCATCTGGGGCTTATTTTTCCTCTAAGATAGTGGAAATCCTCCCTGCTTGTAATTGTCCAGAGGTTCCTTTGCTGCACATTTTCTAAATCTGATTCTCAAGCCTCAAGTTGATTATCCAGACCAGTCAGATAAAATCCTTCCAATAAAATCCTTTCTTCATACATAGCCAGAGTCAGTTTTTCTTAATTGCAGTTAAATTTTCTTGAATTATGTATGCCCTATTTCCTTTTTATGTTATCTTTTAGATTTCTTGCCTCCAGATCTAATTTATCTCCCCTAGTTTAAACCCTTATCATCTGGACAAGGGTCATTGCTTCTCCCTTACGTCAGTCTTTCCTCACTCCAAACCAACCTCTTTCCAACGATCTTATCAGAGCATTATTCCCCTGTTGAAGAACAAAAGCGACCAGATCTTCATGGCTCCTTTTGCTTACAGAATAATATTTGAACATCTACACAGCATTCAAGGTCTTTTAATCTCCTCTCTAATATCTAGCACTCAGCTCCTTGGCAACAGCAGCCAATTCAAAATTATCTTTGTAGCCCAAGGACCTAGCACATTTCCTGGCAAAGAGTAAGATGCAATAAATGTCTGAAATAGATGAAAGAATGAATTAATGACTTATTTTTTACTCAGAAACTTTGTGTACTAGATACAACTATTTGCCACTAGTCACAAATATTTGCCACTAGACACAATTATTATTTCCCAAATTCTATAGAAACAGTCATGTCTTTTTATACTTATGAAAAAGTATGTATAATGTATGTTATGAAAGGTTTTTTCCTCATAGTACTCTGTTTGCATTGCTGGTATCACTTATCACAATGTATTATAGTCAGTTAGATTCTGCCTGCCTTATGCAGTAATACATCAGGCCTCCCAGGGCAAGAGCCATGTCTTATTCATCTTTGGACCCTTAACGTTTAAGCATGGAATAGATGCTTCATAGATTCATGCTGAACTTGCCTACCAGAGAAGTGTGTGGTTAGGAGGGAGTGGATGAATTCTGCTTGACAATAATTCCACTTCCCAAACTCCTGCAAGAAAGCTCAATATTTCTATGTTAAATGCGATCTTTGCTGTAGGTTTTTGGTCCATGGCCTTTGCCAGATAAGGCCTCTACCTTTTGTTCCCTGTTGCTTGAGAATGATGACCCTGAGGGTGTGATATTTGAATATGGGAAACCTTGACCTCAACATTTCCTCCCATCCCAGACAGCAGAGTTGCTGGGCTGTGGTACTCACACTGTAAACTGCACAGACAAAATTAAAATAAAATCTCCAAACTATTTCTGATAACAAAGAGGGTTCTGAAAGCCTATGAACATCTCTATAATTATCTCCAGTGAAACCTTCTTATTAAATTTTAAACTCTTTTCATTTTGGCTTCTGTCACATGAAGAGGGTGGGTGGGAATGAAGCCTGGGAAAATTATGAAGTTGTTAATCCTGTTTATGTTCATTCAGCACAGACTTTGGGCTTAAGAGGTGTAGTGCGTGTAGGAAGGTAATTGAAACATCTTTATGAATGAAACCCACTAGTAATTAACAGATGCTATGGCTTGTTTTCCTTTGGCTGGAAAAGGGAGAGGGGTCAACCACAAGCAATGCATTTTCTATCTTGTCTCACGTGGACAACTGTGAAATGTTTACTATGTTTATCAATTTTTTTGCATAAGCAAAACAAGGAATTTTATTTAATTATTTTCTATATAATGAGACTAAGATATACTGAGCAATGTAAACGTTACCAACATTATGAATTGGTTTCCAGTGGTTATCAACCTATCTTGGAGATCCTCATTTAAGAGTCTTTCTCCCAGGTCCTGCAGCTCCCTTTTTTTAGGGGTGTCTCAGTCAGAAGAGCTATGCCATGAAGGCCCAAGAGGCATGGACAAACAGCAGCCTGGGCATGCCAAGTGGTGATATCTGCTCATCCATCATTCCATTTAGACAAATGAAAGATTACAGTCCCATGAGAAAAGGCAGCTACAGCCACACAATGCTTTGTGCACAAAGTAAATTACTAGTTTCCTGTGATCTTTCTGACAAGTAAATTACTGCAGAAAATAGCATAGATGGGAACACAATGACAAAAAAAAAATGCAGAGACTTAGTCCTTCAAAAGAGTTATTAGACCTCCAATACAACCATTTCTAAAGAACTCCAGAACCTCACCACCACCCTAACAGGAGGGGACATTTTTTTCCCCTCATCTTCCTATAGCATATCTTGAAGAAAAATAATACATGACTGGCAGAGTTGGAAGTGGATTTCTCAGTGATCAAATATGCTTTTTTTGTGATCAAGAAGATGTTTAAGAAGACAAGAGAGGACATTGCTGCAAGAACTGCTGCGCCCACAGTCAGATCATCCTAGCTTGGCACCGAGGACCACAGGGATAGAGTATGTTCTGCACAAGAAAAGATAGCCTCTGAGAAAGTAAAGATTATTCATACATACATACATCTTAACAGTTTCTGACTCTACCTATTATTTTTGTTCAACAATAAAACGTAAATTCTGGGACTTCCCTGGATGTCAAGTGGTTAAGACTCCGCACTCCCAATGCAGGGGCCACGGGTTTGATCCCTGGTCAGGGAACTAAGATCCTGCATGCCATGCCACACAGCCAGCCAAAATAATAATAATAATAATAATAATAATAATAATAATAATAATAATTTTGTTTATTATGTGAAATAAGAGAAAGCTGTCTTATTAGAATTCATTTCCCATTGCCTATTCAAAGCCTAAGCTCTAAAACACCCTCTAAAAGTTCTATGAACCTCCAGGGCATAACAATAAAAGGTTTATTAGCTAAGTCAAATGGAGCAGACTAGGGGAAGGTATTGAAGATAATAGAAGTAATAAACAAATCACAAATATCGTAAATTTCTGAGTTTCAATTTCATCAGGGAAATATCTTGAAGTTGACAGACTTCATAAAATTTTAGAGTCAAATAAGGTTTTTAGCAAGACTTAGTGACATAAAATGACCTACCCAACACCTAAAATATTGCACGGTGGTGCTGACACCAGAATCCCAGAAACTCTGTTGAGTTTCCCCCTACTAAAGTAGGGATTTCTTCCAGAAATCTTAGGGCAGGGTGCTAGAGCCAATAAAGCACTTAACAAGAAAGGCTGCTCCTAATCCAGCTCAACTGATCTCTTCTTGTGTGACCTTGGGCAAGGGGCATAAACTCTTTCAAGCCCATTATCATAATTTTATATTTTAAAAAAATCACTCTTGCTTAAACACTCAAAACCTCAGAAAGTAGAACTCATCCAAAGTGGCTAGTAAGGCATATAGTAAGTGGATTAAGAAACACATGGACATAAAAAATACTAGAATCTTTTCCCAAGCTGGTGGCCTCTGAGGTCCTAAGTGGTTGACAGCAATTCCTTCTCGTTCACACTGTACTGCCTCAGTTTCCATTTTCTTATCACAGTTGGTTTGTTCTGGCATTGAGTCCCCTTCCATGGTCTTGACAAAACTGACCTAAGAGCACAAAATCATTGATAGCTGTTTAGACACCAAACACATCACTTCTTCCATTACATTTAAATAGTACCATTTAAATTCAATTCAACAAACATCTTTGTGCCCTTGTTGGATAAATAAGACTTTGTCCCTGCCTTTGGAGACTCAAGGCTTTGTGCAGAAGATAGATACTTTATCAGAAAATGAACTTTGGGACTATAGTATAGCTTTAGGTCCTCTGTCTCTTTGTCAATTTTATCCCCAATAATCCTACATTTCAAGGTATTTGGTAGGAACACATTTACACAGTAAGGGAAGAAGTTCTCTTCATTTGAAAGAGCAAGCAGAATGGCCAGTCTTGAAAAGGTTCAATTCTTTAGGCCCTTTCCTGTAAGCTGTTTATTTGAGAAGCAGAGGAATTTAGTGCTTACTCAGTTACAGTAGACTGTTCCTATCTGAGTTGGTTGAGTAGATATCAATGTGTGATTCTAAGGTGGGGCCTATGAATGTGTATTTCTAACAAATTCCCAAATGATGCTGGTGCAGGACCACATTTGAGAGCCCCTGGTCTAAGCAAGCAATATTCAAACTGAGACATGTATACATTTAGGGATACAGAAAAACTTTTCCAGGAGTACTAAGGAGTCGATAATTTTAATGGGATCAAAGTTTCAGATCCTCAATTTCTATATTACTCTTTCCTAATAAAGTAATTCATCTGAGAATTCATCAGTGGTTCTACTTTTCTGCACCCCCTTTTGTGACTGTCCTCCCACTTTGCAAAAGAAAACCACAACCCTCCTCATCAGGAAAAAATTCAAAGAATTGAGTGAGATTACTATTAAAAAATTCCTTCCATTTTTAATCTACTTATTTATGTGAATAAGGTTTCTTACCGCTTATGTTTATTTAAACAAAATAGGAATAGTATTAAGGCTGAACTCTGTCTTATTCTAGCTTAGGTAATTTTTATTCATGGATCCATGAACCCATTAACAAATAAGACTCATTCCTTCTTATTAAGGGATATCTTTCAAGAAAAATTTTCTCCTTGTTATTATTAATCTGGTCAATATTTTAATGTATGTATTTACAACAAATGTGTATGAAAAACAATTGTAATAATAACTAAATCTAGAAAAATATTTTAAACTATGGACTATGGTTACAAAAATAAAAATAATATTTAAATATATAAATATTATTGCAGCATGAAAGTATGATAATATTATGAATAAAAAAATTTCAAACATAGGATATTAGGATAGGATACTGTGAAAAACTAAAATGGAAATATTTGGTCAAGGAAAAATAAAACAATGTATAATTTCATACTGTTAAAGCAGAAGTCACTGTACAGTTTTAAGACAGATGAGAGTGGATATCAACTTGGTAAGGTATTTTGACTATTTGGATAATTTTAAAAGGGTAATTAATATTTTTCTTTTAAAATGTCCTTGTTTACAGTATGACACAAATTATATTTCTTGCCACTGCTTAAATCTGAGATAAAAAATTTTATTTCTACCTAAAATATGTGATGGTTTTCATGTTTTTGGGTTTTTTTCCCACTCTTCTTTTTAGGAGGTACTTCAACGAAAATTAGAAGACCACTGTGCTTGATTGTGCTTGCAGCCAGGATAAATTGGTGTCTCTGAATCAATCATTACTGATTTTATTAATTTTCTGCAAGTTACTCAAATAACTTTCTAAACTTTTGATAGCTGACTCCAGGGTGAGGACATCCTTAAGACCCTTGGGGGGTGTGAGGAGCTCACCTGTGTGGTGCAGTGAGGCTTCCTGTCCTAACTTTGATTGACATCTCAGAGTTATCCTTTCAAAAGTTTCCGTATACCCTCTCTCCGTAGGCATATGAGAATGGGAGTAAAAGGCACATTCCACAAAACATTAAAACATTTAAAAGATCAGAACTGATGCTTACTATGAGAGAAGAGAGAGGAGAGAGAAGGGGAGGAAGACAGACAAATGCATCATCCTTCCAAAAGTTAACAAGTTTCCAACAAAAACTCTATGAACTAAGCGAGACAGGAATATAAAGACAATAGATTGATTGTCTTCAGTATTTAAGATGATGATTTAGGCAGTGATCCTCCCCCTTGTAGGAGGGCTGGGCTTTGAAGTTTGGGGTGACCATGGCTATATGCAGCATCACTGTAACTTTATTAGAACAGCGAGCAAGCCGGGTTATTTGGCATCTTAGATGCATATTCTTTCTGTTATTTCTACCCTCCTATAGTTCCCAATTTCTGATTACTATGTGCCAGGTCAGTCAGCTACCATCATATTCAATTTCCTCAAGATTGGTTAAAACTTGTCTCTAAAGTCCCACTGGTTAAAAAGTCTCTTGACTTCCAAGTTGTGCTTGAGAGTGTCCCCAGGGCATTTCTCTGTCTTTCATTGCTTATCATTAACACCAGTCACCTCACCACACAGAAGTTTACCTGGGGCTGCAAAGCCAGGGTCAAATGTATGGGCAGCTTTTCCTGGTATAATGAATTTCTAATGTAGAACATCTTCTATGCATGAAAATTGCACATGGCTGACAGTTAAAAAAAATATCTTTCCACGTACAAAGTCAATTTCAAGATAGGATTTAGCTTTCTTCAACTACCTAACAAAATTAAAATCTTTATGTTTAAAAAAATCACTACTACATATTATGAAAATGAATTTTAATTGATAAATACGATGTAGAAAGTACAAAACATTCTGTTCAAGAAAACCATTAAGAAAATAAAAGATAGACAGAGGGATGCTAATCATTTTGTTTTCATCTAAGACTGAAATGAAGCCAAATAAAGAGGGGTGGGGGAAAAAAAGAAAATAGAAATTAAATGATAATCTTGGATGACTACCTCACAAATATCAGGGAGAAAAAAGGGTTAATTTCTTATCATTGAGTTTTGAGGGGTTTTTTTAATGAATTCTAAATATAAGTCATTACCAGACATATGATCTGTAAATATTTTCTCCTCTTTTGTTTGTCTTTTCATTCTCTTAGTAGTGTCTTTAAAGAGCACAAGTTTTAAATTTTATAAATTCCAGTTTATCAATTTGTTCTTCTATGGATGATACTTCTAGCAACATAGCTAAGAAATTTTTGCCTAATCAAAACATATAAAGATTTTCTATTATGTTTTCTTCTAGAAGTTTTCCAGTCTTTTACTTTATACTTAGGTTTAAGGTCCATTTTGAGTTAAAATTTGTATATTGTGTAATGTATATATTGAAGCTATTGTTTTTTGCATACAAATATCTAATTGGCCCAGCACCATTTATTGAAAAGATATTCTTCCTCCACTGAATTACCTTGATTTTCCATTTTTGTCAAAAATGATTTGCCCATTTATGTGTGGGAATTTCTATTTTGCTCCATCAACCTATGTGTCTACTATTTTACACCAATTCTACACTGTCTTAATTAGTGTAGCATTAAGTCTTGAAATCAAGTACTGTTAGTCCTCCAACTTTATCGCTCCTTTTCAAAGTTGTTTTGACTATTCTAGGGCCTTTGAATTGCCCTAGGAATATTAGAATCAGTTTGTCAATTTTACAAAACGCCTGCTGGGATTTTGATTGGGATTACATTTTTTTTTAATGATTCTTTTTTTAAATTTTTTAATTTATTTTCTTTTTGGCTGCATTGCGTCTTCGTTGCTGCTCTCAGGCTTTCTCTAGCGGCAGCAAGCAGGGGCTACTCTTCAATACGGTGCACGGGCTTCTCATTGAAGTGGCTTCTCATGTTGCAGAGCACAGTTTCTAGGTATGCAGGCTTCAGTAGTTGTGGCTCACAGGCTCAGTAGTTGTGACACACGGGCTTAATTCCCCGCCGCATGTGGGATCTTCCTGGACCAGGGCTCAAACCCATGTCCCTTGCATTGGCAGGTGCATTATTAACCATTGTGCCACCAGGGAAGTCCCTGATTGGGATTATATTGAATCTATAAATCATTTCCAAAAAAAGTGTTATCTTAAAATATTGAGTATTCTGTCCTTTGAACAAAGTATGTCACTAAATTTATTTATGTCTTTTAAATTTCTCTTAGCAATTATTTATAATTTTCAGTATGTTGGTCTTGTTCTTCTTTTTTCAGATTTATCCCAACATATTTCATACTTTTTATGCTTTTATTTTTTAAAAATTTTAAAACTTTTTTATGCTCTTTAAATTGTATTTTAATTTCAATTTCCTATTGCTTGTTGCTAGTATATAGAATTATACTTGATTTATGTATTCAGTTTATCCTACATCCTTGATAAACTCCCTTATTAATTCTACTAGCTTTTAAAGATTCCATCTGATGTTCTATACTGGCAATCATATAAACCATGAATAAAACATTGTAGTTCTTTGTTTCCAATATGGGCACCTTTTATTTCTTCTTGGTTTATTGCAATGGTTAGAGTGCCCAGTACAATTTTGAATAAAAGTGGTGAGACCACAAATCTTTGACTTCTTCCTAATTGTAGGGAGAAAGTATCAAACTTTCACCATGAGGTATTATGGTAGGGGTTTTGAAGGTACCCTTTATCAGGTAGGGCAAGTTCTCTTCTGTCCCTAGAAGGCTGACAGCATCTTTATTATGAAAGGATGTTAAATTTTGTCAGCCACTTTTTCTGCATCTATGGAGGTGGTCATATGATTTTTCTTAGTTTGTTCATATGGTGAATTACATTGATTGATTTTTCAAATGTTAAACTAACCTTGCATTCCTGGATGAACCCCATTTGGTTGCGATTTATCATTCTTTTTATTTAGTGTTGGATTCAATTTCAAAATAGGCAAAAGATTTGAAAAAACATTTCACCAAAGAAAATATACAGATGGTAAACAAGTACCTGAAAAGTATGTTCAATATTATTAATCATTAGGCAAATGCAAATTAAAATTGCAGTAAGAGGTCTTCCCTGGTGGCGCAGTGGTTAAGAATCCACCTGCCAATGCAGGGGACATGGGTTTGAGCTCTAGTCCGGGAAGATCCCACATGCCGCAGAGCAACTAAGCCCGTGAGCCACAACTACTGAGCCTGCGTGCCACAACTACTAAAGCCCGCATGCCTAGAGCCCGTGCTCTGCAACAAGAGAAGCCACTGCAATGAGAAGCCCGTGCACTGCAACGAAGAGTAGCCCCTGCTCGCCACAATAAGAGAAAGCCCGTGTGCAGCAACAAAGACCCAACACAGCCAAAAATAAATAAATAAATAAATTTAAAATAAATAAATAAATAAAATTACAGTAAGATGCCATGCCACACTTATTGGAATGCAGTGTTAGGGAGAATGTAGAGCAACTGGAACTCTTCAATCCAGCTAGTGGAAATATAAAGTGGTGCAACCTCTTTGTAAAACAGGTTGATACTTTCTCAAAAAGTTAAACATACATATTATCATGTGAGCAAGCCATTCCACTCCTAGGTATTTACCCAAGAGGAATGAAGGCATATGTCCATACAAAACCGTTTACAGCAATAGTTGTAAAAGCTGTATTTGTAATCGCTCAAAATTGGAAACAATCCAAATTTCCACCAACAGGTGAATGGTCAAATTGTTTTATATCCATACAGTGCAATACTAATGCAGCAATAAAAATAAACTATTGATATATGACAGAACATAGATAAATATCTAAATAATCATGATGAATGAAAGAAGCCAGGTTAAGAAAAAAAGAGTACATACTATATAGTACCATTTTTTTTTAAATAAAAATAACCAATAGTGACAGAAATGAAATCAGTAGTTGCCTTGGGACAAGACAGGGTCAGAGTGGGATAGAAGGAGAGGAGCTTTACAAAGAGACACAAGGAAACTTGTAGGGCTAATGAATATAATATGTTCATTACCTTGATTATGGTGAAGCTTTTATAGGTCAAGAGTATACTTTCAATATGTGTAGTTTATTGTATGTCCATCATGTTTCAGTATAACTGTTAGAAGTCAAAAAAAGGGCTAATATTCTTATCTATAAAGAGCTCTTGTAATCCACAAAGAAAATATAAACACAATTGTAAAAATTCAACCTTATTCGCAATAAAAAAAAGTTTAAATTAAAGCAAGAATGGCTGAACCATATGTGTATGTTTAACTTTTCTAGAAACTACCAACCAGTTTTCCAAAAAGCAGTATTAGAAAAATAATGGTACCTGTGTTGGAAAAGGTGCTTGTTGTAAAAGCATACTCACAGTTTGCTACTTTAGTGAAAACTGATACAACCTTTCTAAAGTGTAGTTTGGCAGTATATATATATATATATATATCAAGAATGCCACAAGCAATCATATCCTTTGTCCCCAATATTTCCACTCCTTGGAATTTATCTGAAGAAAACAATCAGAGAAAAATAAATAGATTAATGTATCAAATCCCCAAAATACTGCAACTTATAAACAGAATTTCAGGAATACATTAATGTCCAAAAAACAAAGTGTTGCTTAAAGAATTTAAGATATGTTCAAATAATGAAATGTTGTGTAGCTCAGTAATGATCAGGTACTCAAACAATATTTAAAAATATAAAATACATGCATTGCAATATTTAGGATTTAGACATTTATACTATTGTTTCGTATTCATAGGTAAACTCATAGACACATGCACATCTGAATTCTTTTATGATTAGAAGTAAATCTGGGGACTTCCCAGGTGGTCCAGGGGCTAAGACTCCACGCTCCCAATGCAGGAGCCCTGGGTTTGATCCCCAGTCAGGGAACTAGATCCCGCATGACACAACTAAGAGCTGGTGCAGCCAAATAAATAAATATTTTTTTAAAAAAAGAAGTAAATCTAGTGATAAAGCATGACACAACTTTCTTTTATTCCCCTTTATATACTTTTCTGTTTCCAACCCTTTTTTATCATGAAGTACATAATTTTATAAACATAAATCAAAGCTGTGATAAATAATACATAACTTTTGTTTCCTTCTATCATCCATATCTGATGTAGGACACACGTGTCAGGTTTGTGTGTGGAATGGGGAGATGGTACACTGATCAGGAAGACTACACAAGGAATGATTTGAGTTAGTTCTTTTTCTCAGAGGACTAAAATAATCTCAGTTAAAAAAAAATGTACGATTATATACAATGCCTCTCCTTCCACCAGCTCAGCCTTTCCCATTCTCCCCCTTTTTTCAAAAAAAATTTTTTAAGTTTTTATTTATTGATTTATTTGGCCGTACAGCACGGCATGCAGGATCTTACTTCCCCGACCAGGGATCTAACCCATGTCCCCTACAGTGGAAGCACGGAGTCTTAACCACAGGACTTCCAGGGAAGTCTCCCCATCCCCTTTTAATATTGTTTTCTTATGTATCATTTCAAAGCATGTAAAATCTATGTTTTTTGATTTTTGTTTTTTTTCCCTAAGGGAGCTAGAGTGACACTTCTTGCTTCCAGGAAAGCTACTTTAAACCAGCCATGAAGAAAATGGAGAAGGAAATAAAGATAGAAAAATAGAAGTGATGGAAATATTTCAAGGTCAGAGCCAAAAGTTTCACTTTGTCCAGAAGGGAAGGGAGGGACCTGAAAAGAGGAGGAAATCAGTGATTGTTGGCACCACTTGCAGAAGAAGTTTTGATTAAAGGGGACAATTGTGTCACCCATATCCTAAGGTCTTCTCCCTGCTCAGAAAACGACTAGTCCCAAGTCCCGCTCTGGCCCACTCAGATCAGTGACACTGGCTCTGTAACTGACAAACGAATTTCCCTGAGGAACAATTGACAGATCTGAATTATGTCACTGGTTAAGGTTTAGTGACCTTTACCATAAACTGTATTTTATAGGTAAATTAATCAGAACTTTCTGTAATTATAATTCCATATTCTCTAATTTATAGTTTTTTCTTTACAGAGTAGTACAACATTCTTCCTTGTCCCCCTTTATATGATCTGCTTTATGTTAGAGAAATTATTATAGTTCTGATATAAATGTTAAATCTCATATTTGTGGAGGCCTCTCTACCACATTCCCTTTGCCAGTGAACGGCCTTAGAGCATTTTTCTTATAGACAAATTGTATCCTACATATTTGCTGGCGCTAAGCAATCTGCCACATTCTTACATGTCAAGACTTAGCCGTGAATTTACAAGAATGGACACAAACAACCTCAAGTCTTTAGATCTTTGATTATTTTGTTTGACCATTTGAGCTCTTTCCTGCTATGGTCCCTCAGCTGCTCCTGTCACAGGATCCAGCTCTGATGTTAAACACCTGGCATTTCAAGGTTTCAAATGTTCAGACAGGTAATTATATCATGATTACACATCTCTACCATTTACTTTCAGCTTCTAAAAACACATTAGGACCAACAGTGTTTCCTGTCAAAAAAAATTATGTGAATACAAATTTCAGTTGTTTACATTTCAAAGCAACTCTGTAATAATAAACAAATTCTAAGTGGCTTAGAAAATAATTGGATATACATATTTTTGAAAAATATTTTTTAATACTTATTATTAAACTTCATACTGAGTGTCCAGTGACATGTACAGTAACAGATTTGCATCCAGATATATCACTGTGAAATTTCTGACCACTGTAAAAGTAAAGACCATACACACTTCCAGAGAGAAAAGAAATGTTCACCTAGGAATTAGATCAGGTATTAGGATGGCTTTGGAATTCTCAACAATAACTGTAGAAGCTTGAAGACTGTGGAACAGCCCTTTCAAAATTCTGACTGAAAATTATTTACAAATAGAATTCTTTACAAAGCCAGACTATCAGTCAAGGCTGAAGGTAGAACAAAGATATTTTCAGAGGTTCCGGATCTTAAGAAATTTACCTTCTTTGCGTGATTCCCTAGGAAGCTTTCTGAGAGTTTTTTCCCACTAACCCAAGGAAGACATAGCATGGGTGCTAACCCAGGAGAGAAGCAAGGGGATCCCAGTGATGATGGTGCAGAGAATTCCCACAGGACCACAGTGCAGTAGGAGATGCCAGTCCAGGGATAATCAGGAGAAATTTATTCAATAAGAGAAAATTGACTGAACATCTGATAATATCTGAAAATACTGAGAGGGGACTTAAATAATTGGAGGAGAGTTTGGGGTTTCACTACTGATGAGTTTACAGAAAACTAAAAACGGGCAGGACAGTTATTAACTCCAGGGAAAGTTTTTTTTTTTTTAAAGGAAAGTTAATCAGGACTACTTAGATCATAATCATCAACACTGAGTAGTACTCTAACCAAATTAAGATTTAAACATATTAGAGGCTGTCCTCAAGAAGTTGGCATGAGTGGCAGACTGGAGTGATGCAAGAAAGATAAATTTTTTTTTTAAACTGAGCCACACTTTTTAAAAATAATTTTATATTTATTTATTTGGCTGCATCAGGTCTTAGGTGCGGCACGCAGGATCTTCATTGCAGTGCACAGGCTCTTCATTGCGGCATCCGGGCTCCTCTAGTTGTGGCACATGGGCTTCTCTCGAGTTGCAGTGCGCGGGCTCTAAAGTGCTTGGCATCGGTAGTTGCGGCGTGGGGCTCAGTTGCCCGACAGCATGTGGGATCTTAGTTCCCCAACCAGGGATGGAACCCGTGTCCCTTGCATTGGAAGGCAGATTCTTAACCAATGGACCACCAGGGAAGTCCCAAGAAAGATAAATTCTTATCTTAAAGTAGGAAATCAATAGATAAGGGCAAAGAGTAAAAAAGTCAAGGGAGGGATAATCACGCATTGAGAGATGTAGAGGTAATAGAAAAACAAAGGGCAAACACAGTAGAAAGTGGTTGCCTTTGGATATTTGAGCAGGACATCATTAGTTTGCAACAAACTCCATAGAAATAGTAAGCTTTTTAAACCATGTGTGTCCACAATTTTTATAGAACTATTTATGAAAATTTGAACGAAAGGTGGTGACGAACATTAAAGAAAAAATGTTGATGTCTAGTTGTTTTTTCTTCTCATTACTTCTATTTAGTATATTAATTGTCTTGAGCACCTTCTTTGTCCTTTTGGTACACAGAGATGATACTGGATATACTCCTTGCCCTCAAGTTTTTACAGTCCAGCAGAAGTGATATAGTATATAGTAATTATAAAAAGTAGAAAATCACAAGCATCAAGAGAGATGGACAGGGCTTCCCTGGCGGCGCAGTGCTTAAGAATCCACCTGTCAGTGCAGGGGATACGGGTTCGAGCCCTGGTCCAGGAGGATCCCTCAAGCTGCAGAGCAACTAAGCCTGTGTGCCACAACTACTGAGCCTGTGCTCTGGAGCTCATGAGCTACAGCTGCTGAGCCCACGAGCCACAACTACTGAAGCCCACGTGCCTAGAGCCTGTGCTCTGCGACAAGAGAAACCACCACAATGAGAAGCCCCTGCACCTCAACGAAGAGTAGTTCCTGCTCGCAGCAACTAGAGAAAGCCCGCGCGCAGCAAAGAAGACCCAACACAGCCAAAAATAAAATAAAATATATTAATTTAAAAAAGAGAGAGAGATGGACAAAATGCCATGAAATTTAGAGGGAAAATATCACTTGCAGCTGAAGGAGCCTCAACGGAGGAGGAGGCATCTTCGTGGTCCTCAGCATGGGCAGGCTATCAAGAGATGCAGGGGCGGGCCGGGCCAGAGTTAGGGAGGGGTAGGTGAGGAGGGGTAGAAAAAGCTCAGGAAGTTTGCAGGAGGCCTCATGGGGTGGAGTTTGTTGTAGCCCAGAGCATGTGTAGGAGGAATTAAGCTGGGAAGGCAGGCTGCAAATATATTGTGGAGGCTGGTTGTGCCAGCTTAGTGGTTTCTGGGGATTCAAATGCTTTTCCCATGTACTTTGACCCTTTGTTTTCAGATATGTAAATCTGCAGAAAGAGATGGGGAAGTGTAGCTATTGCATTATTCATAAAGCATGCTGTCTCTTAAAGTTCCTTCACCTACTGAAGCTTCTTATATCCCACAAGAGGCTTTACCAGTCTCTCTAATTAAACTTTCATTTCCCAAAGGTTTTTTTTTCATGTTATGGACACCTTTATACAAGAAAAACTGAGCCGTATTCCTCCCTCAACTCAACCTAAGCCTTTTTCTTCCCCCAAAAGTTAGAGAATGGAATGAAAGTAAACATTCTCAGCTTCCTGAATTCTTCCACATTTTAAGTGATTTTTGAAACAATTTTGATTTTGTATTGGATTGGCAGCATCAATTTATTAATATCAGGCGTACCAAAAAAATGTTTTCATATGATAGGGCAGGCTTGTGTTGAGGCCCTTTTGTCTTGCCTTTCTCACATCCCACTTTTCTATTGAGTTCTGGAAGGACAAACTGACTCTATGATCCTATGGGATCACCTCACTGCATCCCCCATCTATAGGAGTATGTCAGAAGCTAAATATCCCTTTTAGGGTAGCCGAGTTAAATTCCCTTACAAATAGTTGCCCCTATAAAACCATAAGAGAAGCTAAGAGAAGAGCCATTAGGGAAAATTTATCTGAACCTCCCATGTCTGAGCCTTTGCTCTGGTTTCCATCCAATTAGGTCTCTTTAGCTCCCAAATTGGCTTTCTCCCAACTCTAAGCTTTGGATTTTTAACCCTCTATAGACAAGTCTGGGCATTCTATTGTGTGTGGATCCCTTTCACTGACCCCTCTGGAAACTGCTCACAAAGCATACTTCCAGATTATGGATTTAATATGACTTCTGATATTGCAATCTATACAGTGACCCAGCACATCCCAGATTCTCTTTGTAGCTGAGTATGGGGCTTGATAGAAGTAAAACAACGAAGGCTGGTTTAAGAATTAAGTCCATTTAGCCAGTGTACTTGTTGAACAATGCCCCTACTTTGGGGCCTGGTCTTTTATTTCCATTTCCTTATTTGTTTCTATGGAGCACAGCTAAATATCTAGGCAAGCCCAAGTCTCCTACCTGCTGCTTCTGGACCAGAGTTTGTGGCACTTAACAACTAATCTAATGCTGGAACTTCTAACCCGGCACCAGGGCCTTAGTAGGATGAAGCCTAGGGAGCAAAATTGATCCGATTACCTGATCCTCAGCTTGTTAGAGGAACCATGATGACAGTTGAAAATCTAAGTAACAGCTCCATCTATTTAATATCTAGATCCCAAATAAATACCAGAGAAATTATGAAACCAAGAAAAAAAAAACTAAGCAGAGGATAAAGAGAAAGGAGAAGCAACCAACAATGTCAGTTATTGGTTTAGGGATTTATTTACATTTTGTCATTTAACTTGGACAAAACTCTTTAAAGAGAAAGGTGTGTGAGGTGGGAGGGTACTAACGCTTTTTGAACACTATATTAGTCAGCTTTTGCTGTGGTAATAAACAAGATCAAGATCTCAGTTGTTTTTAACAACAAACCATGTATTTCTTGCTCTTGAGTCTGGAGGTTGGCCCTGACTCTGTTGGGCTCTGCTGGACTCAGCTAGGTTTGGATGGACTTCACATGCCTTCATGTTTGGGGAACACTAACTGGGGTATGCTTATTATGGTGGAGGGGAGAATCTCCAGAGGAGTGAGCAGAATCACATGATACCCTAAAAGTCTCTGCTAGGACCAATCACTTCCACTGACATTCTACTGTTCAAAGAAAGTCCACGGTCAAGCCAAGCCAAAAGTCAATAGGGTAAGGATGCTGTAGTTGGTACATGCAACCACATAACAAGGGGTTGGTCAGTACTGTCTTTACTGGAGATGGGATATTGTTGGAGCTAATAATCTAATCTTTCCCAAGCCCTCATCCTGTGTCAACTACTTTGTTTTTTTTTTTTTTTTAATTTTACTTTACTACAGTAGATTTAAGAGACAGAAGGTATAACTGACTTTATAGGTAAGGAATTTGAGACTTTGAGAGGTTAAGGAATTTGCCCAAGGACTGGCAAGTATTGGATCAGGAATTTAACCCCAATCTGTCTGATTCTCAACCACATTCTTTTCTCAATACTTTTGTCTAGAGAGACTATATGTCTGAGATCTAAAAGAATCTAAGACTACTAGAAAGAAATTGTGCATGAAGCAGAAATTGTGGGAATCATTTATATAGAGAGTTAAAATATAAACCTACTGGGCTTCCCTGGTGGCGCAGTGGTTGAGAGTCCGCCTGCCGATGCAGGGGACACGGGTTCGTGCCCCGATCCCGGAAGATCCCACATGCCGCGGAGCGGCTGGGCCCGCGAGCCATGGCCGCGGAGCCTGTGTGTCCGGAGCCTGTGCTCCGCAACGGGAGAGGCCACAGCAGTGAGAGGCCCGCGTACAGCAAAAAAAAAAAAAAAAAAAAAAAAATATAAACCTACTTAAGTTTAATAAGTGTACATGTTAGAAAATTTTCTCTGAAACCCTCTTTTATGATGCCACACTTCAGAAGGATGTGGTAGAGTGCAGTAATGATTAGAGCCTAGAGTCACTATACGAAATTGTAGAGAAGCTTTCTTTCCGTGCCCTCCTGTCTCTCTCTGGTTTATTTCTTACCTCATTAGCTCCTGCTGTCTGATCTAGAAGCGCCTACTTCTAGTTTTTTGTTGCAGCCCCTCCCTTGTGCCAGCCCTCCAAGGAAATGTCCGAATTGTACAATATTCCTCTCTCTGGAACCACGTAAAATCTCCAGACCATTAGCATTTCAATCAGGGGGTATATATTTTGAAAGAGGATTCCTGAAAGAGCAATGTCTGACCCCCAGATAATGTTTCTTTGACCCTCTGACCCTGGGACCTATTGCTAAAGGAAATATCTTTCAATGGCGGACCTTTCTGATAACTCTACAACAGGGCATGCGCACTCCAATTAATCTGAATGCATGGAAAATGATTTCATTTTTATGAAGGGAACGAACCCCCCCCCTTCTCATTCATAGTCTAGTCAAGTGGATTTTATGCTTTGTTGAAAATAGATGTGTGGTTGCCAGCTGGGATGCCTCTCTACCTTTTTTCCCACGAGAAGCTTCTTATTTGGAAAAAAAAAAAAGTTTTTTGGTCTGTTAACTTTGAGGAAAGCCACTCCACACATACTGATTGTGAGGAGCAGAAACAAAGAGGATTACTTTTATGAGCCCTTCCAAAATATCTTCTCTAGCTGTCTACCCCACTGAAACAGAGGGTCTTCTCTCTAAAGGGGTCGGAGAATGAGAGAAAAGAAAATGTGAGAGCAATCCTCGCCTCCATTCTGTCTCTGGTTCATCTGAATATGGGTTTTCTAGCCAATAAATTACAAAATTAGGCTCATTGTAATTAAAAATAGAAAGATTAATCCACCATATTCTTATTGTGTGCTTGGTACATTGTTAGTATTCAATGTCTATTTGTTGAATGACTGAATGAATGAATGTGTTGCTGAGTATTAATCAGGACTTAGAGTCCACTGAATACATTAAAGGACTTTTCATTTGTGTTTATTCTCTATCTGAACATTCAGAAATATTAGACATACATATCTCTTAACTTTTGTGATTTCAAATGGTATCTGAACCATCATAAATGCTATTGTCTGGATATATCATAACAATTTTCTTCAAAAGTCACTACCTGTAGGAATCACCATCCCTTTCTTCTACATAAATGTATGTACACTGCCAAAATATTTTTAGAACATGATAGAATTCTGAATAAACTATCAAGAGAGGGACTACTGTCTTTGTAAAATGTGGAAATTATATTTAAAAAGAAACACCTACCATTTAAGAAACCTTTTATTTATGCAGAATACACTCTTGCATACACGTAACACAGCATTCTGCATTGCAGCAAGCGTTTCTTTCAAGTTCTGCCTTTCAAAGTCTTGGCTGACTGACCTAATGGTATGGCTTGGTGAGAAGGGAATAGAGGTCAGTCAGAGGAGAGTGGTGTGGTAGAGACAGGACAAAGAGTAAGTTAGTGGATCATTGCTAATGTCAGAATTCCAGAAATGCCTGGGATGCCGGGATCATTCCTGCTGGAGACTGAAATAACATAACATAGCGACCCGGCTCTGGAGAGTCCTGCCTCATTTATTCTGCCCTGGAAACCACCGTAAAAATGGTCCTTCGCCTCGCTGGAGCACTGACCTACACTTAAATCGACAGAAACCAATAAGAGTTTTACTTACAATCCCCAGTGCCAATATGCCTGAAAAAATATGTTGTGGAGGGAAAGGCAGGAGAAACAAAAAGCTTTCATGAGCATAACTTATCTTTGACTGTCACAAAATCAATAGGCTTTACAGAGCCAAGGAAATTCAATAGCTTGGCATTCATAATAAAGATTGGTTTGGGTGATTTGTCTCTCTCTAATAAGGCAGGCTTTGGACCCCAGCTTCCCTGCCTTTAAAACTGAAAAGGGGTGGGGATTTCTCCATCACAGCCAAGTCCTCTTGCTTGTCTATTGTCAGGACTTTACAATAGTACTGCTTGTCTGGCCAAGCCTTGCTTCACCCAGGAGAACAGACCTCACATTGGGGCGTGGAGTAACAGATGCCCAGCTTTCAGCCTCCTTCAGCCTGGTTGACAGCCTTTTCATGCATCATAGATTCATCTGTTTCAATGAAAAACCCAGAGCAAAGCTGCAAGTATTTGTTTCTTTTCCTGGAGACCACTTTACAGAATGTGTCCAGATATTCACTCTGGAAACTAGGCCGGCTGCAAAAACATGTGAAAAAAATTTGAGTGCCCTGACCTGACTCGGCTCTCATCAGACGAAGCTTGTGACCAGGCACCCATCAACATGGTTAGTCAAGGGGTGAGATGGAGGACAAGGGAGAAAGAAGAGGCTGGCTATAGTCAGTGTAACACCACACCTGAGGTTTTACAACTCAGTGGCTGGATGACACCCAGCACAGGTTCTTGAACATGGCAGGGGAATCAATATATGTCAACTGAATTGAGATAAATGTCTAATATATATTGAACTCCTAACATGTGCCAGTCACTTCATCTACTGTGCATTAGTCCTAATCTTCATAACATGCCTAAAAATAGATATGTCAATATTCTTGTGTGGGGCCTCCCTGGTGGCGCAGTGGTTGAGAGTCCGCCTGCCGATGCAGGGGATACGGGTTCGTGCCCCGGTCTGGGAGGATCCCATATGCCGCGGAGCGGCTGGGCCCGTGAGCCGTGGCCGCTGGGCCTGCGCGTCCGGAGCCTGCGTGTCCGGAGCCTGTGCTCCGCAACGGGAGAGGCCACAGCAGTGAGAGGCCCGCATACCGCAAAAAGAAAAAAAAAAAATATTCTTGTGTGACAAAGAAAGAACAATGAGATACAAGGAGGTTACAAAAGCATATGCCCCAAATCACACAGATAGTCAGAGTTACAAGCAGGAATCCAATCAACATCTATCGGACTCAAAGACTAGTCCCTTTTAACTACTCCAGAAGACTTCTCCTAGCTACATTGTCAGGCCAAGAAATGAGCAAGCAAAGCCCACGTTAAATGATATTGCTTGCGAGTTGTGAGTACCAGTGGTCACCTTCTCAAACTTAAGCTTACATAACTCTATTGGAGTTTAAAAACCCGGGTTTTAGTCTTGCCTCTGCAATTAACTCATGCCTTTTGCTGTGTGGATACATGAGATGAAGCATATACACCCACTTTCTAAATCCTACATGCATAGCCTAGAAATGTAGGCTAGCCATAGTAGTGGAGGAAGAGCCCTGTCTGGCAACAGAGAGAACGCTGATTGACAGAACGAAGGAACGACTGAGCAGGACCGTTTGGGTGGCAGCTGTCTTTCCTTTCCAAAGCTGCTCTGATGGCCCCTCCTGGAAACGCAGGAGATGAACACCCATCAATCAGTCAATAAGAACCGATCGTATGCTTACTCTGTGTTCACCCTTGATTAATCTGCAAGCCACCTGCAGTGTGGACCAGTGGATTGGAGGCTGGGGCCACGATTGAGAAATAAGGTGATGGGAGCCTAGCTGAGTGTGGCAGCAGAGGGGACATTGAAGTGGTCAGCGTTGTAGAGTCACTGCTCTCCCGTCCTCCCTTTCTGGGCAGGAGCCCTTCTCCTCACTTCTCTCAGCTACATTCCAAGAGTGAGTCCGGGGCTTCCCTGGTGGCGCAGTGGTTAAGAATCCACCTGCCAATGCAGGGGACACGGGTTCGAGCCCTGGTCCGGGAAGATCCCACATGCCCATGTGCCACAACTACTGAGCCTGCGCTCTAGAGCCCACGAGCCACAACTACTGAGCCCACGAGCCACAACTACTGAAGCCCACGCACCTAGAGCCCGTGCTCCGCAACAAGAGAAGCCACCGCAATGAGAAGCCTGTGCACTGCAACGAAGAGTAGTCCCCACTCGCTGCCAATAGAGAAAGCCCGCGCGCAGCAATGACGACCCAACGCAGCCAAAAATAAATAAATAAAATAATAAATTTATTTTTAAAAGTGAGTCTGCACAGAACTGCTGAGGTGGAAGAGAGGTTGGCCCTCTTTCCTAGGATGAGCAGCTGGCAGATAAGCCAAGTAGAGATTTAGGGAGGAGAAGAAACCAACGCACTGAATCCTGGAAACAGCTGTTAATTACACGAATATGCTGAGTGAAAGAGCATGGAGCCGTCAAATACCAGAGTCAGCCTGCTCCCCAGCACGCTTAAAAACTTTCAACGTGGACATAGAGAAGGCAAAATGAAGATTCATGTTTGTTAAGACCATCAGTGCTTTTATTTGTTGTATGTGTTAGGACTGGGTTTACTAGGAGTGACCAAAAATTAATATTAAATTGGTTTAAGTAAGGTAGAAATATGTTTCTGTGATACACGCACGCATGAGCGTGCATGAGAGCACACGTGTGCACATGCGTGCATGCACGTGCGCACACACACACACAGAGTCTGAAGATGGTGGGCCAGGGCTGATAGGCTAGCATTAGGAACCCAGACTCCCCCTTTCATGCTGTTTCCCATCTCATCTTTAGCCTGTGACATCTACCTAATGGTCCAAGATAAAAACTCAAACTCTAAGCACCATCTCTGAATTCCAGCCAGCAACGTGGAGGAAAGAGTAAACATACATAACCACCGTTTCTTTCAGTGAACTCTTCCAAAGTCTAACATGACATGTCTTATATTTCACTGGCCAAAACTGATGGCTTGATCTAGCTGTGAGGAAGCTGGTTGGCCATGTTCCCAGCTACGACTTGTCTGCTCTCTCATTATGGGAGAAAGGGAGGATGGATTTAGGAGCCAATTTGCAGTATCTGTCGTACAGGCATAATTAAATATAATGCCAAAGTTTCTTCACCACAACCCCTAGAAGAGGCCAGCAGAAAAGACCAATGACTCCTTCCCATCCTACCTAGATGTGTGATGTGCAACCTGGAGATAATGGTCAGCGGGTCACATATAGATGCACTGACATCCCACTAACTGAACTCACTTCGGAAGGTAATAAAACAAAACTTCCAAGGAAAATAGAAGGAGGAGGAGGGGAAAAAAGAAGAAAGGCCAAAAAGAATGAGTCCAAAGAGAGGAAAATTAGTAAAACTTGGCAATAGATTGGATTGGGAATTTCAGTACTACAAGTAGTCTGACATGAATTTACAGAGGTCCCTGGAAATCAATCCTTGGTGTCCCTCTAAAACGCACACACACACACACGCATGCACACAACCTTTTACTCACATTCTTGCACACCCACAGCTAAAGATCCATCATCACGCTGATGTTATTGGTGTGTATTTGGGACTTGGTCACAGCTAACTCTTGTTTGCTAAGTACTGTCGTTTCATAAAGACGATTTACATAAGGACAACTTTCTTAGTACCATTTTACTCCTTCAGGATCACCAACAACTGGGAACATATAAAATATATATTATCTGTGACTTCCTTCGGGAGTGCAAAACACATATTGGATGTAGAGGAAGAAGTGTTTCCCTCCTCCCTCCCTCCCCTGTTGCTGAAGGTAGTGGATAGGGGAAAAAATTATTAGACTCTTGCTTAAAAAGAAAATTTGGGGATTTGGGGGCTTGTGACAGCCCTTTCACATATAATGCGAACCACATAATCAGGCCGCCAGTGCATTTGTTGCTATGTAAAGGAAAAACGTATTTTTTCAGATAAGCCAGCTCTACAAAATGTATAAGTTAGTAATAGGTAAATATGATTCAAAACGCTCATTAAATGGAAAGCTCAGAAAACTTTGGATTGTATTATAAAGCAGAGCCAATGAGAAAGCCTGTTAACAGCTACCGTATACTAATTACTACCCTGTATATTTTCTAAAGTACATTTCCATTTTACAGATAAGGCAACTGAGGCTCCGGGGAGTTAAGTCACTCAAGAGCCAGGGTCAGGATTCAACCTGGATCCAGGTCTTTCTTTCCATCATCCAGCATGATAACATTGACCAGCATGTAAATGAGACCACATAATTATACTCATCCTGATGGAAATCTTTTTAGTGGGGGTTATAATAAAAACTGATGCTTCTTTTTCCTTTTAAGCAAGATATCTGAGTCAGTGTCTATGAATGCATAATATCACAGATTCAACATGCAAAATGTATCAATTTTGATGAAATTCCACTTTGGTTTTCTTTAATGTAATTAATTTTTTATTAAAATCATCAGAAAATGTGATATTCCTCATATATACATTTTCTTACTGTGCAGAGCTTACATTTTAAGGTCACATTTTAAAATATTTTACCAAAATTTTCACACAGTATGTTTCCACCCTTTTTTTTCCCTCCAAGTTTATCGATATATAACACTGTGTAAATTTAAGGTGAAATCCTACTTTGGAATGAAAGAAGCAGTAAGGAGGCTCCAGGAGACAAGATTTAGCATATTAAATCCATGCTATGCAACCAAGAGGATGGAGGATGCAGAAGGAAGAATGTTAAAAGTTATAATTAAACATGACATTGACACCTTGCTGGTGAAGACTCAGCACAATGGAAAACATTTCTTTGTTCTACTCTTTATGCAGATTTTTCTCCTGAAAATTACATATTAAAATTTGTTTAGATTTTTGCCTTTATTCAAACAATATATGAATAAAAGGAGCATAGGCAGGGAATCTAAGATGCAGCACTTTCATCTCATTCATTTTTTAAAATTCGAATTTGGAAACAATAGTTTTGTTTTCCTATAAGCACATTCCTGATAACTAATCTTTCTGGTCATCGAAAATCATCCTTTGGATTATTTTATTTATTTAATGGATAGATTTATTCCTATTGTGTATGAGCAATATTTATGTCATCTTCACCTCAGACATTATGCAAATACATAGAGACTTTAGCCTTTAACTGAGAGTCTCGGGGCAGGAGGAGGCTGAAGGAATTGAAACAGGGAGGACCACAGTCTTTCTCCTGGTTCTTTACCTCTGCTAACTGAGCGCCTTAGACAGAGCCAGCTAATATACCATCCCCACATGAGATACAGGCTTCCCAAGATTTTGATTCCCTCAGCCCTGGGGGGCAGAGAGAGAGATTGCTGAGGGGGTTTATTCTTTCAGGCCGAGAGAAGCCTCTTCCATTCACTACTGGTGCTGCCCAAATACTATCCTTTCCCATGTGTATCATATCAGAAAGAGTTTGGAAAGCATTTCCCTAGAAGATTCAGCCCTTGGTCTGTTTTCTCAAAAAATTAAACCACTAAACTAAATTTAACATTCTAAATGCAAGTTGATGACATTTCTATGTGAACAAGCCCTGTTTTACTTTAGTAACTTTCTTTATCTGTAAAAATACGAACACTTCCACATCTACACCATGGGGCAGTTTTGAGAACTGAAAAGGCAGAATGATTGAAAGAAAGCAACCCATGGCCTGAATCATAGTACAAAGCCAAGATCTATTAGCTTTCTTTCTTCTTTCCCCCAAATCCTAATTTGTGTATGTGCTAAATGTTCACTAAAGTTTAAGCACCTTGAGGTCAGGCACCTTTTCAATTTATCTCAGTTTCTGCAGAGCCCAGAAAATTATCTGACACATTGAATAATTTGTAAATGAATGCCTATTCATTTCCTTCTCTGAGGACTTTCATATCCACTTTCAAATTTTCATTTCTTCCAAATTTTGAAATTTAGGCAACTGCAGATGATACTTCTAAGTTACAATCTCACTGCAACATTTTTTGACACATCATTCAATATGATTTCCCATCTCATTGAAATAATTCTTCAGTTTCTCTTGAGGGAATTGTGAAAAATTGCATTCATGCTCTAGCTCTAAATTCTTCTACAGAATGTGGTTTTGATAAGTAAACAAAGGCTTCAAAAGTTTCCTTCTACTATGTGTGTACTTAAAATGTTCAGTCTCAAGTTACTTAAGACTGCTCTAAACCTGAAGTAAGAACTAGTCACTTAGAAAAAAACAGAAGTTATTCAAACAAAACTTATAAGTACAAATCTGCTAAGGAATTTTTTGTTTTTGCCGTTTTGTTACCTTTTTTGTTTTGATTGTTTTATATCTTAACTACTGGAAAAGTAGTTTCCCAGTTATCTAAGAAAGCAAAGATTAGCAAAATGATTAGAGTTTTCTAACTTTTGAGTATAGTGTAGATGTTTTCTGGCTCTCTCTTTTTTTTCCTTTTCTATCCTCCCCTCTTTCCCTATTCATATTGGTAAACTGCTTTCTAGCCATTTTGAGGGAACAGCTTTTTTTTGGCAAAACTTAGTTCAAAACTTTTGTTCAAAAGCAAAGAAAAGTTGTGGTCTATACCTGCCTTTATTCTGGGAAAAGCAAAACCAAACTAAACATTCTTTGCCTTCAGCTTTCAGTCTTGTCTTTGAAATGGTTATACAGTAACTGATCTCTTGTAGGACAGCTTTTGCCCTTAAGAGAACTTCTATTTATAATGTTTACATATGATCCCAAAAAAGGAGGGAAAGGAAGAAGAAAATTATATGCACGGAGCTTTATTTAGTCTCCAGAATCATAACCCAAAAGTGAGCTGGTCGATCAGAAGAATGGGGGTGGGCAGGGTGGAGAGTTTCCCGCTCTCAGTATAGAGATCGCCTGTTTCCGTCTGTGAGAGGTCACCCTCAATCCACTCACAGACCCTCTTGACAGGGAGGGAACCGCAACCATGACTGCCGTGAAGTTTGGGAAGTGTCCCAGTGTGGCTAACTCACTCCATCTTCAACAGAGGAGACAGTGTGTATGGTTGAACGCAGACACTTTGAGAGGTTTGTTCAAAAGCTGAAGCAAATCAAAAGAGAACAAACAGGTAGCATCAGGGAATTCTCAACTCATGAAACCTGATCAGGCCCACCTTCAGCATTTGTTCTGATAGCCTCCTGCCCGCTCACCTTCCTGCCTCTGCCTCTGCGCGCTCTCTTCCACACCACCTTTGAAAGCACGTCTGATGGTGTCTCTCTCTGTTAAGTCCCAATGACAAAGTCCTAAACTCTTTCACAACATAAGATATCCCTCATAAGCCACACCCCTCACCGTGTATTGACTGTTATCTCCCCCTACTACCACCCATTATCACTCCAGCAATATCAGACTCCTTATAATTCTCCTGATTTTGATGCCCATTGTGCCTCTACCTGGAAAACCATTTGTCCTTCTGTGTTCCCAGGAGTCAATCACTTCCTTCTTTGGGCTGTTTTCCCATTCTGTGCATATTTTTATTATTGTATCTATCACAGTATATCAATGGGCAAGTCTCTTCTCTACTTTAGATTGCCACACATGGCCATGCAATGTTTTCCCCTCACAACTCCAGAAAACACTGCTCATGTTGTAGAATATATGAATGGCTCATGGGACAGCTCTTCCTATACTTGTAATATTAGTAACAGTAGCTGCTGTTTATCGAGTATAAGCCAAGCACACTCCTCTCTCATCGCATTTTATCTGCATAACAAAATCATGAATCGAGCACCATTCCCACCTCCAGTTAATGGCTGAGGAAAAGGAAGCCCACAAACCATAAGGAATTTGGCCAAAGTCCCACTGTAAATAGTGAATGCTTTAGGCACAAGGTCTGGGTCTAATTCTTCCATCCACCTCCAGTGCCTAGCACAGCGTCTAAAGTGCAGGAACCCTTAATATGTGTTTATTTGAATGAATAAATGAACAAATGAGGAGCCTGAGAGAGAAGGCACTGACTCTCCTCAACTACTAGAAGGGTTTCGTATAAACCAGGACTTGGTCGCACAAAGATCTGGAATGTGAATAAATTGAGGCAAAATGGCAGTTATAAGCTCAAAGAATTTAAGTAATGTAAATCTGAAAGAGCAAATTCTCCGTCATTCATTCATTCAGCCGTTGTTTGGTGAGCACCTCCTCTACATCAGGCACTTTCGGAATCTGGGACATGCCAGATCCTTGTCATCATGAAGCTTATATTTGAGCTGAGGGAGACGAATAATAAACATAGGCATAGTAGATAATTAAGGTATATAGTATGTTCAGGTGATATGTGCTGTGGGAAAAGAAAAGCTGGAACAGGGTAAGGGTGGAGGTGGTCAGTGTGAGATTTAGGTCAGCATACCCCTCACTGAGGAGAAAACACTGAAAGCTGAACAAATACTTGAAGGGGGTGAAGGAGTTGGCTAGGTGGGTACCTGGAAGGAGAACAGCCCTGGTGGACAGAAAGCCCCATGCATAGTCCCTAAAGCAGGAGAGTATCTAGAATGTCAAGGAACAATGAGGAGGCAATATATCTGGAGTAGGATTGCCAGATCAAACACAGGTGCCAGTTAAGTTTGAATTTGAGGTCCAGTGATGAAGTGTCACTGTTATAGCTGGCTGTCAGGGAACTGAGGTAGAGGGGTATCTGCGGTAAAAGAAAATGATAAATATTACATGGAACAAGCTTATATTTAAAAAGTATTCATTGGGCCTCCCTGGTGGCGCAGTGGTTGAGAGTCCGCCTGCCGATGCAGGGGATGCGGGTTCGTGCCCCGGTCCGGGAGGATCCCATGTGCCGCGGAGCGGCTGGGCCCGTGAGCCATGGCCGCTGAGCCTGCGCATCCGGAGCCTGTGCTCCGCAACGGGAGAGGCCACAACAGTGAGAGGCCCGCATACCGCAAAAAAAAAAAAAAAAAAAAAAAAAAAAAAAAAAGTATTCATTGTTTAACTGACATTTAAATTTAACTGAGCATCCTGCATTTGTTTTTGCTCAATCTGGCACCTGCCATCTAGAGCAGAGGGAAGAGGGGAGAGTAGTCTTTTGCATTTCTGCCTCTCTCTGCAGGGAGCTGTCCTTTTCCCCTCACAGCCGTCCACCTTCTCCTATGTGTCAAGGAGCTTCAGAGCTTTAGAGCTTAATCCCACAAAGTTTGCAATGAATGGAGTCTGATTCAAATGTATCGTGGTTCCAAGTTCAAGAAGCCAGGAGAGAACTGGATGACCCAGTAGAAGTAGCGACCATGTGGTCAAGAAGACTCGATGCTCCAACAGGATTGGCTTGAGTCAACCAAGTACCTTCAGTCGTGTTAGACGGGACAGCTCCCAAAGGAAGAAAGAATGGTGGCTGAGGGAGAAACAGTGCTGTGGTGGTGTCTTAGTCTAGTCAGGCTACTATAACAAATATACCATAAATCGGGTGGCTTATAAACAACACACATTTATTTCTCACAGTTCTGGAGGCTGGGAAATGTCTGGTGAGGCAGATTCAGTGTCTGCTGAGAGCCTATTTCCTTATAGACAGCTGTCTTTCCCCCTATGACCTCAGAGGGCAGAAAGGGCAAGGGAGCTTCCTCAAGCCTCTTTTATAAGGGCCCTAATTCCATTCATGAGGGCTCCACCCTCATGATCTCATCACCTCCCCACCTCCCAATACCGTCACATTGAGGACTGGATTTCAACATATGAATTTTAGGTGAACACAACATTCAGACTGTAGCAGACAGGATAGGTGCAGACAAAATGTATTCACACTTAGATATCTTGGCAGATTCCTGGCACTAAGTGCCTAATTAGACTCACGAGGATAGAAGCAACAGATAATAAAAAAATTCCCCAAAGTGATTCTTCCAAATGTAACTTGGATTTGAAATGTATTACCCATATATGTTTGTTTGTTCTTTTGTTTTGATTTAAACTGTTATCTTTCAAATTATTATGTCATTAATTAAACTAATACCATTCTTAATTGTCTTAACATACATCGAGCGTCTTTAAGGAGAAGTGTTCCAGAAGCATGATTGATAATGAACGGGTAGAGCTTCCCAGAACTCAATTTCTCACAGTAATCCACTACTAAGATAGCCCCCATTTAGCCGATTACAATGTTAACCCTCCTACCCTGTCTTCAACACTGCTTGAATGGATGTAAATTCTAGCATAGAATTGCACCCCAAGCCGGATTACAGAAATCAGTAAAAAAATAAAAAAATTAAAAAAATAAAAATAAAGCGTTTGAATGTCTTGAAGGGCCTGCACACCTGCAATTCTCTCTTGCAGAAGCTTTGGTTATACTGGTGACAGTAACTTCACAGAATTCAAGCCATTTATCACCAGATTTTCCAATACTTTTTGCTGATTAACTGTAATTATGAGGTGTCACAACTGTAGCTGGCTGTTGGGTTGAGGTGGGGAAGTGTCTGTGATGAAAAGAAATTTACAAGTGAATTTGGGGGAGAGAAGGTTTTTCCAGCAGGAGAAGAAGAGGGTGTGTGGGTTCTGGTGTTTCAGGATTGTGGGAGGCTGTTTAGCCCCACACAGCTGAATAGAAATTGTGCCCAGGGGTCACAGCCCAAACCCATCAGAAACCACATATTATAGCTTGAAGCCTCCTCTCTGCGTTCCCTGTGGAGCTGGGGCATCTTTATTTCATATATCATTTATTCCTCCCATGGAGGGATTTCACAAAGGAATGGTCTGGAACAGTTATCAAGTTTCTTGGGACACTAGCTCATGTGGGTCTTCCACTTGGGGGACCATATCTCCACCACTCGGGTTTCACACCAGCCCTTTCTTTCCAGACAAACAAACTTATTTGTTAATTTGCCTATAAAACAAGGCTTTTACATTCCTCTGGAGACCTATTCACTAGTCATCCCCAGAGTCATGTTTTTATTTGGCAATGTTGCTAGAATAACATTCAGTGCAGGAGAATCACTCTGGTACTTTCTCTGTCATAACATATAAACACATGCTGACAGAAGGCAAAGCAAAGAAGAAATACATTTGTTGACTTTGTCAGACTAACTTCCTGACCACTTTCACAGGCTCTGCTTAATGACTCCACCCACACATCAAATAGTCCTCAGAGATGTGCTTATCAAAAATCATGTAAAAATCTATTGTGAGATTTCGTGGCAGGCATCACTGATGGTCTGACACTCCAAATATCACTGGAGAGCTCCAGGCATGTGACAGAAAAACTCAAATTAAAATAGTTTTCATCCCCTTCGCTTGCCAAATCCCAATAGCCACCCAGCTCTTTCGAGAGTATGGAGAATTCCAAACCAACCCCACCAGAGCTCTGTACAGCAGGAGATATGAGATTAGTTGGTCTCAGACATGGGATAATATCCCAAACACCAGCACTCATTCTTCTTCTTTTATTTGATTTCAACATGGTGTGTTGGCACACCCACTGAAGGCCAGGCAGTGTGTGGGTGGTGGGAAAAGGTAGCCTCTTCTTTTATAGCCTCTCATCAGGGTTTTGAGGAACAAGTTTTCATCCTTGTCGTGTTTTAACAAGCTCCCACAAAGGCTTTCTTCCTGCCCCCAGACCCTTTTGCAGGGAGTTTCTCCTTTCCCAAGCCCCCCAGACAGCTGATCCACAAGGGGATAGTGCCGGATGCCTCATCCTTGAGCTCCTGTGTTCACTAAAGATAACCCAAGGCAGGAGGGCTGGGACTCTTTCCCGGAGTTGAGGTGTTCCCTTTGTCCGCTGGCCAGGGTGCCATTATGGAGAGAAGGGTGGTGGCTGTTCAGCTTCTTTGTCCATCCTCCCCTCCCCATCCTTTGTTGTCTGTCAACTCAAACTCCTACCGGGACACACTGGGAGAAAAGCTGTCACCAATGAAAGGCCTCAGCTGCCTTGCAGCACTGAGTTCCTCTGCCAGCTCCCCTGACCTGGGCACTGGCGTAAACGTGGTGCTTCCATTTAGAGGACGATGAAAGGGCACGATGAATACAGTTAAGCCCCTTTAGGTTTCCTTTTCAATTACACCCCACCTCTAGGCACCCCAAAATGGCCTCCCCAGGTTTTCCTCGCCTCCTTTTCTAGTCAGAAGACAATGACATAGAGAAGAAACAGTGCTGCTCAAATTTGAAAGCCTTCGTCACCGGATTGTCTATGCAAATCCAGAATGCTGTTCAACAGCGGCACAGGGAAATTTCCTCCTTTCATAATATTAATTTATGTAGCACCTGCCCCAGTTTCCTTCCTCTGACTCCGTTTGAATTGCCTTCTACCCACTTAATGAGATGCAGTTTTCATTCTCCTTCCAAAGACCTTTGTGAGTTTGGGGGGACCTGACAGAGGAAGTGAGCTAGTCTTAATGCTGCCTTTGAAAGGTGGCAGAAAATTACGGAGCCAGGATTTTCCAGTGGTGAGGGTAAAGCGTGTGTGGGTTCAGGAGGTGCTCCTGTTACTTTAGAAAGAGAGGCAGACAAGTCTTGCTGTGCATCCATACAATGCAAACTCATTCTCTTTCTGCAGCCTTGGCAGCAGACTGCTGATTCTCTCTTCATTCACTTCTTCTCCCTCCTGGAGCAAAGCATGGCTGCTGGGCCCACAGCTAGCTATTCGTCATTCAAGTCTTTTTGGAACAAAACATAGATCACCATTAGCCACATCTTTAAACACTGTTTGTGTTCGAGGGGGAGAAAATAAAAAAAGATAAATCAGGGAGGGTGGCATAAAATAACCCAAGCTTAATGAAATGTTAGTGGTATTATGGATCACCCTTCCTGGTAGGGTACACCTGGACCATTGCTGCCGACATGGGTTTTTGAACAAATAATTCCATTTTAAAAATATTGCACTGGTTTAGTTCTATTTTCTCTAACTTACCAAGTCTACTTTATTGCTTTGTTCTCACTATACTTCTTCTAATGTACATGTTACCAAATATTTCTTGGTAACTCTCCATTGTTTATGATGAAAAATAATACTGAAGAGCAGAACAGAGAAGAGTAAAAGGGCATTGTTGAAAACACTCTGTGAAAACCCTCATCCCGATATTCACCTCTGTACGTGATGCCCTAATGATGGACTTAACCGGTCTAACTGATGAACTCAAATGCAAGCTCATCCTTCAGTGCCCAGCGAGAAATGGTCCTTCTCTGTCAAACTTGGTGTGATTCTACAGGCACTTGTTTCCACTGCCTCTGCCCCCAAAGCATCCTGTATGACTCTGCTGTGAACACTGCCTTTCGCATCTCCCTCCCCAGCTAGACCACCAACCTCTGAAGAACGGGAGCTATGTCTTTCATCTTTTGAGCTGCGGTGCCTGGCACGTAGTGGGGAGAAAGGAAGTGTTTCTGGAGTATGTTTAAATAGACTTCTCCCCATGTCTTTTTCACTCTTCCTCCTTGCCTGAATTTCTGCTAATTGACCCAGAACATTTCCTTTATCTTTTTTTTTTTTTTTTTTTTTTTTTTTTTTGCTGTACGCGGGCCTCTCACCGCTGTGGCCTCTCCCGTTGCGGAGCACAGGCTCCGGACACACAGGCTCCGCGGCCATGGCTCGTGGGCCCAGCCGCTCCGCGGCATGTGGGATCCTCCGGGATCGGGGCACGAACCCGTGTCCCCTGCATCAGCAGGCGGACTCTCAACCACTGCGCCACCAGGGAAGCCCTCCTTTATCTTTATCATGACCAATTGAGATAATGATGCCTACCAAATCACACAGACTGTATGTGAGTGTGTTAATTTTTTTTAAAACTTATACATTGGTGGTAGCACATGTATTATTCTGTCAATGAGATGATCGTAAGCTTTCTTCTAATCCAGAAAGAGAATCCTGGACTCATATGGTCCTTAAGTAATTTATATAGTGAATGCTTTGACATTCCTTTTCCTCATCTGTGAAATGAAGGGATTGAATGGCATTGCTCCAAAGTCTCTTTTGGGTCTTGAATGCTCACTGAGGATTAGCCCTATTGTGTGGGGCGGGTAAAGTTGGGATGGGAAGCAGAAGGAATATAATAGAGGCTGATGCAACTATCATAGACTTCAAGAAGCAAAATCTCACAAGGGGCTATTTTGATTAGTACTCATGGCTGCCAGCTGTGACTCCAGTCACAGGGGCTGAGGGAGAGATTTCACTCCTCATTCAGAAGCTGATTTGAGAAATGGACTGGGGTATAGTCAGGGACAGAATCTGAACATTGATAAGCTTCTCTTTTATTAACTATGAATTGTATGAATTGTTTCCTTCTTTTTAAAATATATTTATTTATTTTATTATTTATTTTATTTATTTATTGTTTCTGGCTGTGTTGGGTCTTCGTTGCTGCACATGGGCTTTTCTCTGGTTGTGGCGAGCGGGGGCTACTCTTTGTTGCGGTTCACGGGCTTCTCACTGTGGTGGCTTCTCTTGCTGCAGAGCACAGGCTCTAGGCACGCAGGCTTCAGTAGTTGTGGCACGTGGGCTCAGTAGTTGTGGCTCACAGGCTCTAGAGCACAGGCTCAGTAGTTGTGGCGCACGGGCTTAGCTGCTCTGCGGCATGTGGGAACTTCCCGGACCAGAGCTCGAACCCGTGTCCCCTGCACTGGCAGGTGGATTCTCAACCACTGCACCACCAGGGAAGCCCTCTTTCCTCTTCTTGATGTTATCCAATACAATACATAATAAAGCGTATTTTAAAAAATAGTTTACTATTAAAAAATAGTTTATTGGGTTTTTTCCCATTAAATAATATTTGGAAAAATCTAATAAATGTGTTCTTTCTTGGTGTTTGTATTTTGGGGGCAATCTTCCAAAAGCTGCCCAAGAAGAAATGAAGTAATAGTATATAGTCATAGCACACTTTCATATTTTACTGATTCAATTGTGCAGACTTGTTTCATGACAGTTTTTCAAAACACAACCTTATGCAAAAACAAAAAAGTTTTATATAAAAACATTAGCTTGTAATATAGGCAATAGAAAGATTATTATTATTATTATTACATCTTAAAAAAGGATTTATCAGTGGGTCTATAAGTGGACATGTGCCAGGTCCAAAGAGAAATAAAGGTCTTGAAAGATTTCCAGTGACATGGTACTTATAAGTAAATATGTTATGGCTTTTGCTGCTGTTTTTTTTTTTTATTATATTTTCTTTTATTTTTTTTAGAGTCAGTAGGCAAGAACACTAAACACCATAAAAGCGATAGATTAATAGAAGCATAAGATTCTTTCTTTATATATTAACTTTCACTTTTGCTATAAAATAACAATTTGGGATATTTCAGTGTCACTCTGATGTTTTGATACTCTGTTCAGGAAATTTTGGTAGTAGGGACAGCTCATTTATTCTGCTGTTCCATGTCTAAATTCTACATGACTAGCTACCCAAACATGCAAATTATATTTAAATGAGCTTGACCTGGCAAATTCATACATATTTGTTGTTGTGGCTTTGTCCTTTGTCTGCTATACCTATATGTTTTTTGGGGTTTTTTTTTGACGTAACCTGAACAATAGCTGCACTCATGTGATTTTGGACTCAGTACTAAATTCAGTGTCTTTCTTTCAGATTACAATGTTTTAAATTCTAGACAGGGTCTTTTAAGAATGAAAATTCACATGTACTTCCTAATTTATTTTTAAAAAATAAAACAAATCAATCAACATTCTACTGAATAAATGAAATGTGGAGATTATATATTATTATTATTTTATACTTATGACTCCTCTGCTTACTACATTCTATCTTTTTGTTGTTTTTTTCCCTCTAAGCACGCTATCAATTCCTTTCCCCCCGCCCCACCCCCAGTGTCCCATTCGCTGCTCTCACTACAGCAGCTTCTACGATGCACCCTCTAATAACGTGATGGGGGTGATGGCTGGTTGTGTTATAGCTGGGCCGCTGGTGGTATCAGGAAGCAAACTTCACCATTTACCTAAAGCTTCATCGTTAGGAGAAAACTGACCTAGGACTAATTACAAATTAAGAGCATCTGTCTTTCTAAAGAAGCAAATATTTTCATCTGTGGTTGTGTGTGTGTGTGTGTGTGTGTGTGTGTGTGATTTTAAAGTGACTGTTAACTTACAAATGTCAAAATTAATGCTCTGTTATTTATTTTTTTCAAAGCATTAGGAACTGCATTCAGTCCTTAGGACCCTGCTAATGACTTTCCCCCATATCTGGCTTGTCCCAAGAATGCTCAATAAGAAGACAAAGAAGCAGCACCAGGGATGAGAACACCAGACCAGACCAACTTAAGTGAAACTGTCAACCCCCCAGGGAGGCATTAATAGTTTATTGGGTATGGAAGATGCATAGCCAAGTAAAGGAAGAAGGCTAATAACCTTTAACATTAAGAAAAATAACTATTATTGTGACCAGTGTAGCATGAAGCACAAACAGAATACTCTCTGGGCAACAAAAAATAATGTGTAGCCCAGCAGAGCAATTAATAAAATGAAAGCACAGTTTCTTGCAGATGGATATGTAGGGGAATAATGGCGCGGGGCTGCGCTGAGCTGTCATGCATCAGATACTACATCTGTTATGGAAATCAGGGGAAGTGGGGGCCTTTTGTTCATGTGAGAGCCCTCCCAACAGGGATTTGGCTGGAGTAGATTTTCTTGTTATTAAACATGATTTCTGGCTAGTCGAGAGCAGATGCTTCTGCAGCATTTGGAACTAATAACCAACCTTCAAGTGCATGCCACCCCGTAAAGAGGCTGGTACTGTTGGAGAGACCAATTTCGGCTCAAAGATAATGTGTTCAGTTCAGTTTCTACTTTGCACATGAATGACACTGATACCAGATGAGCCTTCTGGCCTAGAGTTTGCTGGAGACAGTAAAACAATGACTTTGGCCCTAAAGAAGATCAGAGCTTTCCAGGTGTAATTGCGAAGGACAATTCAGAATCAAGACAGCAATGTCGACTTTAGTTGGAGAGCAGAGAATGGGAGCAAAGGGAAAGATATGCAAACTCTTACGTATTTGGCAGGTATCGCCAGCTCAGGCTTTTGCCAGGCTCTCACATCTGGGCTGTGACTTTTTTTTTCTTTTTTTTTGGCTGTGTTGGGTCTTCGTTGCTGCGCCCTGGCTTTCTCTAGTTGCGGTGAGCAGGGGCTACTCTTCGTTGCAGTGGGCAGGCTTCTCCTTGCGGTGGCTTCTCTTGCTGTGGAACATGGGCTCTAGGCACGTGGACTTCAGTAGTTGTGGCTCGCGGGCTTTAGAACGCAGGCTCAGTAGTTGTGGCACACGGGCTTAGTTGCTCCGCAACATGTGGGATCTTCCCGGACCAGGGCTCGAACCCGTGTCCCCTGCATTGGCAGGCGGACTCTCAACCACTGCACCACCAGGGAAGCCTGGGCTGTGACTTTTGTTGAATGAAAAATGATTCATGAGGGACATAGGTCACCACCTAATCACTAAAGAAAAGCAAGTTTTCTTGATAAATCACTTGAATTCAACTGCCCAACATGTTTCTCCCGAGGTTTTTTTCCTTTATTTCTCTCCAAACACAACACATTAATTTAACAACAGCAATAACAACAAATAAACAGATCATACATTCTTTCCATCCTAACTCTTGCGTAGATGATTGTTTTTAAATAACAAATAGGCATTTGGATCAAAAATTTTGCAGATACAAATGAAATTTGAATCTAAGTGAAGAAGTTTGTTTTGTTTTTTGTCTGAAACTCAAAATCAATGTTTGAAAAATTCTAAAATGCAAAGACTAGGAACAGCAAATAAGTATACTTTTACATTTGGTAGGTATTCTAATTTAAATATGTACAAGTATAGATACAGTCAGTGCTTTTGCTATTCACCTCAGGATCTTTTTTTATTCCAGGAAGTATCCTGTAGCTAGAATTTACCTCCCTAGAAATGAGACAGTAATTCTGGGATGGAACCCATGCCAACCATGACATAGCTTGAAATGGCAGCATATTAGGCATTTCTAAACACAAAAATAATATTCCCTATTTTGTTTTTATTATTTTTCCCAAATTTTAGAGGCTTCATTTTGAACGTGTTAACTCAATCCTTGATTACAACTTGAAACGCTATTCCTAAATATATGAATTTTGACGTCCTCTCCCAAACTTTCCCCTATGATTCTATGTGGCCTAACAGCTGCTTCAACCTGTTGCATTTCAACTGCCACATATGATCCCCTCTTCGACACAACTTCAACTCAATATGTAACTAACAAATCACCTAGAGCCTGGGTCCGGAGCACTGAATTAAACCAGAAAGTTTGATTGATAGATTAAACCTACTCTTGAGAAATGTGCCTGCTATTCATAGATAAGCTTTCCAACCAAGGCTTTCCAATGTTGCTACATATCTGGGACCTTCAGGGACTAATACCATAACAACAACAAAACAAAGTTTGCATGTGTAAGTTGCTCTCAGTTTGTGTGCTTTCACATGGTTGATGACCTTTGATCCAATACTCACTATTATTTGGAGAAGGTAGTCAATGAATACTGTTACCTTCATTTTCCAAAGAAAGAAATTGAGGGTGAAGTGGGCCATGTGTCTCACTGGATACCACACAGCCAGAAAGTGGTGCAGCTAGGATTGATTCCTGGGATTCTGACCCAGTAAGGAAGGGTCCATTTATAACCATTCCTTTAAAAGTGCAATTGATTTTTTCCCCCTGAGATTATAGTTAGAATTCTTGGGACTTCCCTGGTGGTACAGTGGTTAAGAATCCACCTTCCAATGCAGGGGACATGGGTTCCATCCCTGGTCGGGGAATTAAGATCCCCCATGCAGTCTGAGCACCGCAACTAGAGAGCCTGTGCGCTGCAACTACTGAGCCCACATGCTCTGGAGCCTGAGTGCCACAATAAGAGAGAAGCCCACACACCACAACGAAGAGCCCATATGCCGCAAGGGAAGATCCAGCATGCCGCAACTAAGACTGATGCAGCCATAAATAAATAAGAGTCAGAGGAGGAAAGAGGTCATCTTAAAAAAAAACAGTTCCTGCTAAAATCCAGGACAAATAAGATCCACAAGCATTTTTGAAGCTAATACTGTCTTTCCACAGAGGCTAAATTTTTGCCATCTTGTTTGGCAGGTGTTAGGGATACTGACTGTAAGAAGGCTTTTAAAATGAGATGTCAACCTGGGCATCCCAGACACTTTTGATCTATAAAACCACTGTGGATATATGTTTTTTATGATTATTTTTCACAAACAGGGTTGTTAACCCTAATGCCCTGGCTAGTTTCCAGATAAAGGATTACAATTTGCCTTGCTAAAAACGCTCCCTGCTGCTTTAATTAGATATGGTATTTTCCCCTCCCTTTTCGGCACAGTCTGCTTTGCTCTGTCTGTCCTGTCAACCAGCTGCTATCACTCACTCTAGGAAGATGAAATAATTCTTCTAATATCAAGAGACAAAACGATAGCCACAAAGCTGGATTTCAAAACAATATATAAACTTAAATGACTGATGGTTAATATTTTAAAATTAAACCATAGAATAGGAAAGGAGCTTTGAAGATTATCCCTTTAAGCTGGGTCAGAGAGAGGCCACATTTCCAGGAAATCAGAACACCAAATTAAGTTAGCCAACTCTGCTTTTAAAAATCTACCTGATTCTGGCAAAAGGAAAAGCATAGAAAGAAAGAAAGAAGGAAAAGAGAGAAAGGGAGAAAATCAAACCACTTGATTTTTGTAAAAAGGTTTACTCAGTAGTTTTGTTATTATATGGGCATAGTAAGAAAGGTCAGCATGTTCCTATTTATTACCATGATGGCAAATAATTCTAGACTCTCTACTAACATCCTAAATTTGACAAGGAAGCATTTATTTAGCTAAGTGAAAACCATGTAAACCAAGGACCCAGAAAGCAAAGAAAAAAATAAAAGGAAAAGGAATGTTCCACACCTTGGAAGTTGATTCGTGAAGAAAAATGAAATATTCATAATGTGTGATTGTAAAACAGTTTTCATGGGATTATGTGGGAAAGGCTATATCCCATATGGTGTTTCCAGACTGCATCCCAGAGAGCTGCCATAAGGTGAGAGCTGGCGTGACAGAGGCGGCGTCCATCTGCGTTTGGAGATGCTGCCCCTGACAGAGCAGATCTCCATATCTGGACCTGGCTCAAAAGCTGGATGGTCTGCTTCGAGCCCACACAACGACTGTCCTTTGCTTTACACGTGAGATTGCTGTATCTGACTCTACCTCACAGATAACGCAAATAAGTGTCTCCCCACTACGAAAATAATTCCCATTTTGGGGTGCTTCCTGTATACATAAATTTCTATGGATTCCTTTCATTCATACTGCTTCCAAATCTCACAGTTCACACGCTTCTCCCTCTTTTTCTGTTTCACTGACCCATTTTCTCCCTTTCATTCCTAATGAACCACAAAACTGGAATTTGAAAGTGGCAAGTACCATTCTTCAGGTCCTTAATACACTCATTTAGGAAGCTAAAAGTCTGAACATTTGCATAATAAATCCATGGAGTTTCAATGACAAACATAACAACATGATATATTTATGGCATAACACATGGAGACCATCTTGAATGCCTATATTCAGAGAGGTTATCAGGCCCAGCAATAAGGAGTGGTGGGGATTGTGGAAAACTGAAGGGCTCATTTCCTGTATAAAAGCGGCAGCTTCTAATCAGCATCACATTTGATTTGTGAATTATAGTAACTAATTTAGAAAATTTTTTTAATTCCATCAAGGTCAAGCTAAACATAGGTATGTCCACTGGCTTATGTATTTATATTCTCAGGAGAATGGTTACAATGTTATACTGATATTAAATTAAGTTCAATGAAACAACACGTCTTTACTGATTAACACAGGGAACAATGTTCAATATCTTATAAGAACCCATAATGGAAAATAATCTGAAAAAATATATATATATATATATACACATATATATAACTGAATCACTTTGCTGTACACCCAAAACTAACACAGTATTGTAAATCAACTATACTCCAATAAAAAAATTAAGTTCAGTGAAAGCCTAAACTAGAAAACAGTCTCAGTTGTTCAGAGATGAGAGGTTGGTTTTCCTAGTCATCCACCATATGCAGGATTTCCCCTCACTAGTGGTCCTGTGAAGGTGACAGACACATCATATGAAGGACAAATCAGATTACTTCCAAATCTAAGGTAGGAGTCTAAGACTAGGGACTTTCCCGACCACACCAAGATGCTCTTTTCCTCATTACTGTATTTCATTCGCTTCTGAAAGAATTTTTTTTAAGTGTCTGGTTAAAGAAGAAAATGAGACATTTACAGAACTGCAAAATAAATAATTCAGTAATGCATTTTAAAAAATGAATCCAAATCAATAAGAATAACTGTGGTTGGTAACACCAGGGTGGCTAGCAGGAGACCTGATTTCTTGGCTTTTACCAGATCCGTGTCCTTGGACGACCCATTTAACATGTGTTGACCTTGTATAAAATAAGATAGTTGCAGAGTGAAGTAAGTCAGAAAGAGAAAAACAAATAATGTATGGTAACACATATATATGGAATCTAAAAAAAAAAAATGGTTATGAAGCACCTAGGGGCAGGACAGGAATAAAGACGCAGACGTAGAGAATGGACTTGAGGACATGGGGAGGGGGAAGGGGAAGTTGTGACGAAGTGAGAGAGTGGCATGGACTTATATATACACTACCAAATGTAAAATAGCTAATGGGAAGCAGCCACATAGCACAGGGAGATCAGCTCGGTGCTTTGTGACCACCTAGAGGGGTGGGATAGGGAGGGTGGGAGGGAGACGTAAGAGGGAGGAGATATGGGGATATATGTATACATATAGCTGATTCACTTTGTCATACAGCAGAAACTAACACACCATTGTAAAGCAGTTTTACTCCAATTAAGATGTTTAAAAACAAAAAAAGGTAGTTGAACTATATCAATTTAGTCAAAGGTCCAGGTCAATCTTACATTAACAGCAGACTCATTCATCCAATGAATTTGCCTATAGAACCCACTAACAGAACAGATGCAAGTGGAGTAGCTTGCATGGAAAAATGTAAGGCCTTTGATGTCCTGTTGAAATTACAGCAAGGTCTCCTCCAAGCCCATTTTGAAGCCACTGGACAAAATTTTCTCTAAGTTCCTTTCAATCATTGAAATTCAGATTCTCGATTTACTAGAGATACATTAAATTCTACCCACCATGAAAATACAATGATCTTTTTTGCTCAAAATAAAATTCTTCCACAACTTCATTATCAATATTAACAATCCCCTATTAATTGCCCATTGTATACTAAAAATTGTCCTTGCCTTCAAGAGGCAATATAGGGACTTCCCTGGTGGCACAGTGGTTAAGAATCCGCCTGCCAATGCAAGGAACACAGGTTCAAGCCCTGGTCCAGGAAGATCCCACATGCTGCAGAGCAGCTAAACCTGTGCACTGCAACTACCAAGCCTGCGCTCTAGAGCCTGTGAGCCACAACTACTGAGCCCGTGAGCCATAACTACTGTGCCTGCGAGCCACAACTACTGAGCCTGTGTGCCACAACTACTGAAGCCCACGAACCTAGAGCCCGTGTTCCACAACAAGAGAAGCCACCATAATGAGAAGCCCTTGCACCACAACGAAGAGTAGCCCCCGCTCGTTGCAACTAGAAAAAGCTCGTGTGCAACAATGAAGACCCAACATAGCCAAAAATAATAAATAAATAAAATAAAAATTTAAACAAAAAAAGAAGCAATATATTTGTGAAGATGAGATTTTAGTATGAAGTGAAAATCTATCATTATAAACCAACTAATAAGAATAAATAAACTTTACAAATAATAATCGTATTACATATATTACATGGCTTATCTGGTAATAAATGAGGTCACCTTTATTTTATGGTCCAAATGACATTGACTCCAAGCCCTAATTCCATAACATCCTCTAATTATTGCTGGGACTCTCCAAGGGTTACTTCACTTGTGCTCACAAAAGTCTGTCTGCTGGAATCAGCCGTCACCCTCAGCCAATAACTAACTGCTGTGATCTTTCTCTGTGGCTACAGTTCCTTCTGCCAATGTCAACTGTTCTCCAAAGGGCCTGTTTGTTAGCCTGCTGCTGATTCTCCTCAGGAGACAGCAGTCTTGTGGATGTTCCAAAAGACCCTCCTCCTTGAGCTACGGCAGCTCCAGTTGCCGTGGAAATGAGGAGAGAAGCCTTCCCTTCCCAGGAACACGCACGCCCATCTGTTTAGTTGATCTTCAAAGCATCACCCTGCATTTCCAGAATCCTGAAATGATGCTTAAGAGCTGGTATTCGGATTCTTCACCCTTGGTCTTGTGATATAAACTCTCAGCTCAACTCTCAGTAATTTAACACCTGCGTTTAAGTAAATTATGCTTTCAGAGAGTTCCCCCAATACTGGAAGGACATCTTCTTTATTTATGGAGTGAAAGGTGCATTTTGAAGATTTTCTTAGTGTGTCATTCAGGATAGGCTAGGATATATCTTGCATATTCAGAATATGCAGGAACAACAAACAACCCCTAAATCTTAGTGACTTAAAAATCAAGATTAATTTCTTGCTCCTGTTGTCTACTAATCATGGGTGAGCTATATGAGTCATGAGTTGATGGACTCCGGCTCACCGAGGAGAGGTGACTTGGTGATTTGATGGGCTCTTTTCTATATCATCCTCTAGAACCAGACTGAGGTTTCAGCCACTATTGGTTATATTGCTGGTTGCTAAGGCAGCAGGAAGAATTCGGAAAATCACCCATTGACTCGACGCTTACAACCAGAAGTATCACATGTCACTTAAATTCTCAATTCATTAGCCAAAGTAAATCATGTGCCCACTCCTAACTTCAAAAGAGCAGTGTGGTCTTACCATATGTCCCAACATTTGACTAAAACTGTTGATTACTACACCCCAAAACAATCTTCCACAAAAGTTAACTGGAATCTCTACCTCTAAAGATAGAAAACCACTTGCAATTCTAAAGGCCATATTCTTCAGCCACCTTCTACCTCTCAATATTCCAAAAATCTCAAGAATCAGCATTACCCAGCAACTTGACCTATGGTTGTTAAAACAGTTCAGAGGAAAGAGTGGCCATTGACGTGGGAGGAGTTAAGGAAAAGAGAAAGAATATGAATTGGAACTTGAAGGAGAGGATTTAGATTTTTTAAAAGGAAATGAAAAAAATATGGTGGAAATCACAGACATGAAATCACAGACAAGAGAGTGTGGGGAGCCGTGAGGAGAGAGTTTGCTTCGCTGTGTTGTATATACTTTGTCGTACAGTAATCAGCAACATAAGTCTGGAGTGGCAGTTTGGAAACAGATTGTGGAAGGCCATGATTAAGAATTTGGTCTTTGTTCTACAGAAAATGGGAGCCATTAAAGATTTTGAGACGAGGTGATGATTGCAATGTGAGAAGATAAATCTGTTCATGGAGAAGTTGATGGATTGGAAGAGGGAAGCCTAATAGAAGAAATTAATTAGTCCACTACTGCCATCATCAAGGGCTAGACAAGGATGGTGACAGCAGGAATGGTGGGGAAAAACAGCTGGGGAAAATTGACAGGGGAAGATTTTAATAGGATTGGTTGTATGACTAAAGGAAAGGAGAAAGGGAGAGTAACCAGGTCCGTGCCTACTTACTCTTCTGGTTAACATTGCCAGGATTGACAACAATCTCTCAATACACTGTGTGTGTGTGTGTGTGTGTGTGTGAGAGAGAGAGAGAGAGAGAGAGAGAGAGAGAGAGAGAGAGAGAGTTGGGGAAGGAATGGTGGAGAGAGGGAATGGATGTCTGTGGATGCTCCGTAAGACTTTCTTTTTCATCTAGCTGCATGCATTAACCTGGCCCTAGGTACCTTTAAGAGAGATTCAGTGTCCAATAAACTGTGTAGTGTTATGATGATGGGTGCCTACTATTTTTAGGATAAATGGTGATTTTGCTTGTTAAATAGTATATACTGCTGAACTAGTAGGACCATTTTGTGATTTCAGTGTTTTACCCTTAAAAATCCTTCTCTTGGACTTTGCAATCCAAATTGCCCTAAAACACAAACTAGGTTTGGCTTTTCAGTTAATTGGTGCCAACAAGCTCTTCTTGATGAGTTCAAATCATACCTTCAAACATTTTTATCCCCCTACACAGCCCCTCGATCAGACTTTCCTTGTAGAATCAGAGTCTGTGCCTTAAGTTTTACCATATTTTTCCTGCTAACACATTTCTAGCAACATAATATTAATATTTGTAAATATTTTCTTTTAGCTTGTTCAAGAGGTTTTGCTCATGGCATTTTTCCAACTGACTGATTCAAAGGATCCACAGGGCCAGCTGTAATTTCTCTAAGTGACTCTACTTTTGTACTCCATCCTCTGCATCTGGAAATTTTGGGCTATAGCAGGTATTGCTGTTCATATAGGATTCAAAAATATGTGTTTTATTCCCAGTCTTCCTCCCTTTCTTTAAGAGCTGCCTACAGCAATAGAGACACAGATGTAGAAACGAACGTATGGACACCAAAGGGGGAAAGTGGGGTGGGGTGGGATGATTGGGAGACTGGGATTGACATATATACACTAATATGTATAAAATAGATAACTAATAAGAACCTGCTGTATAAAAAATAAATAAATAAAATAAAATAAAAAGAGCTGCCCACAGTCTGTGCTGCCAGCTATAAAACACTACTCAATATTTGTATTTTATACCTAAGGACTTGAGCTGTAGAGCTAGTTCACAGTGGATGGAGACCGTCACCAGGTTACTGAAGACATTTTTATCTATAACTTTATTAAAGCCACCATTGTGTCCAAGTCAATTATTTATAAGAAAAAAGATAATTTTTTATCTCCTATGCTTTATTCTAGATATTGGGTTAATTTAATTTAATTTTTTTATTTTTATTTTTTGGAATTTTTGAATTCTATTTTATTTATTTTTTTATACAGCAGGTTCTTATTAGTTATCCATTTTATACATATTAGTGTATACATGTCAATCTCAATCTCCCAATTCATCCCACCACCACCACCCCCCTGCCACTTTCCCCCCTTGGTGTCCATACATTTGTTCTCTACATTCTGTGTCTCTATTGAAAGAAGATAATTTTTTAAAGTGGTTTTTTCTTTTTTTTTTTGCAATTGTTTGACCCTGCAAAAATCAGAAGGCACTAACGGACAGCCAACCCATCCCCATGGTGCCCTGAGTGAATACAAGTCAGCTTAGATATATGATGGACTAAAATCCCACAACTTAAGGCTCCAAGCATTGAGAGGAACAGCCATCAAATAAAGTGGTGTTTTAAAGAATTCCAATATTTTCTTCTTAAAAATAAATTGTTTAATACACATCTATCACTGAAAGTCAACACCAAATCAATTTTTTAAAACATCTTTATTGGAGTATAATTGCTTTACAATGTTGTGTTAGTTTCTGCTGTATAACAAAGTGAATCAGCTATACATATACATATATCCCCATATCCCCTCCCTCTTGCGTCTCCCCCCAACCCTCCCTATCCCACCCCAAATCAATTTTTAATCATAATCGGAACTACAGTATACTGAAAACGGTATCATACTGATGTAAGAGTGCACTGATCATAAACAGCACTGAGAGTAAATAAATTATTATTCTCCAGAGTTTGGAGTCATATTTGCCCTGACTCCAGTGACTACAATTCTACCCACCACTCTTGGGTTCTCTTGCTTATAAGATGTCAAAGCACCATGAGACTTTAATAAAACAGTGTGGTGCAGCCATAATAATAGATAAATAGATCACTGGAATAGAAAATAGAGTCCAAAAAGACATGTCTATGAAAGAATTTGGTACATCATGATGGTAAGGAAAAGATGAATTATTCAATAAACAGAGCACTTAGGGAGAAAAATTTATTGTGTTCTCACTTCAAACAATATACCAAGATAATTTTGCGATGAGTTAAAAAACTAAGTGTAAAAAACAAAAACTAAAAAGCAATAGAAATAATGTGGAATGATTAGCATATGATTATACTTTCATTTCTATCTTGTACAATATTATTCAAGCATTAAAAATAAGATTTATCTATGTGTGCTAATATGAAAGGACATCTATTTAAGTAAAAAGTAATTTTCCTATAGTATAAATAGTGTTAATTCCTTTCATGTAATAAATGTGTGTGTATATAAACACATATACTCATGTACGTACACATACACAGGCACACAAGGAAAGAAGTGGGGAAGGATAACCCTCACTGCTAACAGGAGACTGGTAAGGAAAGAGTTTGTGGGTGATTGGAATATTATCTATGTTTCATCTATATTTTGCCTCTATTGCCTACTCTAATTTTTTTAAATTAAGCAGAAATTTCAATTATCTGGAAATAAGATAATCCCTCTGAATAAAAATATAATATTTGCTACTGTTCTATGCTGATGAAATGAGACAAGGACATCGTCAGTTCCTTCCAAAAGCCCTCCCTGTATCATTAGGTGAGCTATCATTTATCCATGAATCTGAGCAACAGCTTCCTAACTCATCTCCTGCCTGAGTCCAGCACCCATTATTCCCTCCCATCAGTCTTCATAGAGATGACATGTGGAGAGCAATGCTCCAGGCCCCAGCTGTGTCACCTTGGATGTCACTTCTGTGGATTCCCCTATCTAAATTGCTGTGCTGTTTTAAAACATTCTGTGTTTTTTCCTGATACCACATAGCACATTTCTTTATTTACTGTCTGCTTACTACTTTGTCCTGATCATGAGGACAGGCACCAGGTCTGTGTGGTTCCGTACAGAAACTTCATCATCTGTCACAGTACCTGGAATGAAGTAGATAACTAAATAATAAGTAAGTATTGAATGAATTGCATGACTAAACAAATATGGATTAAATGAATGAATGAATAACTTATTTAAGACAGAAACCACCAGTTATAAAGTATATCCACCAAGGAGAAAATAGAAACCATAAATATCATTTACACATAACCAGAGAGGATTTAAACACAGGTACCCGGAGAAGAAATGGGCAGTGAATGAACACTATCTCCTGATTTTCTCAGAGTCTTTTTGAACAAGAAGCATACCAGGAAGCACTAAGTGATAAAGGTCAGATTTGTTATTTACAGAGCTGCCTGCATTTTCCAGCTGTATTTCAGGTGGGGACTGGCAAGATAACAGGATACCCAGGAGAGTTCTTCTTTGATTCTGTAAATGAATGTTCTAAAAGAAACATACTGGTGAAAGACACAGCTCTCAGACCCTGGAAGGAGCATAATGCAGGACTGGCCTGAGGGAGGGAAAAAATCAATAGCTTTAACAGAGAATGAGACCAGATTCTTTATAGCTAATGTTGGCAAAAGGAGAAGCCTCAGGGGCACTGATATTGGCACTGTCTCCATCAATTTCCTCTGGCTCTGCTTGATAGCAGATACCAGCAGGGCTTAGGGATGCATTGGGGTTAGCCGAGCCAGGGATGGATAACTGGGGAAGCCCAGCTGGCTTACAGAGATGATTTCTCCCTGCTCAGTTCCCTCCACTCAGCCACTGGAAGCCCATGGGGCATCCACTAGGCAAGAACCTGACCCTGGGAACATTAATTATATGCCTGAATTGAAATTAGGCATTCAGTCAAGAGATTTTCCTTCATCAGTCATTGTATTCTAGCTGCATAATGGAAAAGAAATTAAAAGACTTTAACAATTAAAATCCTACTGTTGAGGCTAGATCGTCTCAAACCATGCAAAGAACTAGGCATAGTCCTTCTCAATCCAATTGGTTAATGATGGACAAAGGTTTTAAACGTAAACTTTGTCCTTATCACAGGGGTCTGTGTTCTTTAAGGAAAAGAAAATGGTTTCCCATGACAGTATCCATTAATCAAAATCAATAACCATAAAAGCAATTTTTTTTGAGTTAAGGGAGGAGAAACCATCTGGAAGAGAAACTTGACTCCTCAGAAAGGAAACATCTTCAGCCCAGCTTCCAAACTAAACAATCCCTTTACTAGAAAAGTAAGGTTTTTTTTCTTTTTTTTAAACAATGATATCATCCAGCGTTAGCCTGTGATATAGTCTTTCTCTTTGGGTTTTTTTGGTTTGTTCACTTATTTATTTTTAAATACAGGCATCACTTTAGATTCCAGACTCTCCTTCCTGACTTTAATTATGGCATCTTTCTAAAATTACATTGTTGAGATGGGTGCTCTGACCCATCTCTTCTTGGTCCATCTTTTATAAATAACAAATTTTCATGACCATGCCACTCTCATCACTCTATCTTAATTACTTTGCCCCAATTTTGAGTTTCATGTGCAAACGACATTTACTCGTCATTTACTTATAGATTTTAGTATTTATTTAGTATATGCTACGGGCAATCTACAATTATAGAAAAGTAACTTAGAGCAAGTTTGACTATAGGTTTTCATATTTTAATTTAAGCTGAGAATCAGTAAGACTACCTTGATGTGAGAGGAGAAATGCCCTATTTTTTCATTTTCTAGCACGTAATAGGAAACGTAAGACCTAATTATAAATCAGAAGTCTCTCATTTTACTATTTATAGAGCAAACATTATTACTATTCATGCAACTTCAGTGTAGTTCTGTACCAGCACCTCTATCGGGTTCTTCTGATTTTTCATGGTCACTTGGAGATGACTAAGTGAAACTTGGAGGAAGTCAACCTGGTCCCGGGTCCGGAATCAGACATCTGCTTCACCAAAGGGAAGAACTTTTGAGCTCTGCCTGTGATCCCTACTGATGGCAAGAGAGTTTGAGCTCTACCTCTTTTAAAAGAAGGAATTGTGGGCTTCCCTGGTGGCGCAGTGGTTGAGAATCTGCCTGCCAATGCAGGGGACACGGGTTCAAGCCCTGGTCTAGGAAGATCCCACATGCCGTGGAGCAACTGGGCCCATGAGCCACAACTACTGAGCCTGCGTGTCTGGAGCCTGTGCTCTGCAACAAGAGAGGCCGTGACAGTGAGAGGCCCGCGCACCGCGATGAAGAGTGGCCCCCGCTTGCCACAACTAGAGAAAGCCCTCGCACAGAAACGAAGACCCAACACAGCAAAAATAAATAAATTAATTAATAAACTCCTACTCCCAACATCTTAAAAAAATAATAATAATAAAAAAAATAAAAGAAGGAATTGCAAAAATTATTCAACTAACTTCAGTCATTTCTCTCTCGTTCTCTCATAACTAAAAATGCATACTAGCATTTTTAAAATGCAGAGCATAACCTCCCATGGCCTAAGAGACAGGATAGTGCAGTCCTAAAGCTGCTTGGGAATCAAGCAGGTTTGAGTTCAAATACCGAGCTCACAACACATTAGCTGTATAATTTTGCAAAAATACATAAATGCATAAAACAAATACATATATGCATATATACATAGTAATTAAAGTCAATGGTTGCTATTAATCATTGATAATAGCAGTTATATTTGGATAGTAAGATTGAATGACTATATGAATTGAATGCATACATGTATTTCTCTTCTTTGAGCTTCAGTGTCCCCATCTGAAACCTAACTTAAAGGGTCGAAATAATGCATGTAGAGCGCTTGGCACCTAGTAGATGTTCAGTGATTATTATTTTTAATATATTTGGTTTTTATTATATTGAAAAGTACAATGAAAAATAAAAACTTAACAAATATTTTCTAATAACAAAAAGACAATAAACTCCTTTCCTTTTCTGATGAATGTATTTGACCAGAGACCATGTTGGCTAATCTGGACATTGAATAGAAGCATCAGTGCTTTTTTTTTTCCTAGGCAATTGTGGTTGAATAGTAATGAGCAGTTTAAATTATTTTTCCTAATAAAATAATCTTGTGACTTTCTATGCTATAAAATTTGGAGAAATTATCCTTCATTCACGTACTAAAACTGGCAAGACTTTCATCTTAAGAAGAAATCTAGTCTAACCTGAAGTTTCTTCTTCTACCCATCTTGGTGAGGAGGTGGATGGTCAGAAACCTTCAGACTTTCATTTATTTATTCATAAATGCTGGCCTCATCCACTCACTAATATGTGAACTTTCATGAGAGGAAAAGTCCTCAAATTGCCTAATCTTCAAGTAGTATAAAATATTTGTTTGAGAGGGTTGATATCTAAAGGTAATTTTGTTACTGTTGTTACAAGAAGTGATTTTTCCTTTATTACACAATAACAATATATTTGTCAAAGGAAACATCAGAAATACAGATTTTAAAAGTCATTCAGGGACTTCCTTGGTGGTGCAGTGGTTAAGAATCCGCCTGCCAATGCCGGGAACATGGGTTCAATCCCTGGTCCGGGAAGAGCCCACATGCTGCAGAACAACTAAGCCCTTGTGCCACAGCTACTGACGCTGCATGAGCCACAACTACTGAGCCCGCGTGCCACAGCTACTGAAGCCCGCATGCCTAGAGCCCGTGCTCTGCAACAAGAGAAACCATCGCAATGAGAAACCTGTGCACCGCAACAAAGAGTAGCCCCCATTTGTTGCAACTAGAGAAAGCTGGCGCACAGCAATGAAGACTCAATGCAGCCAAAAATAAATAAATAAATAAACAAACAAATAAATAAATATTTTGAAAAATTAAAAGAATTGTTAAAAAAAGTCGTTCAATCCTACTATTTAAAATATAACTGCTATTAACAATGCTTAATGCAACCACTGAATTTAATCACTGTGTATATGCATATATGTATTGGCTTTTAAAAAAATGATATGTAGCTTGGAAACTTTCATTTTCCTTAAAAAATAAGAATCATCAGGACTCCTTCAATCACAAATGCCATATGGCTTAAAAGAGGGAATTTATTGGAGCTTGCACTGAAGGCTGAGGATTGAGACATGAATTAATCTAGTATAATCATTTGGCACTTTAGACAACCCTGTGAGGTGTATGCTCTGAAGGCAAAAGCAGATGTCCATTATGTAATACAAGGTAAATATTTGTACATGTGGTTGAAAATAAATATCTTCACATCAACAAATATGCTTTTATAACATTAAAAGGGAAGATTTTCTATTTTTTAGATGTTCCATGGTTTATTTAATCAATTTCTTATTGTTCAACATGTGTAGTAAGTAATATAGTGATTAAAAACACAGACTCAAAAACTAGCTTATTTACATTGGGCAAGTTTTTTAACCTCAGTTCTCTCATCTGTAAAATGAGGATAATAATAGCACATACTTAATAGAGTTATTTTAAATTTGAAATGGATTAATTCATGTAAATTGTTCAGAGCAGTCCCTGGCATATAGTAAGTACTCAATGAAAAGTGGTGGTATTATTATTATAATTACTGCTAAAGTTTAATGTCAGAGTGAAGAATATATTCCCATACGTGAGGTAAGAAATTTAGCACTGTGTTTCTATCCTCTTTTCCTATTTGTTTATATAAGCTTAGATTTGGAATCTACAATAGCGTTTTAGATTTGGAATCCATATCAGTATTATTATGGTATTAATATTTACCTTACAATTCCGTCACATACTTTGATAATGTTTTGACATTTACATTTTGTTTTGTAACTAAACTTACAGCTGTGCTGTGTGTGTGTTTTTAAAATGCTTTAATGTTGACAACCAGCACCACTTCATAACATGATCTCCTATTTAGCTTCTCATTTTATTTTTTCTCTCATAGTATATATTTAAGAAATGTTTTTCAAGAAAGATGTATAAATGTTACATTTTCTGTTCCTACTCATATCTGAGTGTGCATTTCTGATTTCTTTACACGTAAAGAACAATTTGACTAAGTATGAAATTCATGACTTAAAATTGTTTCCTTTCAAAACCTTTTAGATCTAATTCTGTTACTGTTGTTGCTGCTTTGGCATTCTATTATGCATATTGAAACTTGCTTATTTTTTGCTTCATTTGTAAGTAAACCATCTTCCTTGAACTCTGTATGGTTTTACTTCACACTTTGGCCAAGATGCGTTTAGGCATAAATCTTTTTCATTGGCATTGGCTAGAGCATGGTGATACCCTTCAGTGTGGAGCTTCCTAAGGAAATATTCTTCTATGATATTTTCATTGTTTTTCTATTCCTTTTTTTTTTTTTTTTTTGACATGCATGCTATTTTTCTGCCCTTTCCCTTCCACATAATTCACAGGGTTGGACATTTTCCATTTGTCCCACAGATCTAGTTTCCATCTTTTCCATTATGTTCTATGTTCTGGGAGTCTGATCTTTATGACTGTATAACTGATTCTCCTGGCCCTCTGCCTTCCAGTTGTTGCTGGCCAATGGGAAGCATCTTCAGAAGATCAGAGGGCAGGAAAAGTTGGATATTTATTTCCTCAGCTCCCTCCTCACTGGGTGAAGAAGGCTGGGCAGTGCCTGAATCTTTCTAGCTCTAATCACAACTTCCACAGGCCTTCTTTTACTGCCTCTCCAGGTTTCATTGCTTGCTGCTCCCTCACCCCTTCCAACCTGAGTATTGCTGGTTGTAGACGCTTCATTAGTATTTGTTGGTTTTCCTTAACCCTACCCATACCATTGCTCATAGTTCCTTCTTTAATGCTCAGTTAGTCTACTTGATTATCTATTTAATAATTTCCCACAAGAATGTTTTCTCCTTTACTTGTATAATCATTTTTCTCTAATTTTCCTCATATTTTTGTCCTCCTCTTCATCAGTGAAAGTTTCTCAGTTTTGTGGATAGATAATGGCTCTTTAATGCCTTTATTGGGTATGGAGGTATTATGGATAATGAGACGTTAATCTTCTATATATATAATATATATGTAGTACACTTGCAATGATTACTTATTCAGTTTCTTTTTCACTTTATTTAGGTGCTTTAAAAAAATCTCAACCTGTTTCCTTTTTAATAATTGTCAGTTCTTGCTTTGTAGAAGACATTTTTTCCTTGCTATTTTGTTAGGTTGCCAGATGTTTACTGACATTTTCTCCTTAAGGCTACAGACAATTATTTTCAAAGACAAGATCTTATTCTGAAACTTCTTGTCACTATTCCCTTCTCTTTTCAGCAGTTTTCCCCCCTCTTCATAGGCTCCAGTTTTCTTTCTCTACTTATCCTGGACTGAGGTGTCACAGTATAACCTGCTTGTATCTTTCCCCTCTTTCTTCTCAGCTATTCCTGGGTTGTATGTAATTTGCATACATGCAGAAAGATGCTGACAGCAAGGATGATCCACCATGGAGAAGCACTCAGGGACGGATAGCGATAGTTGCCCAGTTCTTCACTATTACAGGTCCTAAGACTTAAAGTAATGAACATGTATTAGGAGAGTTGTGAAGTATTTACCTACTTTTTTCAGGTGAACCCTTTTGTATAAAACAAAGCTGTGATATACCAAGAAATAGTATGTTATAATAATTAAGAAAATAGATTTTCTTGGTCTGTCAACACCACAATTTACTAACCTTATGTGAGTCACTTAACTTCTCTGTGCTTCTGTTTTCTTCAACTGAAAAACAGGAAGAATAATAGTAACCGAACTTATAGGATTGTTTTGTAGATTAAGTGACTAGAAGAAGTAAGGTCTTAGAACCATGCCAAGCATACAGTAAATACCATATAACTGTTTGCCATTATTGCTGTAACTTGCACCCTGAGGAGGTTTTCCCTCAATCTGATTCCTTTATAATTAATGCCAATTATCTAAGATCTTAGTAGTGAGTCAGTTGTCAGTTATGGTTTTTGATGTTAAGTTTTCAGTTTCTTCTTTGTCTTCCAGGTACTTTAAGAAAAATGTATTGAGAAGTTTGGGAGTGATCTTCAGACTTTCTTGGAATAAGCTGGACCACCAATAGGCTGTGTATCCAACCCATAATTTCTGGACACTGCAGAATTGGTTTTACTGAAATGGGTTCCAGAGTAATTTCTAGCCTTTTTAGATTGAGGCTGAAAAACGAAGTTTATAAAAGTCAACGTTGCAACTTGGAACTTTGGAAGTGTCTTACCCTAAAAACAGAGAAGTATTGGGTAGGACATATGTACTGTGTTGAAAGAAGAAGGAACACTACCCACGTGAGCTATGGTGAAACATCTCCAGAAAATATGGAACGAAGTTTCAAATCCTACCTGGTTGCTTTCAGTCTAACACTGCTTAAGGGAACCCCAGACTTTTCAGAGGAAATTACAAAGGAAAAGATTATACTGGCTTTGGAAACACTCGAACAAGTAAGAATTCTTTTCCCCTTTTATTCCCTTTGGTTTGCACAAGCTTATGCAGAATGATTATAAGAAAAGAAAAATAGATGAAAAATGGCCTCCAACTTCTACTGTTGATATTATGTATATATTTTTTAATCCATATTTTTATTTTTCAGTTTCTAACATTGTTTTTGTTTATATGAAATTCTAGCAAAAACATTAATTACATAATTTTAAAATCCCCAAAGCAATAGGAAGCAATATTAAAATATGAAACAGCTCAATAAATAATAACTTGTTCACTAAGGTAGCCACATCAGTTCATGTTTGACGTTTTTAATCCAACTTTTTTCTTTGAATTTATTTATTTTATTTATTTATTTTTGGCTGCTTTGGGTCTTCATTGCTGCGTGCAGACATTCTCTGGTTGCCGTGAGCGGGGGCTACTCTTTGTTGTGGTGCTCGGGTTTCTCATTGCCGAGGCTTCTCTTGTTGCAGAGCACAGGCTGTAGGCGTGCACGGGCTTCAGTAGTTGTGGCACGTGGGCTCTAGAGTGCAGGCTCAGTAGTTGTGGTGCACAGGCTTGGTTGCTCTGCGGCATGTGGGATCTTCCCGGACCAGGGCTCAAACCTGTGTTCCCTGCATTGGCAGGTGGATTCTTAAGAACCGCGCCACCAGGGAAGCCCTCTTTAATCCAACTTTTAAATGTCATATCCTTTCTATATGTATACATTTGCAGTATGAATCGTGATTTAAATTACTGGGAATTAATAAAAACTGCTATCAAAGAAACTGTTGAGCTATTCAGTTACCCTTTATTGCACCAAACTAATGTCTTGCACTATCAGTACAGACATATTTTAAACAGCGTCAACTATTCAGATGAGCCAGAGAATTGACTGAATGTGAATTACATGGGTCCAAAACAACAGGGACATAAATTATTCCTACAGTGACATTTTATTTATGTGATAATTATCTCAACCCTAAACAGGCATACTTAGTGTTCTACCAAAATAACTCAGTGATAGAAGGAATTTAGGAAGGAGCAATGTATATGTGCTAAATCTGGCAGACCTACCTATCACGTAGTGAAGAAAAGATTTGGCCATTGTCTAATTATTGTAATCTAATATGGAGAACAAAATTGAGGAATGTTTTAATTAACCAGAAAATAAACAGATCTCTGCTTGGTTATGGCTGTGTAGATGAAAGCTCAGGGACATCTCTGAGCAGTGTTTTGTTTTTAATGGTGAACTTCTTGTGTCTTTGCAAAGAATCAACCTCAGTAATATACCCCGAATGTGGGTATATACGTGTATGTTTTCCCTCAAGTAAAAAAATATAAATACTGTGCTAAAGTTGTGGAAAGGAGAGGACCACACATGTAAATGAAAGAAACTTCAGAGACTAAAATAAAACTAATGGTGTACTTAAAGCTCTTTACGTGGCAATATGCACTTTGATGAGGTTGATGGGAGAGTCGGGAACTTTTATGTCTGAGAAGCTAGAAGGATAATCATGTCTTCAGCAAAAAGGCATGCATAAACTCTGCTACAAGTTTCACCTCCAAATGAGTGGAAGGGCAGGTTTTATGTTCCGGAGTTTACCCATACAGGAAGCAATTGAGTTTCTAAAGATGAAAGCCTGCAAAAGGTCCTGGGAACAAGCCAAAGACAGCTAACATCACTGACAGGATATGATGAATGATAAAAAAAAAAAATATGTAAAGAATAGAGATATAATCTTTGGGTTGCTTGACTGATCTTTTACAAAGAAAAATTTTAAATATCATTAAATGTATAAAATCTTGAATATTTTAATATCTAAGAATAAAGGTCTGTTTTAGTGGTATTCATTATTTACCTATCAGAGAGCAATATGAACCACTTAGAAATGTAATTATCTTTAAAGAGATATTTTAAAATAAAAGTGATATTTTAGGTATAAACCTAAGACTGACTAGAGCATTTTGTGTAGAAGATGGAGTTCCATGTTGTGATTTACACTACTTCATGTATATTTCAGTAATAGTGTTGCATAACTTTGTTAAAAACAGAAATTCCAACTTTTTCTTTGTCATTGTTTTACAAAATCCTATGTCTAAAATTCAATGTCAATAATTCAAAACACAAAATAAGGTTTCTGATTTATTTTCCTTCACGTGTTTCATGTGTCTTTAAATCCACCAACCCCCGAGTTTGCTCTAATGAGTCATTCCTTTCTGCCTTCTTCCTGTTTCAAAATTTATCCTTTCTCCTTCCCTGTGAAAACAACCCATCTCTGGCTAATTTTTAATTACTTGACTCTGCTAAGGAGACTAAGAAACTGATTCAACTAAATCAAATAGATGGTAATAATTTTTTATGTCACTTTCCCAGTGAGAAGGGAAAAGCAGTTTCTGACATCTGGGAGCTGACCTGGTGCTCACAGCTAGGTCTTGGAGTTCTCCTATTAATAATTTCAATAATAATTATAATAATTAATAACATCAAATATTTCACAGAACATCAATGTCAGACCAGGGTACTCTGGGATCATGATAGATCAAGACAAAAACAAGACTACTTTGTAATAATGTTAGAACACAACAAAACATGAGCATTGTCAATGTCACAAAGTACCATCTACTACACCCTTGCCCAGATAATATGAATGAGTATTGCTTATTCACCATGTCAGATTTAGTGTCCCTCTATTCTACCTTTTTTTTCTACTTAAAATTCATTAAGATATCCAACCATAGAATTCACCCCATATTCTGACAGCACTCAATCCAGAGCGAACTCTCTCCTTGCATTCTTCAAGTCACCTGATACAAGTTCAGATCCTACAATAAGTCACTCTTAACACTTTCTTGTTGAGATGCCCTATGGTTTTCTTGTTGCAATGAGAAATACACCCAACAGTGTTTGATATAGGTGTGTTTTTGGTCTTTTGTGTGGAGGACATTGACACCAGATAACAACCAATGTTTAATAGCTTAGAAAATTCAAACCAGTGACTGAAGGTGAGGCTTTTCAAAAAGTGAACGGGCAATGCTTAAATCCTATTGGTTAGGTAAGCTTTCTCCCCTAACTGTAAGAGAGCGTTGCTTGAGTTTGTTCATCCTTTTTCATTTATTAAATCATTCATTCATTCAATCATGCCTTCTTTTTTTTTTTTTTTGGCTGTGCCATGCAGCATGTGGGATCTTAGTTCCCCGACCAGGGATTGAACCTGTGCCCCCTTCAGTGGAAGCAAAGAGCCCTAACCACTGGACTGCCAGGGAATTCCCCATCCATTCTTTCATTAAACAGATATTTGCTGAGTACATACACTATGCCAGGAAATGTGTTAGAATCAAGGGATAAGAAAAATCAAAGTGCCTACACTCATCAAACTTACAGGTTAGGTCTGACAATAATTAGATAATTATTTACAAGTGCAAAGAATGAAGAGGACTTTTGCATTATACACTTAGACATTTCCTCTGTCACCCTGAAATTAAAACTGTTCTAATCAGATACATATTCCTATTTTGTGCCATTTATTCAACACATGGGGGATAAACAGATCAGTTTATTCACTACTGTGTCAAAGAACCTAGGGGAAAAAAAGGCTCTCCTTGCTACTGTAACTGACATCTTGGAGTAAATATTAAACATTAACTATGATTTAAGGTACAATTTTTAAGTCTTTTCTGATTTGATTACCTAACTCTAATACCAAGAGTTTAAATTCCTTTCCCTCAGTGGAAAGCAAGATGGATCTCTTAACCTCATCAGCATAACAAGATATGCAGTGGGATAAAAATGGGTCTAGGTTGCAGCCATAACCTTGTCTAGTGAATTGCTAGACACACAGCTGAAGACCTATTGATAATGATATATTCCCATGGGAACAGTGGGAGAATTTTCCTAGCCATGGATTTAGCATCACCTGAGGGGTCAGACACTGAGCTAAGTATGTGCCACGCTATCTCTCTTAATCTTTACTCATGCATATATTTATTAATTCAAGTATTCATTCATCAAGCTAAATTTTTTGAGCATTCCAGGCACCGGGCTAGATACTGAGGACATACATTAATCAAAGAATCACAGATATAAACATAAGGATACAAGGTGTGATAAGTGCTAAGGAGGAGGGGGCATATGGTACTATGGGAGTATCTGATGGGGAAAATGAATGGGTTAAGAAGAGCTTCCCTGGGATGGTGCTAATTATACTAAGAGCTAAAATGAGCTAAAATAAGATGTTCAGGACAAACCTGTGTTATAGGTATTATCATAACCACGTCTTACAAAAGAGAACTGAGTCTCAGCCATATCTAGCAATGGAGAAGTGGGTGAGTCAGGATTTGAACCCACGTCTCTGAGATTTTTACCGTCCAACACGTATCCACCACATTGAGCAGCTCTGTATATCCTTGCGTTAGAATGTTCCTGCTCTGCTGGAAATCTGTGTACACATCTGCCTTCTCAATTAGACTATGATATCCTAGAGGGCAGAAGCTGTACCTTGCATGACACACAGTTCCAGACACATGTGTCACTCTCAAAATGTTGCCTAGATGATAATGAACATGTTCAGTGCAATTTTGTTCATTTTAAAAGACCCTTTTGGCAGAGAAAGGATTTCAGAGATTTTATGTATCGTAAAAAACAAATGTCCATGGAATTTTGAATTGATGATGTTTCTTTCTTTTCTTTTCTCTCAATTATAAAGATATTTACTGAAAGTCATTCTCTGGAAATTATGGCTGCTCTTAAAGCTGTATAATTTTACTTAAATAGCCTTGATGGCCTATAGCTGTTTGAAGGCTCCCCTCTTTGTTCGATTTACTAGGAAAATCAAGGCCAAAACTGTGGTTTATTCTAAAGCAATTTCAGATCTGTGTGATATAGGTCTTGATCCAATTTATTTTCCTTTCCTCACTTTTTTTTTTTTTGGTGTATCTATTTGTTATTTTGGTTTGAATACAGCTTATATGTCACCTCTAATACTTGGAATATGGCAGGATATAAATGAATAAACAAAAACTATTTTAAAAGGCCTCACAAAGGAAATTAGATTTAGAGAATGAACTTCCATAAATTTAGTTCCATTATTCTTCTCCTATGTGTTTTTTTTTTCTTTTTTTTCTTTTTTTTAATCTTTATTGGAGTATAATTGCTTCACAATACTGTGTTGGTTTCTGGAGTACAACAAAGTGAATCAGCCATATGCATACACATGTCTGCAAATCCCCTCCTTCTTGAGCCTCCCTCCCATCCTCCCTATCCCACCCCTCTAGGTCACCGCAAAGCACCCAGCTGATCTCCCTGTGCTTTGCCGCTGCTTCCCACTAGCTAACTATTTTACATTCAGTAGCGTATATATGTTGCTACTCTCGCTTCACCCCAGCTTTCCCCTCCCACCTCATGTCCTCAAGTCCATTCTCAATGTCTACATCTTTATTCCTGCCCTGTAACTAGGTTTATCAGTACCATTTTTTTTTAGATTCCATATATATGCATTAGCATACGGTATTTCTTTTTCTCTTTCTGACTTACTTCACTCTGTATGACAGAGTCTAGGTTCCTCCACCTCACTACAAATAACTCAGTTTCATTTCCTTTTATGGCTGAGTAATATTCCATTGTATATATGTGCCACATCTTCTTTATCCATTCATCTGTCGATGGACATTTAAGTTGGTTCCATGATCTGGCTGTTGTAAATAGTGCTGCAGTGAATATTGTGGTACATGACTCTTTTTGAATTATGGTTTTCTCAGGGTATATGCCCAGTAGTGGGATTGCTGGGTCATATGGTAGTTCTAGTTTTATTTTTTTATGGCACCTCCTTACTGTTCTCCATAGTGGCTGTATCAATTTACATTCCCACCAACCGTGAAAGAGGATTCCCTTTTCACCACACCCTTTCCAGAATTTACTGTTTCTAGATTTTCTGATAATGGCCATTCTGACCGGCCTGAGGTGATACCTCATTGTAGTTTTGATTTGCATTTCTCTAATAATTAGTGACGTTGAACATCTTTTCATGTACCTCTTGGCCATCTGTATGTCTTCTTTGGTGAAATGTCTATTTAGGTCTTCTGCCCATTTTTTAACTGGATTATTTGTTTTTCTGATATTGAGCTCCGTGAGCTGTTTGTATATTTGGGAGATTAATCCTTTGTCTGTTGTTTCATTTGCACATATTTTCTCCCATTCTAAGGGTTGTGTTTTTCTCTTGTTTATGGTTTCTTTTGATGTGAAAAAAGGTTTTAAGTTTAATTAAGTCCCATTTGTTTATTTTTGTTTTTATTTCCATTACTCTAGGAGGTGGGTCAAAAGAGATCTTGCTGTGGTTTATGTCAAAGAGTGTTTTTCCTATGTTTTCCTCTAAGAGTTTTATAGTGTCTGGTCTTAAATTTAAGTCTTTAATCCATCTGGAGTTTATTTTTGTGTATGGTGTTAGTTAGTGTTCTAATTTCATTCTTTTACATGTAGCTGTCCAGTTTTCCCAGCACCACTTATTGAAGAGGCTGTCTTTTCTCCATTGTATGTTCCTGCCTCCTTTGTTGTAAACTAGTTGACGATATGTGTGTAGGTTTATCTCTGGGATTTCTATGCTGTTCCCTTGATCTATATTTCTGTTTTTGTGCTAGTACCATACTGTCTTGATTTCTGTAGCTTTGTGGTATGGTTTGAAGTCAGGGAGCCTGATTCCTCCAACTCTGTTTTTCTTTCTCAAGATTGTTTTGGCTATTTGGGGTCTTTTGTGTTTCCATACAAATGGTAAAATTTTTTGTTCTAATTCTGTGAAGAATGCTATTGGTAGTTTAGGCATTATAGGAATTGCATTGAATCTGTAGATTGCTTTGGGTAGTATAGTCATTTTCACAATATTCATTCTTCCAATCCAAGAACATGGTATAGTTCTCCAACTGTTTATGTCATCTTTGATTTCTTTCATCAGTGTTTTATAGTTTTCTGAGTACAAGCCTTTCGCCTCCTTAGGCAGGTTTATTCCTAGGTATTTTATTCTTTTTGTTGCAATGGTAAAAGGGAGTGTTTCCTTAATTTCTCTTTCTGATTTTTCATTGTTGGTGATAGGAATGCCAGAGATTTCTGTGCATTAATTTTGAATCCTGCAGCCTTACCAAATTCACTGATTAGTTCTAGTAGTTTTCTGGTGGCATCTTTAGGATTTTCTATGTAGAGCTGATAACCTTATGGGGATTTCTTTGTATATTATTTTTTGTTCTTCCCTTGCTGTTTTTAATATTTTTTCTTTGAATTTAATTTTTGTTAGTTTGATTAATATGTGTCTTGTGTGTTTTTCCTAGGGTTTATCCTGTATGGGACTCTCTGTGCTTCCTGTACTTGGGTGACTAGTTCCTTTCCCATGTTAGAGAAGTTTTCAACTATGATCTCTTCAAATATTTTCTCAGAACCTTTCTTTTTCTCTTCTTCTTCTGGGACCTCTATAATTTGAATGTTGGTGCATTTAGTGTTGTCCCAGAGGTCTCTGAGACTGTCCTCAGTTCTTTTCATTCTTTTTTCTTTATTCCGCCCCTCAGCAGTTATTTCCACCATTTTGTCTTCCAGCTCACTTATTCCTTCTTCTGCCTCAGTTATTCTGTTATTGATTCCTTCTAGTGTAGTTTTCATTTCAGTTATTGTGTTGTTCATCTCTGTTTGTTTGTTCTTTGGTTCTTCTAGATCTTTGTTAAACATTTCTTGTGTTTTCTCAATCCATGCCTCCATTCTATTTTTGAGATTCTGGATCATCTTTACTATCTTTACTCTGAATTCTTTTTCGGGTAGATTGCCTATTTCCCTTTCATTTATTTGGTGTTGTAGGTTTTTACCTTGCTCCTTCATTTGTGACCTATTGTTTTGCTCTCTCTTTTTTAGTTTTTTTTATGAGTGGGATTGTGTTCCTGTCTTACTGGTTGTTTGGCCTGAGGCCTCCAACACTGGAGTTTGTAGGCTGTTGGGTAGAGCTGGATCTTGGTGCTGTGATGAGGACCTCTGGGAGACCTCACTTCGATGAATATTCCCTGAGATCTGAGGTTCTCTGTTAGTCCAGTGGTTTGGACTCAGAGCTCCCACTGCAGGAGCTTCGCTCAACCCCTGGTTCATGAACCAAGATCCCCCAAGCCATGTGGGGTGGCAAAAAAAAAGAAAGAAAAAGAGAACAATAACAAAGTAAAAAATAAAATTAGACTAGGAAACTAAGATATATGTTGGAAAGCGTATAAAAATAAAAATATAGATATATCACTAACTGGGAGGTACAGCAGTACCACAATAGTAAAAAAAAAAAAAAGAAAGAAGAAAAGGGGGGGAAGGCCTTGGCTGTGGAGGGTGGGGCCTAAGCAAGGGCGAGGTTTGGGTGGTGGGCGGAGCCTATGTTTAGGGCCCACAGGGCTGGAAAAGGCCCTGGGTGCTGTGGGGGGTGGGGCTTAGGCTAAAGGAACAGAGGGCCCCAGGTGTGCCCCCCACCCCTGTCTCAGAGAGCAGGGGAATCTCACCTGGGAACCCAGCAGGCTTCCTGGGCTCAAGTGGGTGGGGTAAACACCCTCTTCTCCTCTTCTGCTCCTCCTGGAGGGCCTTTCCCACCTGCCTCTCCTGATCTCCCTGGCCTCAGGGGTGCCGATCCTGTCTGCCCTCTACTTGTCCTCCCCCCTCAGTCCCCCCATGTCCTACTGGTTCACTTGGGGGTTCCCCCATCTCCTTGGGCATCAGGGTCCCCCACCAGAGGCCGGCAGGCACCCTAGCCATGGGGAGATGCTAACTCGGTGTCTTCCCACACCGCCATCTTGACTCTGCCCCGTTCTCCTATGTTTTTTTTAATTTTAATCTTTGTATCTGGGAAAAATTAAGGAAAGATATTCGAGGGAAAAGAAAACAGAAAAGGGGCTCTGAAGGGAGTGCATCAAGGTGGAGCCATACAAGGAGTTAAGTGGTGGTGATGATGATAATGGTGATGGTGATGGAGATTTAGAGAATAATTGTCTGGATATTTTCTGCAGGACCTTTGTACCAAGAGTAAATAGTTCTGTCACCTGGCTCCCGATTCACTGCCAAGTGCCAGGATTGAATTGGTAAGTAAAGGTAATAAAACGTGGAGGATATGGGTATTAAGACTGGTGAATGAACAAAGTAAAATAGGAAAAAAGGCAAAGCTACAATCCTGGGTGAGTGTGGGTGAGAGAGATGGGCATTTCATGGAGTCAGTGTTCTAGAGGACTTATGTCTTATTTTAGAAAAATAAGAATACATTCATAGGTTCCTTATGAAATTAATTTATTTCAAGAGCAGATGTCTACAGCGCAAGCTTTGTGGCTAGGATTTCTACATCTTAAAAGTTCACTATATCGCAATCATCACATAAGTAGCAATCTAGTAAGAGCCTAAACTTATTTTCTCTCAGGTCCTCAGGCACTTTAAATCTTAAACTGATTATCATCAATTTTCAAAATAGGATAGCTATATAACTAGGCCTTCTAAAACTGAATGACACCTAGTGAAGGAAAAACAAAACAAACCCTGATCTAAGGTTAGTTTTTAAAGCAGATGCTAGATTTTGGCCAAACTCCTCCACAACGGGAGATTTTAAAAGGCTATATGTTGTTAACACAAAGGAATTCTCTTAGAATCTCCAAACACAAGAGACAGTCCTACCAGTTTAACACAGAGGAGAGAATTTGAGTTTCATGTGAATATTACACCTGGGCTAATTTCACTGTTTAGTTTTATACAGAGATTTAAACATCTGAAAAGAAGGAAAAGTCAGGACTTTCTTCAGTTTATTTTATATGGATGTGTGAGCAAACATTGACACTATGGAGGATTTGGTTTGGCTCGCTAACAAGCCCAAATGGAACCACTCCCTTAAAGGGGACATGTCAGCTAATGGTTTCCACCAAATCAGGTTGCTCATAACAGCAGAAGGATCAAGAAGATAGGAGAGGAAACAGTGGGTAACTCAACTCAGGGAAATTCCTCTATGTTACTAGTTCAATCAACCATTAAATCAATACTTAGTGAACGTGTATAAAAGATGCTGTGGAAGGATTCTAAGGAGAATACTCACTGTCCATACCCAGGCAACGTCAGTCAGGACTTTAGTCTTTAATTTTAGTAATGGCTTTAATAATTTTAATAACAATTTAAATCCCTTGCCAATTGCAACATAAATTGCTTATATTCTTGGAAGAAGTGTGCTACTCTTTACTCTGGTCATGATGGGGAGATTCATAATTCCCTTCCATCTTTAATATGCTATCTTATCCTATACTACAATATAATTCAATGATTCTAATTCTTATAGAGCATTAAGTGGGCCGGCCCACTTTTAAATCTCTCCAAGTGTATTTCTCTGCTAAAATACATCTTGTTAAAGAAGGCCTATGTTTTTAGTGTATAATAATTTGTTTCATTGTTTATTGAACAAATACATATTGGGTACTCATTTTACATTAGATACTGTGTTAGGTGCTGGGGATTTGACACCTAGGGCTCATGGATCTTACAGTTGAGTGGTCTTTATTACAGCAATTCACTTGACAAAGTTTGGGAGGCTTCACCACGGAATTCAGATTTAGAGAACTATGCTCTCAAGAAGCTAGTTCCACTTTTCTTAAAAAATTTTTTTAAATTTCTTTAACTTATAAAAAGAGCCTATACTCTTCATTTAGCCTCAGCAGTACACTAAGGTGCTATGAGAATGTCATCAGGAGAAGTAAAACTATGGTGAGTGATACACAGTAACTCAAGCAACTACATTGGGTTAAAAAAACAAGAACTATGAGACAGTGAGAAAAAAGCAGGGAGGATGAAAAATTACAGGTACGCGAGCCAGAAAAAAGTCACTACTGTGTAATTATCTGTTACTTAAGGATGTGGTCCCTGTGGTTTCAGATAGACTTGTTTGAGGCATGTTTTTCTTCAGGGTTGGCAGGGTTATAGGCAGAGATTGGAGGACAAAGAAAGAGAAATCTTTTAGGGGAACAAACACAGAAGAAACTGTACTATGAAGTCTCCTAGCTCCTGAACATTGCCACTTGTCTCCTGGACTAACTTGTTGGCAGCTGTAGAAGTTACATGCATTTTGAAGAAACAAACCAAAAACGTCTTGATGATATTTTCCCATGAGAACAATGGCAGAATTTTACTAGCAGAGGATATGGCATCACCCAAAAGGCCGGGCATTGAAGTAAGCATGAGCCATTTTCATGTCTCTTAATCTTTATTCATGTGTGTACAGTTGACCCCTGAACCCTCAGGGGTTGGGAGTCATGTTAGGGGTGCCCACCACCTGAGACAAAAATCCTGAATAACTTAACAGTTGACCCTCCCTATCTCAGTTCCACATCTGCAGATTCAACCAGCTGCACACCTTGTAGCACTATAGCAATTTGCTGAAAAACAAACAAACAAAAACTGCACATAAGTAGATCCACACAGTTAAAATCCCTGCCGTTCAAGAGCCAACTATATTCATGCTTTTAATTATTCATTCATCAACCTAAATGTATTGAGCATTTATTAGGTTCCAAGTGCTGAACTAGGTAAGGACACACATTAACCAAAGAATTATGGACAAAAATATAAGTTTACAGCTGTGATTAGTGCTAAGAAGGAGGGGCACACGGTGCTATGAGAGTGTGTGATGGGGAAAGTGGCATTGTTGCCAGGGTTAAGAAGAGCTTTCCTGATACAGTGCTAATCATGCAAAGATCTAAGAGAAGTAGATGAATAAGCTCTAGAGATCAACATTGTACCTCTAGTCAACAGTACTACATTGTAGACCTAAAGATGTGGTAAGAAGTGAATCTCATCCTAAGTGTTCATTTCACAATAAAAGAGAAAGAAAAGAGAAGAAAGAAAGAAAGAAAGAAGAGGAAGGAAGAAAATTAAGATATTTTTGGCAAACCTATGTTTAGGTATTATTATATCCCTCTCCTAGGAGAGAGAATTGAGTCTCAGCTATATCTAGCAATGCAGAAGTGGATGAGCCAAGATTTGAACCTGAGTCTCTGTGAATATCCACGACACTGAGGTGCATATGCTGAGCTCATGATGCCACCAATCATGATGCTGAGGGCTAGAAGAGATCTTGCTGTGGGAAGTCTTCATCAGCCTCCCCTCCAGACAGATGGAAGCTTGTTTGAGGACTCCAGTGCTTCCCTCAATGTCTTTCTGATACTGTTTCCCATTAGCAAGTTCTTCTTTGAAGCAAAGTATATTCTAATTACATTTTCTGTTAGCTTCTATTATTTATTTCCTAAGCAAAAATGAAAAATGTTGACCACACTGTCTCACAGTTGAATAATAACAGCAGAGCAACAAAGCTGAATTCCATGAACCACCTTTGAAAAGCAAGTCTTGTCACTTCATTTTCTTATCCTGAAATGACATGGATTACTTGAAAGCAGTAATGAGGTTACTTTTCATATTTAGAATATTCTCATTTTTCTTAGGTTTATTTTATAATGAGGTCTACTCTGGGCCCTTCTACTCACTCTTCTGTTTGAGAGGCCTGATTCCAGTGTCAAGTTTTGCATTGTCCCTCTGAAAATATAGTGCAAGTTGAGGTCCAGTTTTCCTGAAGACTTTCTTCCTTATTGTTACCTCCCACTCCAAGACTGAATATATTTTCTTAAACATAATTGCTTACTTTTTTCACGTATTCACTTGGGGTCATATTAAAAATGTCCTAGATTCTTTTCTTATTTTCTCAAATACAGTTAATTATGTTCTATATTCTATTTTTATAGTTTTCTATCCTTCCCTCCCCAGCTCTATGTTTAACTCAGCACATGTTCCTGTTAATTTTAATCTCTTGGCTTTAGATGAGCATAGCCCTCTTTTGTTCTCTTCCTTTCTCCTGGGGTGGGCTAGTATCAGCAGAGAAAATATGGAATGTTAATTTTGCAGTTCATTCAATAAACACATATTTATTGAAAGCCTATTGTGTGTCAGAAATCAGCCCAGATGTTTGGTTAAAGTGATGAGTAAGACAGATATGACCCCCTTATACTGTGATACATCCTATGATACAGGAAGTGTCATAGATCCAGATAACAGGAACATCTAACCCAACTTGTAATGTCAATGGGAATATACGTGGATCAGTAATATCAGAGTTGAGACTTGAAGGGTCAGAACGAATTTGCCAGACAACTGTGGCCAGCTATGGAAAGAGAGAAGAGTCTTTCTGGCAGAAGGAGCAGCATATGTGAAAGTCAGAGAATATAACAGTGACATGCTTCTTTTCTTTTTTCCTAATTTTCATGCAAACTAAAGAATGCAGAAGATCATACATTAATAATTTACTATTTTGTTTGGGAGAAAAAAAGCTTATATCTTATATATATAGTATTATATAAATAATTTCCTTGTAGAATTATTGCCTATAAGCTTTGGGATCAGATTATGACCCATTTGGAGGGTCCATTTTGAGGGACAACTGGTCCATGGACTGTGACAGTCATTGATTTAGGAGAATTTAAAAAAGATCCTTAACACTGGAACAGACCACAGGAGGGGAGGGAACCAGTGTCTGGGAAGAGAGAAAATGTCCTAAAAAATGAGACTCAATGGATGAGCCAGGAGCAACAGGGGCTGGACCTTATAAGCTATGTAAAGATGGCAGAATATGATCATAAAAGTAATGGGGAGCCACAGTTTCAAGCTGATTTCTGTTGTTTCACCAGGGAGGGTAGTACGCATTGTATTCTCTCCATCCCTTCTTCTCCCATAGCTTCCTTTGCTCTCCATTAAACTAGATATAGTAGAAATAAAAATAAATTAAAATGATACTTTCTCCGGGGCCTCCCTGGTGGCGCAGTGGTTGAGAGTCCGCCTGCCGATGCAGGGGATACGGGTTCGTGCCCCGGTCTGGGAGGATCCCATGTGCCGCGGAGCGGCTGGGCCCGTGAGCCATGGCCGCTGGGCCTGCGCGTCCGGAGCCTGTGCTCCGCAGCGGGAGAGGCCACAACAGTGAGAGGCCCGCATACCGCAAAAAGAAAAAAAAAAAAAAAAAAAAAAAATGATACTTTCTCCTATCCCAGTTTTATGAGAAATGACACCATTGATAAATTTAGAAGGGGAGGTTTGATTAGAATAGACCCATATTTAAATTATCACCGAAAGGATTTCTAATTGTGGGCAGCCCTTAAATGGAGTAACACATACAAAAAAGCAGAGATCTGGGGTCTGCTGTCTAGAAGCTTACTATGTACTACTCTGCCTGTGGTCTCTCACAAACTACTATTATTTCTCTACCTCTCTTCAACCTGTTTTGTGTCGTTAGGGAACTGGAAATCCAACCCAATTTTTCTCTTGAGTGATGTCAAGAGATGCCAAGGAAATTGGCAACATTCTATGCAGAAAGCTATTTTCTTCCCACCTTGGCAGGACATCAGAGAGTGACAAAAGTAACCATGATATGAAAGGGCCACCTAAGTTTTGGTTCCTCTTGGCTGACAGCTTCGTTTCAGAATCTTGCTTTGCCAACAATATCCCAACCCATGCAGCTGAAAGATTTACTTCAATGAATCTAGATAATTCTTTAAGAATAGAGGCAACCTATTCCTTTTCTTCCAGACACCCATTTCTTTATAATTAAGTCAACATTATAGGTATTTCCCACCATCTTCCACTTAAAGCTGTGGAGAGAATGAGTAACTCCTGCCTAAGTTGGGTTTAACAGACCCTGGGGTGAGCATTTTGAGAGTCTCCCACAGAAAAATGGCTTGGTATGAGAAGGAAAGATGGCACTTTCATTATCCCTTATTATGGACTTAAGGATTTGGATTTGGATTTGAACTGCTGAATTCTGTTCTTTAGGACAGCTCAGCTGTTACTGCTGTTCTGCTCTTGAAGTTAATTGGTCCTACCGTATATATCAGTATTCCTCTTTGTCTAGAGACACACTCACACCATAGTGCTTATGTCTTTATTAAGAAAACATGTCACTCCTTTTATTATTGATTATGAAAAAGAAATACCCTCCATCTTCTGCACATGAGATCAGGAGAACACCTGAGCCTTCTCCCTTTTAATTTCAGGAAAAGTATGAGTTTGCATGTGGAGGACAAATAGAGACATTGCCTTCACCGACAGAACTGGACTCGTTGTTCTCCATCGAGTTACAGAGAGAAAAAATAGCAACCATTTGCAATGTGAACTCTTCTTTTTTGTCCTCTAATACTTCTCAGACTCTGTCTTTGAGATTTAGGACGTGAGCAGAGGACTTCAATAACAATAATAATTACAGAGAGAGAAGACTGCTTATACTTCCCCAAAGTTACTTATCACTCCGAATTGTGGTTTTATTTGTCTTTGACTTTCTCACCCACTAGACTGGCATTCATAAGGACAAGGACAGGGTCTAATTCACCCTTCTCTATGCCCAGCACAGAACTCAGTGTCTGACACATGGAAAGTACTGAAAAATTATTTGCTGACAACATCAATGACTGGGTCCACAAAAGCAAAGGGCATCACTTAAACAGTGATCTCCATTGTACTAGTTTTCACTCTTGGAGAAGTTCTGTTGCATTTGCCAGCAGTGCCACAACTGGATTTGGAAGAAACCATATACTCTAGTTCAACCAAATGGGAGATTCACAGTGGCTGGGCCTCCTCATGCAATGGTCTGCTCACTGGTCAAGGTCTGGGAGAACAGCCACTCAGGAGGCCCACTGGTCTCTGCCATTAGCCTCCTTCTAGTGCAAGTCCCTGAGTGTAGCTGGTCTTCCATTTCTCTTGTTTGTAGACCAGAGGAGTTGGACACAGGAACTTCTAACCTGGAGAGCACAGATTCACAGATGAATAAATACCATGGCAAGCCTGCGAGCTTCCTGAGATTGTGTGTGACATATTATGGTTTTATGGATATGTGTACTTACACATATTTTTTGAGAGAAAGGGTTGATAGCGTTCATCAAGTATTTTTTAAGAAAAATAACTTTTATAAAAGGTTAATTTAAAAAAATAAAATTTAAAAAAAGGTTAAGAAACTCCTGAATAGCTAACTTTTGATATCCCTTTCCCCTATACAATTTCTATACTTTTAAGAAAACTTCTAAAATTCCTTCAGCCACAGCATTTTTTTTTCCCTCTGATTGTCCATTTGCCCCTAATCATTCACTGCCTCATGATACTTTAACTATCTACGTATGTCCAGGTTAAACTTCATCTACATTGTTTGAATCTGGAGCTCAGTCTTTTATTTCTCCAAATGCCCACAATAAATGGTGATTGAAAATTTTTGTAAATTTATTTTATCCCCGAACACTGACTATTTCTCCTCAAATCCTCTATGTCTTCCAGGATCAGGGCTATAAGTATCATCATCCAAAAGGAGTTCAAGAGAGAGTAGAGGGATTGTTTGCTAAGACTGTCCACATAAGAGGCTAGGGGGGTGAGATCCTAGTCCAGGAACTTCTGGAGACACTGAGTGAAGAGAGAGTGAAGATTTCTGACACTCACTAGGAATGGCAGGTAGGCAATTCCTAAAAGGAGTAGTTTGGGTCTGTGGTAGCAACTCTGTGAGCCAAGGCCATCGCCTCGTCATCTAAAGAAGTCAAATGTAATGCATGAAGGAAGAGGACAGTTTTGGTTAGCCTACCTGTGTCAGTTTCCGATTGCTTCTGTAACAAATTGCCACAGACTTAGTGGCTTAAAACAACATAGATTTATTATCTTATAGTTCTTGAGGTGAGAAGTCTATTATATGTCTTCAGGGCTGCATTCCTTCTGGAGGCTCCAGGGAAGAATCCCTTACCTTGACCTTTCCAGCTTCCAGAGGCCAACTATATCCTTTGGCTAATGGCCCACTTCCTGTGTTCAAGGCCAGCAGCACAACATCTTCAAATTTCTTTCTCTGACCCTCTGCTGAGTCTTTCATCATGTTGCCACTGTCTGACTCTGAGTCCTCCTGCATCCCTCTCACAAAGATTAGTAATTACCTGGGGCCCACCTGGATAAGCTAAAACAATCTCCCCATCTCAAGATCTTTAACTGATCACAAAGGCAAAGCCCCTTTGATAAGGTACCAGATAAGGTAACATTCACAGTTACTGGAGATTAAGAGGGAGCCATTATTTAGCCCATCATTATACCTTATGTTTGCGTGCATCTATTTGTTTATTATGCTACAGTTTTGTAGGAAGAGTCATGTTCACGGATATTATGTGCAAAGGGAAAGAAATTACTTGGCTAAGTACATGAACAAGCAGTAAGAAAAGAGGGAAGAACTATGTGCCTGGAGCTGAAGGGAACCTAAAATTTTTAACAAAGGAAATTAAGGAATGAAGGAGTCTTCTCTCACCAGCAATTTGCCGTACCTTCCACTTCTATATCATTCATGTGGAAGACTGGTAAATTGGGAGGATTTAAAAATAATAATTATAGTATTAAATATATACAATTATAGTATTTTATATGTATATATATATATATATATATATATATATATTTTTTTTTTTTTTTTTAAATTTTTGGCTGCATTGGGTCCTTGATTCTGTGGCGGACTCTCTCCAGTTGTGGTGAGCCGGGGCCACCCTTCGCTGCGGTGTGCGGGCTTCTCACTGAGGTGGCTTCTCTTGCTGAGGAGCAGAGGCTCCAGGCACGCGGGCCTCAGCAGTTGTGGCACGTGGGCTCAGTAGCTGTGGCTTGCGGGCTCTAGAGTGCAGGCTCAGCAGTTGTGGCGCACAGGCTCAGCCACTCCACGGCGTGTGGGATCCTCCCGGACCAGGGCTCGAACCCGTGTCCCCTGCATTAGCAGGCGGACTTCTAACCACTGCGCCACCAGGGAAGTCCCTATATTTTATACTGTAATAATATTATAATACAGTTGACCTTTGAACAGTGTGGAGGGTGGAGCTCCCATCCTTGGTGCAGTTGAAAAATCAAATACAACCAACTCATAGTTGGCTCTCGACATCCACGGCTCCCCCATACCTGTGGTTCCATATCCTTGGATTCAACCAACCATGGATTGTATAGTAATGTAGTCCCCTTTTGGACTTCTAACCAAGCACAAAGATCTGAAGTCCTTATACAAATTCTACATTGATGATGGGCATCCATCATTCACATTCACATTGCTCTTCCATAGTCACCATAAATGGACCTCAGCCATTAGGATGCACTTGAAAATTCCTTTTGCACCACCATATCATAGCATTCTAAGTGTGGTGTAACATGTGGCTATTTCATTGGTACCTGGTTACATATTGGAATGTTTTCCACCAGCCACTATCTATGACTCAGTTAATATCCATGGAGGTCTCACCTGGACATGGTGCATCATGGTTTGTTTGTGACTGTCTCTCTCTAATCTATTATAAACTCCCTGGAACAGAGATTTTGCTTTGGTCATGATTATTGGCCAAGCCTAGAAATGTGGCAGGCAAATAGTAGGCACTCAGTAAATATGTGGCCAATGAAAGGACAAAAATAAAAACTAGGAGATTTAGAACAGAATGCTAATGTCAAAATAACCCATAAAAAAGGACATGCAGCTTTAAGAGTTTCAGGAGTCATAACGGATGAGGCGATTCTTTTTTTATTCCTTCTAATACAAAATAACTCCCTGGGTTATTTCTAAATTTGCAGTTAAGGCACATTTAGAAATAACCAGAATCTTCTAAGCAGCTATTCCTGTTCCTGAAAAAGATTAATAGAAGAGAGGCACAATTAAACTCTTACTCAGAATTTGAAAATCACTTTTTGGTATTTAAAGAGGCATTAATCATGATCATTAATCAATAGAAAAGAATGTTCACAGAATGCCTAGAAGAAATGTTTGCTGAAGCAAAAAGTCAGAGGAGAAAAGGAAGGCATACATGCCTAGGGCTGAAGACCAACTTTTTTCTTTTTGGTTTAACAAATTAAAGCTGCTGGAAAAGAACAATTCACCAGAGGGAAACATTACTGTACAACCTATAAAATACCGCCAAGGTCAGCAGAAACTCAGCTGTTGGTTTTTTTCTCCTGTGTCGGTCATTGTTGAGAGACGAGTTTCTTGCAAGCCTGATTTAGATATTATGCCTAAGAAGTTACTCAACATCAAAGATTAAGAAAGTACTTTTATTTCCTTTACTACATGCCGACAAGAATGAGTTACAAATATTTTCAGTAATTCTGTGCTTTTTAAAATTTTTTATAAGACTATCCGTAATGTCAATGCTCTTTAACTCATTCACTTGTGCTAGATCCTCGGTTTTCCCTCTGCTTTGTGTTTCTGAGAATTATTCCCAAGCAAGTCACTGTACCTCAGACTTTGAAAGCCATTAAAAAAAAAGCAAGGATGCAGTTTTTATATGAAGGGACTTAGCTGTGTAGAAGTAGCTGAGTTTTTCTGAATAGCTGTGAGATACTCCACGTGGAGTACCCTTGGACATTTCTGTAAAACTTGTAAGTGTCTTAGCTAAAGACTGGGTTTATGGGCACCCAGGCCTCTCTTGATCCTAAGCTATTCCATGCTGACTTTATAGCTTTCAGGCCACTGGGGAAGCCTGTATTGTATTGTCCTGTGTTATTTAGAGATGCTGCTACAATAAACAAGGTCATTTTTGCTTTCCTTTTTCTTGTGCTGCTTTCCCTTAATTGTGGCAATAGCTGGGTCCTGGGTCACCTATACAATAGGCTTCTGCGAACAACAGCATGCGTTGCAAGGTGGATGCTGGTTTAGGAAGTGTGGCTTGAGGCTCCAGCAGGCAGGGTAGCAAACTAGGCTCATCATCAGAATTAAACCTGTGACCTGAGACTGCATCATACTGTTTTATTACTAAAGTGTTGAAGGAAAGTTCCACATTTTCTACAAATTAATCCTAGGCAATGTCGTGGCTCTTTTCTGTTTACGGGCAAATCCCTTAGTCTAATTACACTCCATTTCCTTCTTGGGACCTGAAGTCATCATGAAAACCTTTTATATACACAGATTTATCTTCCCCTAAGAAACTCTGACTTCTGCCAGAAATCAAAAAATTCCAAGGCCTTGGGCTTCCTTGGTGGCACAGTGGTTGGGAGTCCGCCTGCCAATGCAGGGGACACGGGTTCGTGCCCTGGTCCAGGAGGATCTCACATGCCGTGGAGCGGCTGGGCCAGTGAGCCATGGCCGCTGAGCCTGCAGGTCTGGGAGCCTGTGCTCCGCAGCGGGAGAGACCACAACAGTGAGAGGCCCATGTACCGCAAAAAAAAAAAAAAAATTCCAAGGCCTACTCACCCAGGAAATGTTAGGTCAGATCTTGCAATCACCTCTATTAAAGAAAACTAAACAGCTACATCAGGAAGTAGGTAATAAAAGGCAGATCACATTTAGACAAAGACATGGTTACTTTTTTATTTGAAGAAAAAAAAAGTATGTTTTAATAAATACTGCAGAAACATTGACCAAACAAACATACAAAGTGACTTCAACATTTAAAAAACTGCAACGAAAGTTCTGCTTTATAACAGTTATAACTTATTTTCTTTTTACAATATTTAAATACAGAAAGCACTTGCCAGCTATTTCGTAATACTGCCCAAAGCATAATGCTGCATCAATCAAAGCATAGCATGTTGGTAAAATATCTGTATTTCGTGGGAAATGACTGGAATGGTATTTTCTTGCAGAGACAAAACAAAGTGCTTGTAAGACACAGACTGAATGTTGTAATTACCTTAATCTCCTTCCTGCCACAATTGAATGGGAGCACAGCTTCAAACACTTCAAAAATGAAGCTTTATCATTGGAAAGAAAGCTCGTTTCAACAAGCGCCAACAATAAAAAGGTCAGATCTGGTTTCTTCTCTGAAAGAAGCTCTAAAAGTAACTGGTCAAAAAATATCTGTAAACTATTTTAAATGCTGACTCTTTTATGCAACGATAGTGATAAAGTATCAAACACGGGCCTTGGTGGAATCTGGTTAAGTGAGGTTTAGCAATCACTCTCTAGAAATACCCTAGGATAGTGTCAGGACTGACATTACATAGTTTTCCTCTAAGGATTCTCGAAAGCTTGGATCAGAGGGTCCTTCTGCATCATGTTCATTGAAAGAAAGTGAAATAAACAAACAGATCATCAGATATTGCCAACTTCGGAGCTTCATCCCAAAAGAGGTTTTTTGCTTTGTACTTTTGGTATCTTAATTCCAGACGGCTTAACTCACAAACTGTGCTTTCTGCTACTATCCTTCATTCGTTATCTCTTCAGGTGAAAATAGTACCTACATTTTTTCCCCCTTGGACCATTCCTTGACGTCAAACCAAGACACCTTTTATTTGATTTTGCATTTTTATCAACGATGGCAAAAAAAAAAAAAAAATCACACACCCTCTTTTCTAAACAGCACACAAAAATATCACATTGAGCAATTTACCACTTTTTAATGACAATCACAAGGATGAACAGAACCATCAGACTGAATAAAAATTGACACTTTTTTTCTAGCTGACCTATTCGATCTTGGTAGTGCTGGTCTGCATATCTTGCAAGACTGCAAAAGCCTTTCTTGAGAACCATCTCGCTCAGCTATCTTCAGGATGGCAAGATTTCAAAGCCTCACCAACTTTTCCTCTGGATATCCCATGGGTCCTGATACAATTTCCATTTTAATGATGAGCTAGGAGGAAATTAGATCACATCCTCTAGAAAACTAAATGCTAAGGTCACAGTGCCAGTTCCCCAATGAGGACGGTGTATTAATATATACTTTTTGTAAAGGAGATTAAAACACTTAAAAATTAAATCAAAGTAGAGATCCATGAATAGATTGTAACAAAGAAAACAAAAACGCAAGCACCAATCAGAGCGTGGTTTTTCTTCTTGGAGGTACTCGCATTCCTCCTCCTCACCCTCTAGCCCATCTGAATCTCTCTTTTTTGGCATATTTTTCAAGTCACACTTCAAAACTCTTCAATGAACTCACTTCTCACCGCTTGTTCTACATGCCGAACCTAAGGACAGGATTCCAAAAAGATGAGCATCCTTCCAAATGCCTCCTAAGCCTCCAGAATACGTGACTTTGGCTGTGCACTTTGCTCAGACTTCACCTCTTTTTGTTGGTGGTGGTGTTTTCCACACTAGGTTTCCTTGTCCTCATTAAAGATAACCAGAGATTCACATCACAGTGCAACTCTTGGCTTTGTCCTTTCGTAAGTCCGTAGCCACTGCGGAGAGTTCTGGTCTGCTGGGCATGTGTGAAATCCGCTTTGTCGCCCTCTGCGATTTGTTCCGCTTAACGTTTTTATTTGTCTTGTTTACACATGCCAAGGTGGCCACATGAAAAATGTCTCTGACACTGTTTTCTGACTGTAGAGCTGAGCATTCGATGTAAGTAGCTGCTCCGATCTGTTTGGCCATATTTGCCCCCTGAGAAGCAAAAAAAGGGCCTGTGATCAGCAATAAGTCTTTGGGGAAGTGTGTCTTCTAACACCATGAAATAATGCAGAGCAAAATGTTTCTAATGTTAACTGAATTTTCTAAGTATTCACGAAAAACAATTTTTTACATTTGAACTGCCTTATTTATTATTTCATAAATATTTGCGGCCAAGACCCAATCCTAAGATGTCCAATTATCATCACTCAGTAGACACTGCTTGACTTCCCAGAGGTGCTAAAGGCTGATCTAATGTCATTGGGTCATCAATAAACAAGGGCCATGATCATCAAATAGTTAGTATGGGTGATTCTAAGAATTACCCAGAGAATCTTACTATTGGAAGAGAGTAAAAAAGCTGAAGACCATGAATGTAAATGCTCTGGCAGGGTGATCTGGTCCCTTGAGCCTGTTCCAGCACCTCATGGGGCACTCAATTTCTCTTTTCTTGAGTGTAAATGGCACCCAAGACTAATAGACAAGCTGTACAAAAAACAGGGGTAAGAGAATTTAGAATCAATTTTGAAACATATATGATTATGTCTTAGGGACAAAATAAATTGAGGAAAGGAATAATACTGTTCTAGCATCTACAACTTACTTAGGAGACACAAAATATGTAATTTCTAAATGTGGACCAGACAGCCAGTGGACACAATAATAAGCATGTGTGCATCAAAATGACTTATTTACATAGCCAGATTTTTGTTAATTGGAATGAAGGACAAAGAAGACCACAGTATGAATGGTCAAGCGATGAATACTAAATAAAATTCTAGCTGTTTCAACATGAACTCTCTTTAGAATCTGGTTGTAAGTTTTAAGAGAATGAACTTCTGAAACCAATTCTCCTCCTTTCTAAATGCTTGAGGGAAATGCGTGCAGAAATGATGAAACTCTAAAAGACAGTTTTCTGGAGTGCTGTATTTTACTGACAATGGCCTTTTTAAAGTATTGTATTGTGTTGCTGAGTGTAAAATAAGATTAACTTTAAGAGTAATACTTTAAGCGTATTACTGATTTTGACCACATTCTCTCTTAAATCTATTTCACTTTAAACCCAGTGAGAGTTGCAGAGATACAGAGGGTTGACTATGAGCCATTGTTTCTGCACTCAAGTGATCAAATATCATGTGAGTCCCCTACCGAATGACAGAGCATTTCACATTTTAAAGGATTTTTTTCCCAAACGCGTCTTATGTATACACACACACACACACACACACACACACACACACACACACACAATGAATCCTTACACAGTCAACTGCTAAATAAATACTGGAAAGCTTTTTGAGAGAGTCCAGAATCAAAGTATCACCACAATTTCAGCCAAACCTTTTCCCAGATCACTTTGGTGCTCACTTGGCAGTTTTTACATTAATCTGAGCAATGGGCTGCCAGGAAGGGGCTGGGATAGTTGCTGTGAAGGCAGAGGCACAGAAACACCAGCCCTTCTCATCTGTGTTTACAGATGGTCACGACCTGGACACATGGTGCTCAACTGCATCTTAGGAAAAAAAGGGCTAGCGCCTGGCCTTGACCCCTGGGTTGAGCCTTTAGAAAAGCAGCTACTTTTTATTTTATTTACTATGAATGATGTTCCATTTCTGACATTCTAAAATCTATGTGTGCCCACTGACTACATACGTACCTGGTCATAGGACACTGGGGTCTGCCTGTGGTTTGAGAGCTCTACTAATGTACTGACATCTGTCCGAAGATCAGATTTGCAGCCGACCAAGAGCATCTTGGTGTTGGGACAAAACTCCTGGATTTCACCTTTCCACTATGGGGGGAAAAAGAAGATGAAAAATTAACAAAGTGCTGGCATCCATAAAGTGGAAAACAAGTTCTCCACTGGCAGGCATTGGAAATGGGACTCAAAAAGGACATTTAAAAGAAATTGTCACTTCAGATGCAGAAGCAAACTTGCATTTATCTTCTACGTAGACATTAAATGTTACTGCTTTTTAAAGTGGATCCATTAGGGAACCATATTCTTCTTCTGTGTGACTCATTAACTGTCCCTACTGCAAGAGACCTGTTGGGTGTTGTGAGAAAGTAAATAAGGCAATTTCTTAATTATTGTGGTATCTCTGAAAGATAAAAGTGCCTTAAGAATAATTATATATTCTAACAAGTGACTACATCCTCAGATATGTTGAGCTGGTACTTCCCAGCATGGAAGACTGGGAATAAGGCAGAGCCAACGCAAGCACAGATGTACATTCACTAATCCCACCTAGAAAGACTGAGCAGCCACCATGTGCTGAAATCTCTACTGAGATTTCAGAGACTGGAGATGGAGTTACTACAACAGAATGTCCTGCCTTTAAGGAGCTTCCATTGGTGTGGCTGAATCAACAAACACCATGACATTTGCAAAGGCCCATCTCAGGTTATCAGGGAGGCATCTGGTCCCATGGCTCATATGTCCTTGAGTTAGTCTTAAATTACGTAAGTTATTAATTTAGTCTACTTTGGCTAGTTGTTTCATGACTCAACAAGAACTCTTAGAACCTCCAGAAATGCCCGGCAGGGAATTCCAATTGTCCTCTTAAAGAGCAAATGGATGACTTTTTGTGGTTTCACTTCCTCAAGCTTGAGATGACCATCAGGGTGAGAGTCAGGAGTTCAGAGTGTTCACAGGAGAGCTCGGCTCAGGGGCTGAGATCGGGAGTCCGCACCTGCCTCTCCCTGCCCACATTCACAGATACGTACTCAGTGCTCTACTAAATACTGTGGTGGTTACAGAGATGACGGAGATGTAGCTGAGTCTTCTGGAAAGGAATTCACGAGAGAGTGGGGGTGATGAAGTCATGTCTATAATACTAGATAAAAGTGACATCCTGCAGGAGGTATTTAAAAGACCTCTAGAGGAGACATCTCCAGATCTAGAACTGTGGGCAATCAACTCTAGTCCAAAGTACACCCGTGGGTTGAAGGGAATAATGCATACTTTCCAAAAGAGCCTAATCTATCCACCAACTCCTCCCTCCCGCCCTCCCCCTCCCTCTCCCGCCCTCCCTCCCTTCCTTCCAGCACTATTTAGAGGCGTCTATCATGTGCTAGATGACATTGGAGTAAGAATTAGAAGGTGAATTGAAAAAAAGAATAAGATCTCTCCAGCTCTAAGTCACCGTAACCTCTTTGATATTCAAGGACTTAAAGGATTCAATTAATCAAGACAAACCATAGCAGGGATTATCATGAGCCTTAAACTTCACACAAATGTAAAACACACTCATTAATATCTCTAAGGCCAAAGTCACTACACATTTGGTCTTAGCAGACAAAAGCAAAATAAAACAGGAGCGAGGCTTCTCATCATAAATTATGCATAACCCGATACTACAGCAAGTAAGAACTCCAGGAAATAAGCAGTCTCTTTTATCTACAGACAAGCAAGAGACAAGTTGTTATGTTGTTCTTCAGCTGTGTGATGGCTCTGGCCTGCCCCATGTCTAGCAATTATTCACAAGCACCGAAGGCAGGAAAGGTGTATTCCTGCCAGAATCTGACAGTTGCATTATTTGTGTTAGATACAAACATTACTCAAAATTGAAAGCTAAAAAGAGCCTTTAATCTTTTAAGAAATTCATATTTCATTGAACTAACTATATTTGTCATGTTTAGTAAAGAGACGGGGTAGGGGGATGTTTAACCTTCAAATCCTAATTTCATAATGACACACAAGCCCAGCAGTCAAACATGATAGGGAAAAATAAACCAGTAAAAACACACAAAATACGAGGACACTGCCTTGCTCTTAAGCACATCCTCTGACTAAGCCTGAGTGCATGGAGAAGAAGGGGGCTCTAGGGAAGGTCTGATTCCAAAACCCCACAGCACTCAGGCCAGGACTGAGAAGTCAGATAGAGGCTAATACACGCTGGTCCTTGGACGGGCATATGCCTTTCTCTACCTACGCGGAGGCTTAGTCCTAGGTTGGCGGAGCCCGAGGAATTCTCCCCCCGGCACCGCCCTCCACCCCCAGCCTCCCCAGGACCTGTGACCCACCTGCCATAGGGTGCCTTCCTCCTGACCTCCCCTGGGTTCCATCCAGAGCTTCCTCAGTTTCCTTCCCCACCTACAGAACCTCACTACCTTTGCCTCCAGAAACTAGCTATGTGATATCATCTGTGACACGTGTACACGACTGTGTTTACTAGTATCTGACATCACCTGGTCTAATGTCTGTAAACACACCCCTATTCCTCCCCTATTTATTCTATTTCTGTTTCTAATAAATAACATCACTACTGAAATACAGCTTCTTTACTAAAACAGCTATTACTGCATTCATTTCAATCCCTGAATTGAGGTCAAAACTAAACCTGTAAAGTAAAGCACAAGCTACAGGGTGAATGAAGGGTGGAAAGGAGGAAGACACACTTAGCAGTAACGGAGCATCAGGATTTTTAGCTGCCCCAATGCCACCCAAAGGATGAACGCAGAGGCTCTTCAAAGGGTATTTCGTTTCTTAAAATGAAATAAAATGTTGAGCAGGTTCATCATCAAAACTCGGGACACATAGGAGTGGAAACCCTGTTATAATGTGAGAGTGTCCTTTTCAGTGTTTTAATTACAAAACATACAGCAGGGAATTAACTGCAGTGTTTGAGCTCCCAGCCAACCACATGTTTCTACTTGATATCTGGGCCAGTACTGATCTGCGTCATCACTCCCCAGCACTTGCCTTTTTCAGGACACTGTCCAGAGTCTCTGGTCTACTGATGTCAAAGCAAATCAGCACGGCATCTGAATCTGGGTAAGAGAGGGGCCGGACGTTGTCATAGTACGGAGAACCTGAGAAGAAACAAAGAAACACACGTTTTCAGATGAATATCCCCTTTGCCTGTCATGCATGAACTCTGCCCTTTTGAGTTGAATCCTTGGATGGTCACATGGCTCCCACCTCCTCTAATTCTTGGAAAAGAAAGCAAACAAAAGCCGAGTAGTACTATATTCATTTCTACTAGAAGACAAGGAAACCTCACTTGTATCTGACTTAAATTCGAGGGGAGGAGCCAGGATCTTAAGTTGAAATCTGCACAGTTCAAAGAGTAGAGCCCAAAGGCACCTAGGTGAAGGGTAGAAGCATCTGGGACCAGATGGTCTGCAGTGCAAATCCACCTCCAGCACTGCAAGACGGGGGCAGGTGGCTTCAGGTCTCTGTGCCTGCGATTCTTCACTCATGAAAGGAAGATGATAACAGTACCTACCTGGGATTCAATAAACCTGGGCAGTGCCTGTCACTTAGTAACGGATCAAGAAGTCTTAACTATGGCTATGGCTGTGCTATTGCTATCGAAAGCAAGCACAGTCACCGGAGCTACTTCTTGGGAAAGAGCCTGATATTCAAGATCACTCTGTTAGTACAATGGAGAATGGGGGAGGGAGGAAAAGGGTGGGTTCAGCCACACAAAGAGAACCATCATGAACCTCATCAGCACCACCCTATCTCCAAGTTACAAGTTTGTATAAGCCATGACCTTTGAGCTTGCTTACTTAAACTTATCCCCAAACTCTGTATAGACTCTCTTCCTGTTACAACCAAAAAATGTAATAAATGCCATACTGGATCCTGTCACCTTTTTACACTTTCCCATCTCTGGGAGTGACATCAAGGCATGATCCAAGGATCTGAGCCTGAGTTAAATCCAGAGTTCCCTAAAGGTTCAAGTTACCAGCCAATTAATTTAACCACAGAACCCCCTCTGGTCGTTTAGGAAATTTCTTCTATTCTTTTAAAAATCCCAAAGGATGGGCAATTGCATGAGGCCAGTTATTATAAAATGGTGTGCCTATAAAATTAAATAACAGCCTGCTATGCTATTTATTTTTTGAAAAATCATTTTCAGTACACTGACATTTCACAAGCACAACATGAAATCATTTTACTAGGAATGTATACATATATATATATATATATATATATATATATATATATATATATAATTTGACTCCAGAATAGAGAAAAAAAATCTAAGCCACCAGACTTTTTGAAAACCAATTTCATTTTGACATCACCTTCCATTTCTAGCAGAAAAACATGACATGTTGTCCCCTGATAAATCAAAACCTCAAAAGTCAAAGTCAGGGAAAGAGAAAGAACTAAAGAAGCTTTTCAAATAATCTTTTATATTTCTATCAAAACAAAATTTTTCAGGAGGCTGTTCTTGAGATCTCAAAATTACTGTCCGTAGTTAGGGTTCATCATCCTCTTTTCACAGGATATTGTGGGTTTCTAGCATTCACTTAGCAACCCCAGGAATGCTGTGGCCTTTTCACCAGCTGCTTTAGGGATGGAAAGTGACAACTTCAAGCCAGGTGTGTCTACCAAGCAAGAAGGAAGGGAAATGTTCTAGGAATCAGGAAGAAAAGTGTGAATAAATATAGACCAACTAAGCCAGAATCTGTCCTGAGCTACAGCAGCTCCCTGCCCACATCTGGAATCAGGACCCTGATGGAGTAGAGACCGACAACAAAAAGATACTTTCCAAAAGCTTAAAGGGTTTAAAGTTAAAAAAAAAAAAAAAGCCATTTTAAATAGTAAGGCCTATAAGAATAGGCTGTTTCTGAAAGGCTGTTTTCTGAAAATGACACACTGTGGCTGCTGCCTTCTCAGCCACTCAAAAAAAAAAAAAAATCTGAGGTTACAAGAAAAATTCACAAATAGTTCATTAACTTCAACATTTTTGAGAGGATCAGAAATGAGATGGCTTATCACTATACATGGATACACTGGCATTTCCATATTTGTTCTGTGAAGTTCAGACTTTCTGAACTGCAGCTTCTGTTTCCGTGTCCAAAGTCTAACCTGGACACAGCTTCTGCTGTAATAATTGGGGAATCTCTTTTTCCAAACATGGAATCAGAAAATTCCAGACCATAGAGTGGAAATCCAAATACTAGACACATACACGAGGATTTCCTCCGCTCTTCCAAGTTAGCAGGAGATGACCTGACCCCAAATCTAGAAAGTCACAGTGTTCCAACAATTCAGGATGTCAGAAGCCTAACTAGGCTTCAGAGATCTCCCTTCTTGGAAATCACTCCCATTGGGAAGAAAACTATCTTGCTGTGGATATTTTCCAGTCTCCAGCAGACCTGAACTTTGGAGGACAGGCTTCTCCAGGTGCCTTATTCCTTCAGGACATAATCTTTGACTAAGATGAAAGTAAGTACACACTGCTGATCTCTGACCTAAGACTACTCTACATAACAGTGAAAACCATCTTTTCCAGACACAAAATTCAGGAAAGACAGTTGGAGAATTACAAGGGTGCTAAAATAGAGTAATTAAAATTCGAACTACTGGGAAAATCCAGAGGAATGGTTAACTTCCAAGCCACCACGTGGCTGCAGAGAAAACCCCTCCCTTTGTGTACTGGGCTTCTCTCCCCCTCCCATTTTATGGCCACAAAGGGGATGTGGCTTTGTCTTCTTCAGCCCTCTGTCACTGCTGGAGACTCCTGCTTCCTGGAATCAAGGGAACTGCCTTCTGTACTTAGTGGGTGTACCCAAATATCTGCAAAATGTAGGTACTGGCCTGACTTTTAAAATGAAGTGGAGTTTGCAACTGAAACCAAATTCTTATGGAGGTTTGATCCTGCTTTTGTTTTTATTTGGTTCAATGTTTTGAATGAAAATACATATTAAATATATATATATTAAGGTTCATGAGAAATATGCCACCTTGCTTGTTGAGGTACATAAGTAATTTTTAAGAGTTTTAACAAGATCTAATTAGGAGTGACACTTTGATCTGTCCTATTACTTTTGCTAATGAACAGCGCTTTTAGATCCACAAGTGTCCAAAGGTAGTAATAAAACTGATCTCCACATTTATTAGTTATAAGCATAATTTGCCCAACCACTAACCACAAGAGTAATTTGTCATTAAACGAACAAGACCACTTATTCATTTTATATATATATATATATATATATATTTTTTTTTTTTTTGTGGTACGTGGGCCTCTCACTGTTGTGGCCTCTCCCGTTGTGGAGCACAGGCTCCGGACGCGCAGCCTCAGCGGCCATGGCTCAGGGGCCCAGCCGCTCCACGGCATGTGGGATCTTCCCGGACCGGGGCACGAACCCGTGTCCCCTGAATCGGCAGGTGGACTCCCAACCACTGCGCCACCAGGGACGCCCCATTATATTTTTTGATAGGGCATGGTTAAAACTTTGAATAGAAAAATCCATGGTCTGTATTTTTTCAGAGTAAAAAAAGAAAACTGATAGAGAATGATAAAAGAACTGTCCTCCCAGGAAGAATCTAACAATCCATCGGCTAAGCACGACCTTCGGGCGGGGTGTGGGAGGGTGTGGGACCCGGGGTGGTGGGGGGGAGGGTGAATCCAGTGTAACTTGCAAGTGTTTACTTTGCATTTAAGCACTTGGAATTCTTGCCTATAAAGCCCAAGCTACCGCACAAAGCAAGGAAGCAAAGCAAAGCTTGAGGGTGCATGGTGTGATCACAGGCATGCGGGGCTAACTTGTCACCCAAGAAAAAATAAAGAGGAATTCCAGGAATGCCCCTATGAAGTGAAAAGCAATACAGGGAGGGAGAAGTGACACCAAAGGAAGAAGCAGAAAGCAAGTCGATGAGACAGGAACAATACCTGCCCCTCACTCCTCCATCCCTCCAGAAAAGCCTTACAGCATTCTGTTAAGTCAAACAGTAAAATATTAACTTCTACAGATTTTTTTAAAGATGCATGTGAAAAGCTTCCAAGGTAACTATAGAACTAAACACAAGGCAAGAAAGAACACTGAATAATTGTGTATTATGTAGAAAAGAACTGAACTTTAACTGCAGAATCTAGTAGGTACTGACATACATATAGTATGTACTCTAGTACCCAAGAAAGTACTAGATCTAAAGTCAGTTAGTCTAGGTACTGAGCTTTACTTGTCAAATAAAACTTTCTCACCATGTGGAATAGGCTTTCTTGCACATGGTAGTTCTCAGATGCAGCATTTCTCTTATACTTTGTGTAACTTTAAGCACCTAGCACTATTCCAAGGTCCTTTCTATTTAACCATCAGATCATCAAAAGGAAAATTTCAAGAAGTTCCACACTGTAAAGAAACGATGACACCACATATGCAAAATGTGTGCTCCCAAACCCCACAAAGAACAAGCTTTGCTTGGGTGGAGACTGGAATAGTGCTGTGTGAGGTTCTTGAGTCCTTTGAGTTTGGCAAACATCAGCAAAGTTCCAAAAGGCTTCTGAAACTGTTCAGGTCTACCCATCTTTGTCTTCAAGATCATTAATTCTGTGTGAGAGCAGTCTTTCCAGCCCAAGAATGGTCACAAAGTGCCTCACCCAGAAACTACTTCTGCAGACACATACCTGTCTGCTTAAGTCATCTCTTCACAAAGACAGAGAACACACCATATATGTACATAATTAAATGTAAGAAGATTCATGCCCAAAAGGGAGGCTTTGGGGAACCTTTTGCAAAACGAGTTCAAACACTGGGAGGCTTTACAGGAACTTCAGAACTGAAAACTCTAGTTGACTATTTCATAAATACAACTTCTTTCACTTGAACCTTAAATTGAACAACTTCTCTTTCTCCCATAAGAAATTCCTACCTAGAACAATAAAATCAGGGATACTGCATATTTTGGGGAGAGAAAAGATATTAACTTTTGGTATTTTTAGTGATCACCAAGAGAACACCTGTACCCAACAGCAGTTACCATGTGGATGATCTGCCCAGTTATTACAAGATTCCATTTCGTCATGCCATCTCCACTCAGAGTGAAAGCTCCAAATCAGCAATCATCTCAGGAATGTGAATCAAGTCCAGGCAGAACTTCGGGTCTGGCTCAGTATAAGACTGTTGAACTCTTTTTCCAAGCAGTCTGCACTACAGGCACCAGGCCCTCAAATATGCAACAAGTATTGCCAAGAAGGATATTTTATTTGTTTCTTCTATAGGTCCAGCTTAACAGAAATTATAAACAGATTTTATGAAAATTTGGGGGCATTTCTCTGTTGCTACTAAGAAAAGAATCAGTATTTTCAATTTCCGGGAACAATGCAGATACATAGTTGTACAGAAAGTCAAAGAGGTAGAAATAAGACTATTTTTGAGCTTTAAATAAAGGTTTAGGGTTAAACTCCCAATCTTACTGAGATACTTTAAAAATATAAGAATCAAAACATTTTACTTAAAGTGGAACTATAGTAAGTCACAGAATTTCAGGGATAAGAGTAGATATGTATACATCTAAAAAAATTACATTATCATTCAGTAATAACCCATGAGTGAATCTGCCCTGCCACATACTATGTCATCAGGCTCATGTTTCAAAGCTAATGTGCACAACACCTGGTTGGACTTCTGAGGCAGCTTACGTTCATGCCAGTGAAATTTCTGTTATGTCAAGGGGGTCTCTGAGTAAAGCTGGCAATATAGAGTAACTGAGGAGACATTTAAAGGGCATCAGAAAATGGTTGAGACACAAGTAATTCATTTGGCATGGACCACCAGACACCATGAGCTAGTTGGAGGAACTATTGGTCCTTGGTGTCACATCTACATGCAAAAGAACTGGATTAATGAGAAAACATCTGGTTATTTCAGGTGGCATCAGAATGATCAATCTGGATGCCTCACTGAAAATGTGCAACTTAGCAAGAAACCAGATTGGAAAAAACCTGGCACTAAATGGGGTTTAAATTAAAGAGAGACAGAGATCTAGACACAGATATAAATTTAGAAAGGGAATTTATATCTTCCTCCTTTTTTTGATCTACAGTTTCAACGGAAATCATTGCACAGTGGACAATTCTCCAAATGCAGTTTTATGTATTTCGTCCTAGAAATCACTATCCAAACTCAGGGCTGTTTTGCCTTTAACCCACATCTCTTACAGAGTTTCAGGGAGAAAACTCAAGAGTTGAACCTGGCTTTGGAACTCTAAGCTCCTAGAGCTCATTACTACCTTACGATCTAACTGGTTTTGTGCAATTTTGCCCTTGATATTCACAACACAAGCACCCATGCTTCTTTGGCTTCTTCTTAAATTCTTGCTCTCCCCCTTTCTCTAACAAGGTTAAGTTAAAATTCTTCAACTTTCAGAATCTTGTTCTCCCTGAGAGTCATTCAACGTAAGCATGTTTCCAAGTGGGAGGGGTGTTAAAGAGTTCTTAAGAACTGAGCCAACTTTGAGAGATGAGGAAGAAATTGTGGTGGGCTTCGATGAGTCACAAGTCAGGGGGCTTGGGCTGGCCCTGCAGCCTTCAACAGTTTTTTTGGATCTTCTTGCTAAGTGAATCCAGCTTTAGAACCTCCAGGCCCAGCCTCCTATAAACAAGTACTAGACAGGGAGTACCTTGAGGGCAGGCACTGTCCTAGCCAGGCTTGTCCCTTCTCCCACAGCCTTTAGCAGAGTTCATGCACACCGAATGCCCTAAAAAATGTTTACTGGTTTCAATCATTTCTATAAGTCTTGCCTTGATGTGTTAATTTACATCTTAAATCACAAAAAAGGGACGAGTGATCCTTTTGATGCTGCTTTTCTGGATTAATTATTTACTAACCTCCACATTGCTGAAACATTTCCATCCCTGTTAAGAAATATTTCAAGAGTGCTTGTCACTGAGACTATTCTTCAAACCTGATGTATGATCTATAAATATAACAATATATTGATAGGTAGACTTATGGCTATAGAGGAGTTTGTCCTCAAAGTCAGGCCATGAGTAATTAAGATTTTCCTCTCTTCTCTAAGAATACTACATCCTCTGTTAATACTGCTAAAAACTAGTACAGGAAGTGCTAACTTTAGCACTCGTGGCCTAAAAGAACCTTGTATCAGGACAGGATTCAAAAGAATGTTTATGAGGCAACAGCGTAGTTATTGTGGGCGAATATTAGCAGCTGAATTGAGTATTTTGAAACTAACAATATGCCTTAAATAAAATGTGCATTAACTTGCCCTAGTTAAAAGCTGAAATGAATGATTATTACTCCCTGAATCACATGTGCTGAAATTAAACTGCAGTCAAATCACTTAGGAAAAGATATGGTGATCCTTAAATGACAAAGTTTCTATTATTAGTAGACACTGGCTTCATGCTACAAATTGCCTCTATGCTTGGCAAATCTGGCAGATTCTGAAGCACAAGACTACTTTGGTCTCACTTATCACTTCAAAATGTTGAAACCATTACCCATTGTTTTGCAGAAACTCACTGAGTGAATTTGAAAAATCAACAGGAGCATTTCTGAAACTTTTAATCAAAATGCTCATCTTATTATCAATGAAAGGGAATAGGAAATATTTCTCATTAAAATCAAGAAATCATAGACCTGCATCCAAAGACTACCTTTTAGAGGTAGTCAAAACTCCTCCCTTTTAGAAGAGTCACAGTGCCGTTATTTATAAGAGGGTTTTGTTTCCTTTTTTTTTTTTAATTTTTATTGGAGTGTAGTTGATTTATAATGCTGTGTTAGTTTCAGGTGTACAGCAAAGTGAACCAGTTGCATATATACATATACCCACTCTTTTAGATTCTTTTCCCATATAGGCCATTATAGAGTATTGAGTAGAGTTCCCTGTGCTATACAGTAGGTCCTTGTTGATTATCTATTTTATATATAGTAGTGTGTATATGTCAATCCCAATCTCCCAATTTATCCCTCCCCATCCCACTTTCCCCCATATAACCATAAGTTTGTTTTCTACATCTGTGACTCTATTTCTCTTTTGTAAATAAGTTCATTTGTACCATTTTTTTAGATTCCACACATACATGATATCATATGATATTTGTCTATCTCTGTCTGACTTCACTCAGTATGACAATCTCTAGGTCCATCTGTGTTGCTGCAAATGGCATTATTTTGTTCTTTTTTATGGCTGAGTAATATTCCATTGTATACATGTACATCTTCTTTATCCATTCCACTGTCGATGGACTCTTAGGTTGTTTCCATGTCCTGGCTATGGTAAACAGTGCTGCAATGAACATTGGGGTGCATGTATCTTTTCAAACTGTGTTTCCTTTTCGGGGGGCTGGAATAACTTTAAGCAGCCATAAGAAATCGACTGGCAAAGTGCCATTTGTGGCTGCTTCTTTAATTGGTGTGTGCCTTGGGGGCAGCGGGAAAAGTTTCCTGCCTGAGGATCTAGAAGATCTATCAGCATTAGGGATGCCTAACAAGGGAAATCCACAGCAATCAGGTGGAAAGGGCACTTGGGTTCAAGAATCTGACAAAATTGGCTCATCATAGGTTGCATGTGAGCTACACTAAGTGGGGAGAGCTTCCTTCCCCCCACTCTCTGCCTTACCTGGACTGTATGTGTCTTAGGGGCAGGACCATATTTTAATGAACTCTGTATCTCTAAGGCCTGAGAGAAGCCCTGCACATAGTAGACGCAGAAAGGAAGAGGGAAAGAGAGAGAGAGAAAATGAGACTATACATTACTGTGCCTCAGAAAGTAGGGAATGAATTATCTTTTCTCTTGGTGCAACGAGGCCCCACAAATCCTAATTCCACTTGATGTTCTTTCCTACACCCAGCAGAGTTCTGCCTGTACATAATCGTATGCTGCTGGGGGGAAAAGGAGACCCCCTTATGAGAAGCTGTCCAAGTACAGAAACCAGATATGAGAACAGCTTCCATCTCCTAATGTCTGCTAGGAGGCTAAGCAGGATGTGAATGCCATTCAAAGGACAAAGTTTATGCCATCTCTCTCCCTATGTAGGAGAAGTTACATGCCTCATTTTCCCCCTAACTTTCACATAGTTCTAGAAGGGGAAAAAGCAATCTGACATTTAGGACTTTAGACACTTGGCTTGGATCTCTTCTCCAGAGTTAAACTGATAGCAGTTGGAAAAAAATAAATGTATCAAGAGGCATCAGGCATACACAATTATTTTCACAACCCAAACTAAATAAATGTCTTAGTGGGCAAAGAAAATGTCAAATGTTTGTCAAAAAATAATCCTGTTCAGAAATTTGCCATGAAAAGCTTGAGATGAAATGAAAAACGGTTAAAGATACTTGAAATGATTAGTTGCTGATGCAACAGTTCTTGCTAGATGTATTTCACTCATTTTTGGTGGAAACAGTCTATTCCTAGAATCCAGGCAATGCTTCATGACTGTGTTTAATTAACTCACATTTCACCTCACAAACAACATAATGGGATTCTAAATAATACCTTTATGCCTTTTTTCCATTATGTATAAAACTCAATCTAAATTTGAACTAAGATTTCATTACTGGATAATTTTGCTGTGTGATATTTTCTTAATCACAGTCTTTTCAAACCTTTATATTTGAGTTAAATATGCATAGCTTTTGTTTCATTAAACAAAAATAGAAGTGATTATTTCACTACAGACTTCATTTCAGGTGATTATCTTTAATTTGATGAAAGGCAATATTTATAAAGCTGCCATTCTTTGTGCACAGGTAATTCAGTGGTAGTAAATGTCAGGGAATCTCATCTCCTTGGAAACGATGCATGTGATTATTCATTTGTTCATTCAACAGATTTTATTGGGTGACTACTGTGTGCAAGGCATGACGCTATGTGTGCAGAAACCACAAACTGTAGTTTGGATTAAATACTTGAAATTATACGAAGTGTATTTATCTGCACATGTGAAGCAGAGCCTCCAACTATAAACTGCCCACATTTTGTTTTCTAGGCTTTGTTAAACATGTGCCTTTTCTCTTCTTTCAAAAAAAAAAAAAGTCAATTTGGCTCTTTGGGCACCTAATTTAAAATCTCCATTGGTGGTCCTGTGACTGTGGAAGCTTGAGATGGGATGCACAACCCAATATTCCTATAAGCCCACCCATGCCCCCTCCCTGCCCAAATGTGTCTCCTTCGTAAATCCACCAGAAAGCAGTGGCTCTGTTCAGAGCCTGGCTTGCTTTGTAGGTCGTGAAAACTGCAGGATGGGATGGTAGATCCACTGGGGCTAAGAGCTGAAGCCAACCAACATCCCTGGAAACAAAAAGACTTGCCTGTCTGGTGATCTAAAGCCAAGAAGTATACAGCTGGGAGAGACCCTGCACATTATGTGGTTCTGTATCCTTTTTTTTTTTTAGATGATGAAATGAAGACTCAGGGAGGTAGAGGATCTGCATACAGAAGTCTGTGGTAACCAGTAGCTAAATATAAACATAGCTTTGTATCAACGACTGGATCAGACTCACAGACCCCATACCTAAATAATTCTTATCACGCATTAGGTCCAAACAGGCTGGGGGAGGGGGCTGAGAATCGGTGTTAATTATTGGTACCATACCAGCTGTCCTGCCCACTAGGCGTAACAAATACCATGATATGTCTGGGAATTTGAGCCCATTAAGTACTAGGCTGTGTACAAATCTGATGATGGAAACTACTGAAATAAGAAAATACTAGAATTCCGTCTATCACCACCTTCCCTATAGTTTCGAGTGTGCAATCCTCAGTACAAAACACGGTGAGGTCCCGGTTCTGCTACCCTTGGCGAGGCTCCAGGAAGAGCCTGACTCTCCAGGGAGAAACAAAATCTGCATATCTTACGGCAGCCCTCGGAGCATCTGGCACCAACCGTGAGAGGCGCTCGAGCGAGACTTCTCACTTGCCTTTGTGCCGGCACTGCCTCCGGCGACCCTGTCAGTCAAGGTCTCTTCCTTGTGCTCTCTAATCCCCTGCGTCCCTCGGGGGCTCCAGAGGTTAAAGTCGGGGGCTGTGGGAAGCTCGCAAAGCCCAGAAGCACCTCCACGAGGCCACTCCCAACTGAGCGCAGGTTCACCTCGCGGGCCTCCCCGCTCAACAGCAAAGCCTGCGCGCTGGCACTCGCGTGCTTCTCCTCCCTAGTTTCACCCGGGATTTGGCTCGGTTCACCCGCGGCAGCCCAGCTCCCTGCTAAACTCCCAGACCTAAGCTCAGGGGCCTTCACCCGGCCTTCCCACTGGCTCGTCCTCCTCCTCCAGAGGCTACGCCCTTCCTGGGAATGGCACTCCGCCGCCAGGCACCGCAGGCTGGGGCGGCGGGTGCCTGGCTTCCAGCCGGAGGTTCCCGGGGATGCTCCCGCCCCCACCGCGCCTGGCCCAGCCCGAACCCCTAACGGCCGCGCGGGGAAGCCTTCCCCTCCGCGCTGTAACCGGCCCTCCCTTCCATCGCGCTCCAGGTTGGTGGGTGGGCCCGTGGGAAGGCGATAACCCGGCCTTGAACCCCAGACCCTTGAAAATAATTCACCATACCAATAATTCAACTGGACGGGAAGGTCAAAGGCGAATAGGACGGCCCGCCTTGTAGACTGGAGGAGGGTGATGCAATGGGTCAGGAGGGAATGGCGTGGGCCGGGGGACACCAAGTGATCACGGGGGTGGGGGAGGCTCGGATCTGCCGGTCGGCACCGAAGCGGCGCGGGCGGCTGGCCGGCAGCTCGGAGAGGAGGCCCGGCGACCGCGCGCCGGGTGCTGCCCGCGCCGCCAGCGCATTCCAGGCAGTAGGCGTCACGAGCGCCGCGGCTGCTTGCGCTCACTTTACTCTCTCCCCAAGCGCGGAATCCGCCTGTAACTGCGTTGCTTTGGGGATTTTCTCCCACCTCCCACCACCCTCTCCGCGCTCCCCGCCTACACACCAAGCAGCACGTTAGATCCTGGAGGGGCGCGCTCGCATCCGAGAGCCAGTTGATTCCAAGGCGGCACACGCATGCCCCCAACATTTGGCCTTCCCGGCCGCCCCGAGACGACTCGGGCACAGCTCCGCGGCCACCCGGCTACAAGCATTTTCTACCACTGGGTCACCCCTCGGGCAAAGAGCGCCCTTCTCTTCCCACAGCTTTCCCCCGACCCAATGTCGTTCCCCCACCCCCACTCAGAAGGGACACAATTTTCACCCAGCAGGGAATCCCTCGTAAGAAGCAAAGTTAAAGGAGCGGAGTAGAGCGAGCTATGGTGGAGCGCTGGCCCGTGCTGAGAGCGTGCCAGGCGCGGAGTCCCGCTACCCGCCGCGCACCCCTGAGCGGCTGGAAACCCGCCCGAGCGCCACGCGGTCCGATGACTCTCTTACCCGAAGTGTCCCACAGGCTCAACTCTATTCTTTGTGTGTCGATTTCAAAACTGGCCGTGTAATTCTCAAACACCGTAGGGACGTAATTCTGGACAAGATGGACAGGGGAAAAAAAGAGGGCAAAGAGGTTATCTTAAAATGCACGACACCCGCAGAACACCCTCTGATAATCGCCTCCCCACTCTCCAACTGAAAAACGAAACCCCAAAACCCGCACCCACCAGATCTCACACTGAACACGCGGACCCTTTCCGAAACCCCTAACTTCCCTCTCGCCCCACCCGGATCCTCCAAGACCCGAGGATCCAAATCTCCCAACCCCAGATTCTGCACACAGGACCGAACAAGTTTCAGAAGCTAGCAGCAGAGCGTGCAGGCGCATCCCAACCCCTCAACGCTTCCAGCCCACTTTCCCTTTCCGGGCAAAGGGAAAGTAGTAAATGGTGAGAAAGACGGCCGAAAAAAAGAAAAACGGGTGAAGGGGGGAAAGTCAGGGGACACCCACCTCGACGCGGGGATCCCCCGGGCCGCCCCCCTCCTCGCAGCCCCGGCGGGCCACACTCACCTCGGGGAAGCAGTCTTTGGCGAAGACGTGCAGCAGCGCGGTTTTCCCACACTGACTGTCTCCCACCACTACTATCTTGCATTTCACGTTCTGATTAGGATCCATGATAGATTTACTGGATAATTTCTGGCTGGCTCTTCTCTCCTTCATTGATCTTGCCTTATTTTCTCTCGAAACAGAAATTTTCACTTAAGAGGAAAAAATATATATATTTCTCTTTCTATAAAAAGCAGATATATAAAAATAAATCGCAAGGCTGGTGGGAACCCCTGAAGCGCCGCGCAGACGAGGAGAGCTAGAGGAGCAGGCTCATTCCTCTCCTCCGACAAGTTTTATGCCTGACTCCGCACGGCGCTTCCCAAGTCCAATTCCGATCCGACTGCTTTGTTTCACGCTCTCTGCGCGGCTTTATACGCCCGGCCTTCCAATCCTCTTTCTCAATGAGAGAAGGAAACTGATCCGCCTCCTCCCCTTTTATGGAGCCTGGGAGCGAGCGCCGTCTGGCTCCTCGCAGAACACGTAGACAATGCGCCCTCTAGGGTGACCATGCGGGATCGATTTCCAGACCAAGGCTCTGCGACGACTTGAAGACCCCAATGGCGCTTTGCTGAAAGATGGGACTGTACAAGTGAAGGAGGAGGTGGGAAACTGAATTGTCTGTGCATATCGATTTTTATCAGAATTTCTTGAAAAAACGTTTTCATAGGGGCTGATCTACGGAAGCCTCATGAACATTTATGAAAGCAAAAACATTTCCTGCCCAACACAGAAGGGTGGGGAAGGGTTAAGTGGCTGTATTTTCTTAGAAAGTGTTTTGTATCAGGTATATAGGCCATGGAACAATAGCTAAGCTGGGTTACTTCCGATGCCGGAACTGGCTTGCCTGGGTCACAGCAAGAGTGGCTTCTGAAACCGGTGAGTTCCAGTGACTCAGGAGGAGAGAGAAAGGTTTTGAGGAGAGGGAAGGGGAGGTGGGAGGGGAGAAGAAAGACAAGTGGAAGATGCTCATAACTGAGTGACCAAAGCCATTGGAAACTCAGTCCTACTGCACTAGGGACCTAAACACACAAGGTCAGCCATTGCCCCTGTCGGTGAGAAGAGGGGGTAGGAGGGATTCTGATCCTGCCCTTTAATTCCTTTATCTGTAGCTTCCCTTTCTCTGAAATCAAAGCACCCTAGGCTGGACCCAGAAAATAGAAATTTGCTTAGCTGAAAAATGCAGGTACATCCCTTCACTCCCTCTCCACCTCGCCTCCACATCCACCCCCTACCCACCCACCTGAAAGTCTCAGAGAGGACTAAAAATGGCCACACGTTTGTTCTCTCTTCCCTATAAAAAGTCCTTCTTTTTTCATCTTCATTTCCTGTGCTTCAAGTGATCAGGAGGTTTCACCTATTTTCAAAATTTTTATTGAGGTATAGTTGATCTACAGTATCATATGTTTCAGGTGTACAATATAGTAAATCACAATTTTTAAAGATTATACTCCATTTATAGTTACTATAAAATATTGGCTATATTCCCTGTGCTGTGCAGTGCATCCTTGTAGCTTATTCATTTTATACATATAGGTTGTACCTCTTAATCCCCTACCCCTGTATTGCCCCTCACCACTTCCCTCTCCCCCCTGGTAACCATTAGTTCGTCCTCTATATCTGTGGGTCTGTTTCTTATGTTATATTCACTAGTTTGCTTTATTTTTTAGATTTCACATATAAGTGATATCACAGAGTATTTGTCTTTCTCTCTGACTTATTTCACTCAGCATAATGCCCTCCAAGTCCATCCATGTTGTTGCAAATGACAAAATTTGCAGAGGTTTCACCTATTAAATTGTATTAAGGACATTGGCCAAAAAAAAAAAACCAACCGTATAGATTCCCCCATGGACACTTCTAGGTTTGTAAATGAGAAGAAGATGAGGTGAAAAACCAGAAAGTTCAGTATGGGGAGTGAAAAGGCACAATGATAGATGGTTAAAAGCATACAGGTAAGTATCAACCCTAGGACCATGACGACTCAGGGATCTAAGGATGGTCTCCTCTTCTTTTCAGAGTAGAGAAAACTGGAGCCGCTCAAAGGAAGACTGACTCAGTGTGTAGGGCTGTGTTCATACACACACAGGGCTGACTCATCGAAAAAGGGATTGCTGGCCCTGCTCATGTTACTAAAGCAGCACTGGCCAAAGTTTGCTCTGCAGAAAGTGTGCACACAAAAAGCGTCCTGCATCCTAATTAGTGATTGAGACACTGTGCCCGTATCACCCCTTGAAGATGTGCCAAGCACTTTGACATGTTACAAACAGTAAAAAGCTCTATAGAAAGGTAGCATACCTAACGTAGTTTAACCCAGCATTCCTCAAAACTACTTAAGCACAGGAAACTTTGATCTAATTATTTACTTGTTTGAGAAGCAATGGACATAGTGGTTGGGGGCAGGAAATCACAAAGAAGTGTATCTGTGTGACCTTGGATAAGTTACTTAACCTCTCTAAGCCTCAATTTCATCATCTGTCAAATGAGAGTCATAATAGTAATGATGAGGAAATGCAAGTGAAGTTTGCAGGATAGTTTCTGGCACATTAAAGAATCCTCCACCTACTTTATATTTCACACGTAACTCTTATTTTCACTTCTCAGAACTGTTGAACATATCTTGGGAAATTCTGGCCTCATTAGTGGACTCATTAATTGGAGCTAAGAGAATAGATCCACCCTTTTTTTTTTTCCCCTCAGATTTTTAACTTAGGAAGTTGCTCCTTTCTGGAAATATGATTTGACCTTCCACATTCCTGAATTGATATAGTTTATGTGGTTAAGCTGCTCTAACTAGCAATAGTTATGAATTATTAGTATTTGGCTGACAATGAATAAGATGACCATGTAATTTATCATATAAGCTGGGACACTTTTGAGAGCAAAAGGGGGTACCACTAATGGTCAGAACAACAGTTGTAAACAAGGTCTGGCCCAGGCAAAATGAGAGACCTAATCACTTTAATGAATAATCTGGAATCATAGACTATTTTTGGAAATCAGGTGACCTGAATCTCCAGGAATCTGCCAGTTGCTGAGTGAAATTTTTTTAACTTTTAATTAATTACATTTATTTATTTATTTTAAAAATTATATTTATTTATTTTATAAAAAATTTATTTTATTTATTTAAATAAATTTATTTTATTTTTGGCTGCGTTGGTTCTTCCTTGCTGTGCACAGGCTTTCTCTAATTGCGGCGAGTGGGGGCTATTCTTCGTTGTGGTGCGTGGGCTTCTCATTGCAGTGGCTTATCTCGTTGTGGATCACCAGCTCTAGAGTGCAGGTTCAGTAGTTGTGGCGTACGGGCTTAGTTGCTCCTCAACATGTGGGACCTTCCCGGACCAGGGATTGAACCCGTGTCCCCTGCATGGGCAGGCAGAGTCTTAACTACTGCACCACCAGGGAAGTCCCTGCTGAGTGCAATTTAATGGCTGTGTAATAGGGTAGAAAACCAACTGCCTGAAGTCACCAGGCTTTGAATCCCTTTAGGGTAAGAATTCTTTCCTTGTCTTCTTTGAGCCTCTACTACTCACTGTGTAGTAGATACTCAATATATTTTAAAAATTCATTTAGCATTTAGTTCAACAAATATTTATTAAGCACCTGCTATATTCCAAGCACTGTTCTAGAAACTGTAGATATAACAGTAAACAAGCCAGCCTGCTTGCTGCTCTCACAGAGTACATATGCCAGACAAGAGATAGACAATAAAGAAGTAAGCAAGTACACAAATAAGAATGAATGTGCCAAGTTCTATGAAGACAAAACAGGATGGCATGATGAAGCGTAGGAAGGTGGGGATTAGACCCAGTGGCCTGGCAATGCCTCTCTAAGGAGGATGAGTCTTCAATGGTGAGAACAAATCAAGCTTGAGAAGGTCCACTGGAAGGTAAGGGAACAGACAGTGAAAAAGTTATATGCAGAGAACTCAGCAGGTGGAAGGAACAGAAGGAAGGCTGGAGTCAGTAGGCCCACTGAAGGAGGGAGAAAATAGATAGGAGAGCAGAAGAAAGAGGGCAGGAGCTAATAAGTGGGCCTTGGAGATAGGTTCATAGAATTTGGATTTCATTCTAAGGGCAATATGTAGTCAGACACAGGAAGGCTTGAAGCAGGGTAATGACCTGATTACTTGAATGAATGGCTCCAGTTCTAAGTTTGCAGCTGTCACTCCACTAACTATGACTTTGGTGAAACTGCTTATCTTCAATGAGATTTGCAGATCTAAATGATACCTAAAGTCCTAGAAAAGACTAAAATTTTAGATTGCAATGAAAGGTTTTCCCTAAGGCAAACATTCATTTGGAAGGAGTGCAGCCCCATCTAGGGGATCATACATTACCTAATGTCCCATCTTTTGTTATTCTTCTTGCTTCCCATTACTCTCTCCTTTCTCTAATTACCCCTAAGTTCAAGAGAAGAGAAAAAATAGCAAACATTTCCATATGGATTGGTTACTAACTACATCGTGTGCATTCAGCATTCAGCTGCCCTAAGAAGTCTGAACTTAAAAATTCTTTCCTCTGTGGCTAACAATCCTCTACTTACCAGAGGGAAGCACCCCCTCCCATAGAAACTGCATCCCCTCTGACACAAAACAGGTTGATTCCAGGCCTGGAGAGAGGGCTAACTGAGAGAGAATAGCCATCTAGGGATGGCACAGACCTGGTAAACAACAACAGCTCTGTGTTCTTTCTATGAGCACTGGCCTACAAGTCAGGACACTGGCTTTTAGTCCCAGCTAAACTAAAGCACTGTCTGACCTTGGGCAAACACTGACTGAATTCTTTTCCTTAGTTTCATCCTTACAAGACAATGATAATATCTGCTTCCTTTAAGTCCCACAATAAGGCTGCTTAGAAGATCACATGCCCTCTACTTTCAAACATTCTTCTTTAGAAACACAGGTCAGGCATCCCCTCCCCCTCCCTTTTCAGGTTCAGTGTATTTAGGGAGGTCTGGGCTCACAGTGGAATATTTAAGGCATAATCCTAATTGTTTATTCATGGTTGCCTGCCTCTCCTCAGACGCCAGCAGAAGTGTTTGAAGGAGCAAGTGTGCCTTGAGGAGAAAGCCCTGGTCTCTTATAAGCCTCGTCAACGGAGCAGAGATAACATTAAAGACAGAGAATGTGCATGATGCTTTCATAGACGTTATGTCAGAAAATATGGATATGAGTCATAGGCATTCTCTTTGAGAATTTAAGAGATGGTGCCTATGAAGTAGCTTCAAATACATGAATTCAATATAAAATAACAGCAGGAAAAAATAAATAAATAAAATAAAATAACAGCAGGGTGTAAACTTGTGACCTGCTCTGTAGTGAAGGGTGCCACTTTCACAACTGTCCCTTTTTTGAGATGGTTAACTCAGCTGGCCTTATATAACATCAACCAAACAGGAGGCGATTTTTTTTTTGGAGAAAGAGGAATTGAGGAAAGAAGGCTCATAAAAGTCAATGGATTGAACTTGTTGTTTAGGAAGAATCTGTTCTCTTGGAGAGGAATTTTTTCTTTTATTTTCTTTTAAAATTATGGCTGATTGTCCTGTCAAGGGCATTGCAATAAGCTGTGTAGGCTGTTTGGTAAGGGTACTTCAGTCTGGGTTGCAGAATTTGGTCCTGTTTTTCCTCATTAATGCTGACTGCTAATATGATTTACCGCTGCTGTGTGGACTTAGCCCTCACCCTTTAGCTGACAGGAAATGACACAGCTGTGTGAATGTGGAATAATAAGTCATTGCCCAACTGATCATCCTTTTCTCTGTTTACAGCAAATTTGACAAAGAATTTGTTGCATACTTTAGAAACGCAGGTCCATAATTTTGGTTCTGTATATCAAAGGGTACATATAACCATTTCCAACTGCCTCTTCCAAAGTTCAGTGTCACTGAGTCCTAATGACATTTCTTTTATAATTCAGGATTTCCTAGGGGGTAGAACAAACAAACAAACAAAAGACTAACATTTGAAGAATTAATACAGGATAATAAGACTTATTGATACTACTAAACATCCAAATATACTCTATATCAATTTGTCAGTGCAATATGAAAACTATTTAAGGAACTTCCCTAAGAAAAAACTTTAAAGAATGAGTTCTTTAGAAATTGTTGTCTTTGAAAAACATTAGTACATTCAAAAGATACACCATTTTCAGTGTTTTAGGAGTAGTCAAGGAAAAGCAAAGATTATTACTGAACATTAATCAGGCCATCTTTCAGAGACTAACAGAGCTTCACTGCCAATCTGATGAAATATACAGAGCTGAGTTACATATGGCAATGTCCATGGTCAAGGGGCATTGAATATTTTATTTTATTTTACGTTTTAAATTAATTTTTATTGGAGTATAGTTGCTTTACAATGTTGTGTTAGCTTCTACTGGCATTCAGTATTTTAATCCAAGATTTAAAAGATGGAGTCACAGGTGCCCTATCAAATTTCTGGAAAAATCCTTTGTGAAAAGTCTTGTCACTTATGTTGAAATACTTTAAGAAAGAAAATGTGAAAACTTCTTTGAGGTTAGCATTTGTTTACTGAAAAGACAGTAGTTGTTAGATCAAACGTATAAACAAAACACTCAGTAACCACTACTTTATTATTTCTGAACTCAAAATGAGGAAAGAGGAAATAATTGACTAGAACAACTTGAAATGACTCATTAGTTTAGGCAAAGACAAAGACAGACAGTAGATTTTAAAGTTAAATAACCTCAGTTTGCTGATATTACTCTTAAGACCAGCAGCTCTCAATTTATGTTTAGGCAGAAGGCTACTATTTTGGTAAATAAAACCAACCAACCAACAAAAAAATTCACAGATGTTCCCTGGAGGACTGTGCCCAGAACTAGAAGTCAAGTTGCAACAATTTTGATAACAAATCTATAAAGAGATGTCTAGGTCTGGTACTCTGTATATAATATTTACTTAAAAATTGAGTGCCTTAGACGGGATTACATTAGATCTTGAATCATGCATGATCCATGAACAAGGACTATAATGGATCACTAGTGATTCCAGATCCAGAATTTGAGAATCACTGCTCCAGACCAGTTTTTAGGGTCAAAAGATGTTTCCTTTTGACAACTGATTTGACTTCAGCAGAGTGGATTTAGTACTTCAGATCATAAGCTCAACTGGAGAGGTAGTGCTTATAGAAGAGTTTATGACTGTTAAAGACTGTAAAAAATATGACAATATCAATTCTCTCTTCTTTTTTGTTGCAGAAATGAGAGCAAAATTATTTCATTTGCTTTCATTGAATTACTTGGTATGTCTTATGTTCTTATCATAGAAGATCCTTTCAGTTAAATATTCTTTATTTCCAGGGTGTAAGTTAAAACCCCAAATCTTCTTCTTTCCTTTGAAGGAAACCTCTTTGAGGGAAGAGGGCATCCTGGAAAATATACCCCAAATGCTCAAAACAGTACTCAAGAATATCTAAGATAATGCAGATCTGGATAAGGTCTTGCAACCACCGATTTTTGAAAACATATATAAGGGAGAAGAAAATCATTCTTTTATCCCTACCCAACAAGAATCTTGCCTTCTATAAACATCTTCTAGTCTTGAGGGTCCTCTGGGTCCTCCTTCTCGCCTCTAACTTTCAAGGAACCCTCTCTGAAAGGCACCACTTTTTACCAATGCTGGCTATTACACACTGAGTGCTTTGAATGTGATTATGAACTGACTGTTAGCGCCTTCAAACTGTCCACATAAGTAGAGGTCAAATGACTCACCACAATCTGATCCTGGCCCTTATCCAAGACTTTTCTGTAGGTCACATCATTGTCACCAAACCACTACAGACTGGCTATAGGTTAAAAGAATGTGTAAGCATTACGATGCAAAGTCTGGTAACTAGCAAGATATGTAAGTCGTGTGTGAAAGAAAACAAAAAACAAAAAGAGAAACAAACCCCTGTCCTGTTCTTTAAAGGCATAGAGGAGGTCCTAATTCACCGATAATATAATTCACCTTAATTTTAACTCAGAGCAGAAAGCTACCATCAGCACACTGTATGTAGCCATTGATCTTAATAAATATTTACTGAGGATTTATGCCAGGACACTTTGTTTTGGCTTATAGCCTCTGTGCTGCTTCTGAAAATGCCCCATGGTGCTTCCACACTGTCACAGCAACGCTATGGAATCAATCCAATGACTGCTCTCAGGAGTACACCATGTCATCGAGTGCCACATATAGATGTCTAGATTCATGTTAGATGAGGTCGCTAAAGGCTCTTAACACATTGGCACCAGGGCACTTAACGGTGGTTCATATATAATTAAAACAGACACTTGAAACTAAATTTTGAAGTACATCATAAATCTTGGCATGATGAGAAAAGAAGAAAATTAGGGAAAATATGAATGTATTTCTTTTTATTAAAAAACATGAATTAGAAAGAAAGGCTAATATTAGCATCCTAAAGAGAGGCTTATTTATTATAATGTACAATGGAAGGCATTCAACTTTGACTCATTTTCCAAAACAGCTGACTAGCTGTTGCCCAATTAATACATTTTGGAAACTTTCCAGAAATGATCCTTTCCATATACATTTACGAATTCACAGTTTTACTCCCTGCCTCCCGGCCGAGTTCTCAGTTTGTATTTTCAGCAGTCTTGGTGAGTGCTACCTGGCCTACACTTCTCAGTCTGAGGGCCTGGGAAGTCAGGTCAAAAGAGTTGGAGAAAAGAGAAACAGCAGACTTTGCAGTTCTCTGGAGCTTACCTACTGAGCCATCCATGGACTTCAAGACCTCTTGGGGCCTCCCAAATTGACTGGTGCTGACAGGATTTCTCACAGCACTCTGAAACACACCGAGGTGAATGACTAGAGACTATGAGAACAGCAACTCTAACCATGAAAATCTATTTCTGTAATAGTCCAAAATGTCTGGGTGCAAGGATAAAAGAGGAAGTCTTTCTGAGGGTCAATGATTTGGGTAATTCCAGGCCCCCAATATCCACTGTTCCCACACACACAGCCCTGCAAAGCTTTTACTACCATGAGGAAAGTCAGTTTGTATTAAAATATAAACAGAGCATTAGACAGCAGACCCAGTCTCCAAAGGAAATCTGGGAGACAAGCATGGTCTCTAGGTTTTCTAAAATTACACAGGAGTAAGAACAATGAGGTTATAGTTTGGAGGGCAAAATTTTGCTTACATCGTGAAAATATAAATGACCCTCACATTTATTTTTAAAGCCCAATAAAATTACTATGTTTAAACTCAATGCAAATGAACAGTTGTGTTCGCCTCATGGTTCAATTCAATGATGCACTGCATTCCCCTCTCTGGTCTTAAAACCTCTATGGAGAAGTGGCTGGAAGAAACTGAAATGCAGTTCCTTGCGATGAAACTCTTTCTCAGTTGTGAGCCAGCCCTAGAGGCTTATGGGCTCAGGCACAGTTACTCACTCTTTCCTTTCTGGTCTAAATCTGGTTCGAGTATCTATCAGAGAAAGTCTTAAAGGGACTGAGGGAGACTGAAGAGTGTAAGCACTGATGGGCCACTGACTTTGACTTTGAAAATGGTGGGTAATTGTAAGTGTGAGAGGCATCCAGATATAATGACTTCATACGGTGTTGGGAATATGGATATTTTGGTTACCACTAAGTAGCTTGGTGATCATGGGCAAATATTTAACCTCTCTGAGTGTCAAGTTCTCCACCTGTAAAATTAGAGAGCTGACCTAGATGATGTCTGAGATCTTGGACAGCTTTAAGGTGCATGGCCTATGACTCAGATTGTTTTTTAGATCAGTGGGAAGAACTATGTCCCCATTGCCTGCCTTCCTTTCCATCAGCCTACAGCACTTAGCTCCCAATGTAGGGCTACAAATTTAATTTCTTTAACATAGATACTCTTATTCAGGTTATATATTTCTCCTTGTATCCATTTTGGAAATAACGTTTCTCAAGGAATTTGTCCATTTCATCTATGTTGTCAAAATTGTTGGCACAGAGCTGTCCATAGTATTTTCTTCTTCTTCTTCTCCTGTTCTTCTATAGGATCTTCTATAGGATCTATGGTGATAGTCCTTCTTTCATTCTTGATTTTGGTATTTTCTTTTTTCTACCTTGTGTTTTTGATTAGTTTTGATAGAGGCTTCACTTGTATTCACTTTTCAGAAGAACCAATTTTTGATTCTTCCAAATGTTAATTTTATTATTATTTGAGATTCATTTCATTGACTTCTGCTCTCTGTTGTTTTTTAATTTAAAAAATATTGATTTTTATTTATTTATTATTATTATTTTCTTGGCTGCATTGGGTCTTCATTGCTGTGTGCATGCTTCTCATTGCAGTGGCTTCTCTTGTTGCTGAGCACAAGCTCTAGGCACACAGGCTCAGTAGTTGTGGCTCGTGGGCTCTAGAGCGCAGGCTCAGTAGTTGTGGCACATGGGCTTAGTTGCTCTGTGGCACGTGGGATCTACCCAGACCAGGGATCGAACCCATGCCTTCTGCACTGGGAGTGTGGAGTCTTAACCACTGGACCACCAAGGAAGTCCCTTAATGTGCTTTTATTTTTCTAGAATTTTAAGGTGGAAGGGTAGATAATTAATTTTAGAGGTTTCTTGTTTTTCTAATATAAATATTTAAAGCTATGGATTTCCTTTTAAACATTCTTTTAGCTGCATTTTACAAATTTCAATATGTTGTATCTTTTATTGTTCCATTCAAAATATTTTCTAACTTTTCTTGTGACTTCTTCTTTGGCCAATGGGTCATTTAAAAGTATTGCCTAGGGCCTCCCTGGTGGCGCAGTGGTTGAGAGTCCGCCTGCCGATGCAGGGGATACGGGTTCGTGCCCCGGTCTGGGAGGATCCCATGTGCCGCGGAGCGGCTGGGCCCGTGAGCCATGGCCGCTGGGCCTGCGCATCCGGAGCCTGTGCTCCGCAACGGGAGAGGCCACAACAGTGAGAGGCCCGCATACCGCAAAAAGAAAAAAAAAAAAAAAAAAAAAAAAAGTATTGCCTAAAATCCAAATATTTGGAGGAATTTATTGATATCTTTTTGTTATTGATTTCTAACATAATTCTGTTGGGATCAGATAAAATACTCTGTGATTTCAATCCTTTTAAATATATTGAAAGTTTTTAATAGACTAGCATATTGTCTTTTTTGTTTAATATTTCATGTGTGCTTGAAGAGAATGTATATTCTGCATCTGTCAGATGTAGTATTCTATAAAAGTCTATTAGGTGACTTGTTGTTAGTGTCATTCAAATCTTCTGTATTGCTATTGACTTTAAAAAAATTTATTTGTTCTATCAATTACTGAGAGTTGGCCGTTAAAGTCTCCTGTGATGATTGTGAATTTATCTATTTCCCTATTTAGTTTTGTCAATTTTTGCTTCATGTACTTTGAAGCTTTTTTATTAGCTGTATTACATTCAAAATTGTCATGTTTTTGATAAATTCAGTTTTTTATATTATAAAATATCTCTCTTTATCTTGGATAATACTTATTATTTGAAGCTACTATGACATAAATACAGTCACACTAGCTTTCTTATGATTAGTGCCTGGATAGTGTTTTATTCCCTATCTTTTTACATTTAAACTGTTTGCAACTCTATATTTAAAGTGTGCTTCGGGACTTCCCTGGTGGTCCAATGGTTAAGAATCCGCCTTCCAATATAGGGGATGCGGGTTCCATCCCTGGTCGGGGAAATAAGATCCCACATGCTGCAGGGCAACTAATCCCGCGCACCACAACGAAGAGCCCGCGTGCCGAAACTAAGACCTGACACAGCCAAAAAATAAAAAAAATTTAAAAATAGTAAAGTTTTACATATACATAATTAAAAAAAAATAAAGTTTGCTTCATATTGGTGGCATATAGTTGGGTTTGTATTATTATCTATTCTGATAATTCCATTTTTAATTGGAGATTATATTTAATATAGTAACTGATATAGTTCAGTTGGCTATGATTTTTTGGTTGCTTTTGTTTTTTCATTTTCCTGCCATGTTAACTTTCCTTTTGTCATACATTTTCTAAACAGGTTTCTAGGTGTCATCCTATCAACTTGGGCTGCTTTTCGATCTCTCAAAGGAAGTGGATCAATAGAACATATACACACTAAACATAGTCAAATAAATAGGGACATGGAAAATAAGTCATTTGGGATCATAGGTTCTAGGATGGATCACACAACTCACAGTCATTATGCAGAAAGGACTTATTAGAGGATCAGTGTCAATACTGGTGGTAGTTGTCTGGGACCAGAACCAGGCCTGATACTGCTGACTATTTTCTTTGTTGATTTGTGAAAATAATTAAGGGAGTAAATGATGTATTGCTGGGTGGAAAGGCTGGCCAGTCCATGGCTGCCCAGATTATAATAATGAAATAATACAATGGAGGAATAATGAGTAGCAAACAAAATGAGTGTTAATCAGGTAAATCTTCAGCTGATACACTTAAAAACAAAGCTAAAAATGTTCTAAGCTAATAAGGATGAACAAGATTAGCAGGAAAAAAGTCTTGAGGTTAACATGAATAAGCAAATGATTCTTTTACCACTGAAGTCCAACAATTTAAAAATATTATTGTGAGACTAGGATTCAGAAATAATAATAAAGCAAGTCGCAGTGATGACCTAACTTCTATACTTAGCACAAGTGTGCTATGTCCAGTTCTAGATTCCCTAAATTAACCTGGGAGAACTGGATAGATTTCAGGGAACCATCAGAACTTTGGTTTTAGAGCTAGACCAATAGTCAGAGATAAATCTGTCCAAACTTCACATTTTACTGATGATGAATCTCAGAAAGGTTGAAGTGTTTTATCCAAAGGCACACACTCAGTTTGTGGCAGAATTGTAACTAGAGCCTTAACTTTTAATCCTTTGCCTATTGCTCTTTCCAGCTCTCCAATGAACTAGGGATTTTGAAATGAGAGGAGAGGAGGAAAGATGCAGGGAAGTGAGATTATTCATTATAGAGAAGAAAATGTTTAGATTGGATACAATACCTATCATCAAACCTATGAGAATTTCTTATTTAAAAGATGATGACCAGACATTCTTCATCTCCTCTAACCAGGGACTTCATTTCCACAGATGACTGAAGGAAAGGAAATGCACAATAAAGTGCTACAGGAGGAATTTAGGAAACACAGAGTGAGAACCATTACTTATTAGTATGGTAGCTCACAGTACCTGTTCCCCAGAAGTTTGATTTTTTAAAATTCAGATATGTTTCACCTATCTAAAATGGTAATTGCTACAGATGGGAGGATCTTGTTCAAGATCACTAAACTTCAATACTAGATCATTTTTATTTGCCCTTATTGTGTGCCTCTTTATCATTCTCTTGCGAGATCTTATTCCAAGAAAGAGAAATAAAACTTGAAACCAATTAAATATTCTTGTTCTTAGTACCATCCAATACCATTCCCAGAGTGAGCTGACTCCCTACTGAGCCTTTATTGTAAGATTGCCACTTTTATCTTTTACTATAAACTACAGGGTTTTGGTGTTAGGTGAGACAGTTTACCTACGCACGCCCTTGGCTGACCAAAATGTACTCAGCAGCAAATGGAATTCTTCTTAGTTAGTATTATGGCAAAATGTTAAACTGTCAAGTTGTGAATTGTTCAAGATAACAATTTATTACCAGCTTACTGGGTAAATAAAAACCTGGATACTACAAACTGCATGAAAAACTACAATTAAAAGTAATTGTCGGGTCTCCCTGGTGGCGCAGTGGTTGAGAGTCCGCCTGCTGATGCAGGGGATACGGGTTCGTGCCCCGGTCTGGGAGGATCCCATGTGCCGCGGAGCGGCTGGGCCCGTGGGCCATGGCCGCTGGGCCTGTGCGTCCGGAGCCTGTGCTCCGCAACGGGAGAGGCCACAGCAGTGAGAGGCCCGCGTACAGCAAAAAAAAAAAAAAAAAAAAAAAAAAAAAGTAATTGCCTGTAGTGGATTTTGCTTATAAGACCAATACTTTTTAAACGGAAAGCAAGTTCAAATAACATTAAAATCTGTATTACATAATTTCAGACATATAGCTTGGAACCACCTGCATGATCTTCTTAGAAATTCAGAGATTGATTTTTATTGTTACTTTACTCTCCTGTGCTACAGATAAAACAACATCGCATCTTTGATAGTTGAAAGTAAATTGAAATTCTTTTTTAGGCAAGTACTTTCAGTCAAGAAAAACAGCTGTATTTTAGTTTATATCAAGGTTGATTCTTTTCCATTATGCAGGAGTGTTTACAAATGATTTTGACAAAGGTCACACAACCAAATCATTATTTTTCTTTAAAGAATGCACCTCTATAAGAGATGACAAAATGAGAACCAGTCAAGGAAAGTAAATAAGTTTACTTCTCTTGAACATACATGAGGATCATTTGACTTGTCCACATCCCAGATAATATACAAAGGAAGAAAACAATTACACTATAACACCCAGTTGTTTGGAATGGCTTTGGTGTTTTTAAAAACATCTCATATTTCATGTTGTTTTCCATCGTGTAATATGCACCCGTTATAGGACATTATAAAGTATTTTGCTATCCCATGGAGCCTGTGCCATACATTTTTTAGGCCCAGTCATATTCTCCATATATATAGAGAGGAGTTATGTGTAGTGGACTGGGTAAGAGCTTGAACAATGGAATCTGAGAAAGCTGGTTTCATATCTGGACTCTATTTACTTCCTGTGAATGAACACTGTGGGCAAGTCACTTAACCTTTAGCTTCTCTGTGCTTGTGGATGATTACTCAATTACACCCTTTTGATTCTAGTAACTGGGAGGGAAGGTAACATTCACATCTGACTCTGTATTATTATTATTTTTTGCTTGTCCCTATGCTTACTCACTGTGAGAGAAGGCAGAACAACCTGTAGAAGTCCAAGAAAGCTGGTAGTGATGACATTGCAGTCCTATAGGACACCCCACAGTATTCTCCATCTTGGAGGGAACACCAGTACCTTTCTCTATCTTGGACAGAATGACTCTTAAGACATCATCTTGAGTGTCTGTAAACATCAGTAGATAGACTTTGCCACTGTTTCGTTTAAAATTACACATGTGGTATACATTACCTGAATATTAATTAGAGTGATACCAGAGTCAGACCTTCCCTTTTGCAACCCAATAGGGAGTTAGAGTTAGATGCCATGATTTCCAGAAAGCCAAGCATTCCACAAAGAATAGCACTAGAGCTATTCTGAGGACTCCCATGGACCTCTATGGCATATTTTATTCATTTCTCTGTACCTTTAATAAGTATGGAAAATGTCTTAGTTAGCTTGGGCTGCCATAACAGAAGAGCACAGACTACGTGTCTTAAGCAACAGAAATTTATTTTCTCATAGCTCTGGAGGCTGGAAAGTTCAAGATCAAGGTTCGAATGGGTTCCGTTTCTGGTGAGAACTCTCTTCCTAGTTTGTAGATGGCCATCTTCTTGCTGTATCCTCACAAGGCCTTTCCTTTGTGTGCATAAAGAGAGAGAGAAAGAGAGAGAGACAGAGAGAGAGAGAGAGAGACAGAGAGAGAGAGAGAGAAAGACAGAGGGACCTCTTCCTCTTCTTCTAAGGTCCTCAGCCCTATCAGACTAGGGACCCATCCTTGTGACCTCATTTAACTTTAATTACCTCCTTAGGGGCCTGTCTCCAAAGACAGTCACATTGGGAGTTAGGGTTCAACATGTGAATTTGGGGGCACAATTGAGTCCAAAGTAGACAATAAATAGGGAGATTTACTGGCATTGTCTTAATTTCGTAAAGCATTTTTATGAAAAAGGCAATTATTTAAATGTATAAGTAAATGTGATTTGATTTTTTTTTACCTTTGCTAGATTTTTTAAAGGTAAAATACGTTTGTATCTTTGCTTGACTTTGCTAGACTTTTATATTTATGTAATATATTTCAGATATTTCCTAAATCTGAAAATGACCTTGTTATACCACTAGCCGTTGGGTTCAGATGATCACCATAGTTTTATAAAGTGTCTTGAGAAAAACCATGTGGAGAGCAAAAGACGTTAACGTCATATTATAAGGCTAGAGAGATTGAGTACAGCGCCTCCAATGTAAAACTCATAAAACTGAGGTCTAAAGAAAATCACAAATAAGTAACTGAGTCACCTGTGCAACCTTGACCAGCCTTCTGACCTCACTGATCTTTGCTTTCCTCATTAACTCATCCACAATCCTTCTTGCTCCTATCCCGGTTCTTTTAAAGTCCAGGATTAAATGTAAAACTCTTCTGTGGATCCAAGGTGTAACCCGAACCTATAGCTGAAGAAATTCTTGTGCCTGTGTAGTGGTGGCATAACTTTGACCTTACAAATTGATCCAATAAATCTGAATTTCAAAGTGAGTAAAGATTCCTAGGAATTTTGTAGATCATAAGATGACCTTATTTAGGAGAATAAATAACGTAGTAATATACAACCACGAAGAGAAAGACATCAACTCCGGACTGAAGCAATTTATTTAACACTTGGAAGTTGTTGGCATATTTAACAATCATCAGATAGACCATAATACTGATAAAGCATTATATGGGTTAATTTATAAAATGTATTCTTAGCAGTTATCTAATAAACAACATTTGTCATTGATTGAGTACCTACTGGCATAATTGCTTTGCTTTCCAAATTGAGACAATCTTCCAATGTCACATAAAGTATTTTAAACTACTATGAAACATACATTCATTCACTCATAAACTGAAGATCTTATAACAAGGGCAAAATAATTAAAATTTTAAAATCAAAATCATAGTTTTAAAAATATTTATTTATTTATTTGGCTGCGTCAGGTCTTAGTTGTGGCATGCAGGATCTTCATTGTGGCATGCGGGATCTTTTTTTTTTTTTTTAATTGCAGCATGTGGGATCTTTCAGTCACGGCATGCTAACTCCTGGCTGCAGCATGCCAACTCTCAGCTGCGGCATGCGGGATCCAGTTCCCTGACCAGGGATGGAACCTGAGCCCCACGAACTGGGAGCATGGAGTCCTAGCCACTGGACCACCAGGGAAATCCCCAAATTATAGTTTTTTTTAAAGGTAGTAAATATTTTATTATATCCAAAATTATTGAGTTCCAGTGTAGTGAAAGCTGTCAATTCACTCCTTAGTACAGATCAGACATGGGGGTGAGGAGATACCAAATGGAAAGGAGAGTCCTAAATAAAAGCTTGTCCTTGCAGAGAGTCACTCAGGCCTCCCTTGGCAGTGCTGAAATCCACCTGACCTCAGCACATTAGTTCACTTAACTTCCACTTCTCTCTTGCCCCAGCCTGAGTGCCTCAAAGGGCAGAGAGAAGGAACTTCTCAAAGGGCAGAGAGGAGGAACTCTCCATGTGAGCAGTGAGTTGTGAAATACTTTTGCTAATAACAGTGTAGGTGAACACCTGGCTCAGAGGGGTTTAAATCAAGGGCATGGAGCATCATTACTTTGAGTGGAAGAATCTCAGCGATGTGACTAAGCCCAAGTGTAATGCAAACTGCCGAAAAGCAATAATTAATCTTACACCTTTAACTTTGTTAAATGAATGATCTAAAAGCTCCATCCCTCTGAAAAAAATAAATTAAGCAGTGTGAATCTGCTGTAGGCAACTGCAGTGATTACATGGGACATGTAGTTTGGGGTTATTTGGATTAGGAACAAATTATACGTGTGGACTGTTCAACACTCAGGAAGTATTATGACTGTCCTAGGACATGTTCATTATTATATGGTATCAACATATATCAAAGAAAGCCAAAATCTCCACAGGAGGAAATCAATTCACAATTCATAGGTCCACGTGTCCAAATAAAATGAGAAAAATTTAAACATGCTTTCTTTTAGGTCTTATAATAATAAAGTTCTCCATTATAAAATTTCCCTAAATGCTACTTATAAGGAAAATATTGCCCTATAGGCCAAGTGGAGGAGATAAAATGGACTATATTGAAAAAAAAAATCAAGATTTTCATGATACAACAGCAACAAACCTCAAGAAACTGAAGAAACAGAGATCTCATTTAATCTAAAGAGAGAGAAGACTGATGGCTAAAAACAACCAGGTGCTAAATTCAGCATTCCTGTTGTGGTTATGAAGATTGTAAAGAAGAATCTATAATCTCATGCTTTTTTAAAATTTGGCTAATAAGCATGCATGCATGTTTGTGTATGTTTCAAGTCTTCCCTTTTATTAAGCCTCAGATTCAGCTCCTGCCTCTTTTCTTTATGTGGATTTGTCTTGTAACGTGGATTATAAGACTCTCTCTGGCAGACACCATACAACTATGTCTGCTGTGGCACACATCTATCTTGAGCAGTCAGCACACCAGATCAGCCTATCAATGAGGAACCTTCTCTCTGGAAGCCAGAGTGCCCTTTACTAATTGATTTTTACTAGAGAACTGAAGGGTAACCTTCCTGGGAGAATTGATTCTTCTCACCTAGGAGACATGACTCTTCTGGAGAAGAGTTTGCTTTCTCTGGGCTGCTCTTCTGACTTTGAACTAATAGAATTATTTGAAGAAGCCCAAAGCATCACCAGTTTCCACTCACCTCCAGTTCTGAAGATACACCACACAATCACCTAGAGGCATCACAACTAAGTGAGCATGACTGTCCCAATTAGGCAAGAGTTATTAAATATTATTAGACTTAAATATTATTAGACTTAATTTGGTGCCCTAGAAAATTCTCGATGAAGTCCATCCCACTAAGGGCAGGGCATTGTAAAACCATAGCAACACACTCAGAAAACACTTCTACAGTAATGTTTATTAAGTCCCAAACTATACCATTTGGTGATATAGTCTCTAGGGTTATAGAAACACCAACCATTAAAGTTGAAAAGAACTCTGGAAATGTCACTGTCTCTGACCCTGTCACTTTACAGATGAGGAAATAAAAATCCTTGGTGGTGTGGTTGATTAGTAAGGAGAAATAAGACTAGATTTTAGGCCTCCTGACTCTCCCAGCCAAGAGCTCTTTACATGATACCATTGTACATCCTAAAATATGCCAGTGACTGAAAGCACATCTTGAAAGCTGTGATCTCTCACTGTGGTTGTATTGGTGGTGGTGGGATTACAGTACTTAGTTTTGCATTTCTAGTGTTTTAACCTTGAGGAAATCAATCTTACTGCATCTGATTTTTGTTAACTATAAATCAGGGATAATTTTGTCTATCTCATGAAGCTGTGGTGAAGATTTAATAAATAGTGAATGACAAGGTCCTTTCTGCAAATACAATGTTAAAATGGAGATGACAGTGTTTCTCTAGAAGTTTATCTGTGACTTTTGGTTCCAGATGGTGGATGTACAAGTGTTTATCTCTACCCTACTACCCACCATGAAACCCTGTTAAAATAATAGTAGAGAATAAGGAAGATAAAATCCTGTAACAATAAGAAAATGGTGGCCAGGGAGAGGGGAGGTGAGCATCAATAGACGAGCTTTTCACAGATTTCTAGGGGACAAACATGGGATGAAGGCCTGGTGGGCAATGAAGCTGACCAGTGGACAGACAGACATAAGTTCACGTGGAGAGACTTATGGCTCTGGCTGGAGATGATTTCCCTTGAAGAACCCTGAAAAGGATTAGGACTCAGAAATGGCAGGTACTATGGAAGGTAAAGAAAGGTGTGGGACTAACAACAGAGAAATTAAATTCTGAGCACAACCCGACTGATCTTCACTAACAAAACACCTGGCATCAAGGTATCTACTCACCACCACTACCCCTGCTACCACAACCACTGGAACCAAAGGGCTCTTCTCTAAAGAAACTGAAGGAAGTGGTAGAAGTTAGGGCAGATGGTGTGGCAGTTGACAGTCCACACCAAACGCTCTCTGTATTCTGCTGTTTAGGGGCACCAAACTATGAGGGTCCCTTGCCTGCCAGTTCCCCCTAGGTGGACATTGCTTGTAGAGAATCCCTATCTCTATACCAGAGCTCAGAGTGAACTTGGGTGTTGCTTTTTTCATTAATATGATAAGGCAACAGAGAAACAGAGGCATTTGTAGAAAGCCTGCAACATGAAAGAGAAAGAAGTAAAGAGAAAAATTAACTTTAGAGAAAAATAAGAGAATTCAGGAAACAGAGAGAATGAAAAGTCTCTAAATGGCATCCTTAGATAGACTCAAGAGAATATTACATCCATGAAAAGTAAAACAATATGAAAAAAGGACAGAGGAAAAAAAAGAGCTCCTGGAATTAAAAATTAATGCTGAAATTAAAAAAATATACAATGTTTATAAGAAAAGGTAAACAATAAAATCTTTCAGAAAATAGACTCAAAAGAATACAAGGAGGAAAATATGTGAAAAGTTTTTAAAAAATAATCAATCTAGCAAATATATTGTCCAAATAATGAGTTTCAAAAAGAAAGAAAATTAAAATCGGATGAAAAGACATATTATCAAAAAATAACAGGAGAAAATTTCTTGTAGCAGAACACGGACATTAAGATTGAAAGAGCTTAATAACATCTATACAAAATGAATGAAAAACACATAATCGGGAACATCAGTGAGAAATTTCAGAACACTGAAGATAAAGAGAAGTCACTAAAACTTCCAGAGAAAATACATGTGTATGTATATATATTTCATGCTCAAAGTCAAGAAGAAAACTCACATACACTTTTTCAACAGCTACTCTGAATGCTAAACAACAAAACAAAGCCTTCGAAGCTGGGAATATGATATACAACCCAGCCTAACTATCAAAGAAACATGGTATCAGAATAAACTCTTCTCAGAGACTCAGCCTCCCAAGCTTTCTCAGAAGTTTTTGAGGATATTTGTCAGCAAAGTGAGGGAAGGGACCCAGAAAGGAGAGAAGCATAAGCTCAAATAAATGGTGTATCCACGCCAGGAGAACAGTTGAAGGAGGTCTCAGAATGCCAGCTGCCTGACAGTCCCACAGAGCAACCAGGACAGATGGGGACAGGAAGGAGGTCGTGGAGGGATCACTGAGAGGGGGGCAGCCATGATCCTACAGAGAATAAATGATAAAGGGAGAATATGATAAAAAATTGAGAGTATACTAAAGGCAAATGAATCAAGAACAAAAAAAAGCACTTACACAAAAGGAAACGCCAGTGAACAATATTTATATAATTGCACTAAGAGAAACACTATTATTGATTTTCAACCTTTTCAAGTAATCTATAGCCAAAGTACAGAAAACTTAGCTATGCTAATAAAATGTAAACTTACCTATGCTTATAGAATATTATGAGCATGTCAGTGTAACAATCGAATTACAAATGATAGAAATTGTAGTCAGGGGGAAAAGCTGTAGGAAATGGAGGGAGTGGGTAATACCTCAGATGAGAAAGTATGGAGCCATATGATATTGCCTTTGGATGACTAAGAAATAAAAAATTTTAATATATTTTTTTCTTAGAGTTACAGAGGTTATGTTTGGAGGAAGCAAAAATAATGACATAATTATGTTTGGTAGGAGACTGGCATTAGTGACGGAGAATGTAGATAAATTGTTGTTAACTTCTATAGATAAACCCTAAAATTCAGAAATCAAGATATAGCAGTACAGGTAAATTGTTTAGAGATACAGGGATAATTATCCAAAGAATAAAGGAGTTAAAAGTGGTTGCTAGGAGAGGGACTAGAGAAGGATGAGTGATGGAGTCAAGAAGGGCTTAATCCCTTTCATACTACACTGTAATTGACATTGTTGGTTGACTATCCCAAATCCATTTGCCCTTTCTTCCTTCTTGAGACTACCCTGATTTTGTCTGTATTCACTTGTACCTAAACTCCAAAGATAATCACATTTCCTTTGCTTGCGATCTGCCCAGCAGAATGGGAAAGGAAGGCTCATGGGGTGGAGGAGGGGTGTTTTTGAGAAAAGTGCCCCTCATTCCTTAGAGGGAACTGTAAGGACATATGCTGTATCTTCTTCCTGATGATGTTGCCATATGTGGATGAGACACTTAGGGCCAGTGAAGCCATTTGAGTGTGAGATGAATTGGAAAGAACACAGGTTCTTCATGACAACTGTGAGTGGCTGGATTAACCAGCCTTGAAGCCTACCTTCCCTTTGTCATACTGTAATATCAGATAATACTCCCCTTATTTTTTCAGTCAGTTGATTCAAGGCTTTTGTTACTTGCAGCCAAAAGTATCCAAATGGATACATAAAGCCCTCCTGTATTATTTGATCTTATAAAGCATAAGAAAGTATTATATTAATTAGAAATAAAGATAAAAACCAGTGTATTTAACATTACAAGTTTTACTCTAAACACAAAAAGCCCTCCCTCAGCATTGTATAGTTTTATTTTATTTATTTTTTATACAGCAGGTTCTTATTAGTTATCCATTTTATACATATTAGTGTATACATGTCAATCCCAATCTCCCAGTTCATCCCACCACTACCACCACCCCCCACCACCATGCATCGCATAGTTTTAAAACATGTGTTTTTAAAAATTAACCAGTCGCAACATCAGCCAATGCAAAAGTGTGTAAAAGTAAAATGGAAGTCTACATGCCCAGGAGTCATTAACCATCAGCACTATGCATCTTCTCAAACTGTACTATGCATAGTTTTTACTGTGATTATGTATTTTACCAAAAAAAAAATTCATACTATATATACTCTTTCACAACTTGCTTTTTCACACACACTATGTCACAGATACAGTTCCCTGTTATGATCTTTTTTCTGACTGTAGAGATCTCTGCAGATGGACAGACCACAATTTATTTAACCTGTACCTTATTAATAGATATTTAGATTGCCTTCAGTTTTTACTAATACAACAAATGCTGCCAGAAACATTCAGACACATGCTTCTTTGTACCAGTATTTTTCTAAGATAAATTCCAAGATGTGAAATTGCTGGTTCAAAGGACACATATGTTTTAAATTTTAATAGATTAGAAATTGAAAACCCCCTTCCCCCCAAATGGGCTGTACTATTTTACACTCCCACTAAAAATATATGAGAAGTCATTTTGCCACATTTTTACCAACCACTGATATTATTAACCTTTTAAAATTTTAGCTCACTATTGTTTCAATTTGACTTTTTCTGATAAGTAGTGGAGTTTATCTTCTTTTCATATGTTTATTAGCCATGCATATTTTTATTCATATATTTACATTTTATTATCTTCCTACTTAGCTATTTGTGTTTTTCTTGTTATTTTGTGTTCTTTGTCTCTTACAAATATTCCCTTTATTATATATAACGCAAGTATTTTCTCCCAAACTGTTGTTTGTCGGTCTTTTAAGTTTTTTATTGATAAGTGTCGCAATGTTATGAGCCAGGGCTTTAAAGACTTGGGTAATAATATTTATTTGTTTGACCTTTCTTATTGTCTGCATTAAAAATAAATTAAAGCAATACCAAACTATTGAGCAAATTCTTATTGAATGCCCACTGTGTCCAGTAGTCTCAGAAGACACTAAGGTAGAAAGACAATCTCTGATTATAAACATCATCCAATACACGGAAGAGATAGACCTGTTAGAATAAATAATTCTACTGTGGTAGGTTTTTAACATAACAGATGTTGGAGACAGGGGAGAAAGAATGCCTAAAACTACCTATGGATTGTCAGATAAGAACTCATAGAGGGGGAAGAATGAGTTTGCTATTTCTATGAGTTCTTAACTTTTTATACTGTTGAATTCTTATTATATACTAATAGTGTATGAATCAAATAAAATTTTCAACTTTTTAGTAGATTTTAAAAACTATTCTCAAATTTTTAATAAATAAATTCTTCAAAATTTATGTATCTTATTGCCATTAAATCATGTGTTTTTAAAGAACAATTGAATAATGAGTCACGTGAATGTGAAACACACAAAACTATTTCCTTTTTTAAGCATTCATTCTAATATTTCAATTCCTATTTTTAATAATCTGAAATCCTTTATACTTACAGAAATATAAACTATCTAGCATTACTTTCTAGAAACAATTTATAAATGCATGTTAAAGGAAAATTAACAGTTCCTCCCAATACCCTACACAGCCTCTCCACACACGTTTAATGGAGGAGACGTTAGAATGCTTCTTTTCAATCTTTGAAATCTTCCTTTGATACCCCTACCCCTACCCCCTTCAACTTTGACATCTGTCTAGTCTTGCAACAGCTATCCCACAACAAACTCAAGATAAAATGGTGAATGCAACTGCTCATAATATCTCAATACCTCTTTCATCAGTTAGGGTGTTAAGTACATTGGAAGGCTAGTCTACCATCAACAAGGAACCATGAGGTATTGAAATCGTTTTCACATGCCAATCCGTAGCCCAGTTCTGTTCCTATGACCTTTATAGCATTTCTGATCCTTCTCCACCCCATCCCCTTCTCCCTTTATGGAAAAGTTCAGTCCTTTTTCAATATTCATCTGAAAACCACAACTTTCATCTCCAATGTATCTCTGGTACTCCATCCCAAGAAAGACAGAGCATAACCTCTGAATACGTTGAATTTTTTAATAATAATAATAAAAAGTCAAGGTAACTTGGCTCTACCTGTAGTTCTAAGCAATCAGAGATTTGTTTCTAAATAGCTCTGGGGGATTTCACCATATGACTCCTATTAATGGAAATTGCTGAGCTAATCTCTCCGTGTGACATTACAAATATTAGCTTCCCGTCCAACTTTGTTTGAAGCTTTTCTGTTATTTCTTTTGCTGTTAGAACAAGAACTGTAAATCTGGAAAGGATTTTTAAGATCAATCAAGTCAGTCTTCTAATTTTACAGATGAAGAAATAAGTTTCAGAGGTTGTTACTGACCATTAAATGGCTGTGTGATTTTGAGCAGTTTGATCCACTGACTTTAAAGACTGGCTTGGAATTTAGGAAAGATGTTTTTAGGCATTATCTATATAAAAGGTAAGGGGAGGTGAGGAAACTTGAAGCATAAGCTAGGTTATCTGAATTCAGTGTTGCAAGGGTTTTCTTTTATCCTACAAGCATTATTATTAATGGTTGTGTCCATATTTGGAAGTTGTCCACTTAAAAGATTATATTATAGAGAACATAAGGGTCACCAGATCAGCCAGCTAAAGGTTTGTCATTATTTTATTTTTTTGCGGTACGCGGGCCTCTCACTGTTGTGGCCTCTCCCGCTGCGGAGCGCAGGCTCCGGACGTGCAGGCTCAGCGGCCATGGCTCACAGGCCTAGGCGATCCGCGGCATGTGGGATCTTCCCGGACCGGGGCATGAACCCATGTCCCCTGCATCGGCAGGTGGACTCTCAACCACTGCGCCACCAGGGAAGCCCAGGTTTGTCATTATTAATAGGGGCTTATATGGCAGGACAATTTCTCTAGAGTATATTTTGTTATGGCTCCTTGAATAAAAACCCTGCAAGTTGCAGCAGCATCATAAAAATTAGATTTTAATAAGTTTTGGTTGAGTGGGTTTCCACTGTACAGATCACTGTAAACTCCTCTTGGACTTTCAGTGAAGTTAAACAATTCTGAATAGCTTTTGAATGAGTGATGAACAAGTCACAAGATGGGACAAAAAGCCCTGCTTGTATTTGGCATGCCAAAAATTCTTTCTCAATAACATTGCAATCCTTGCAATTTGCAGAAACTGAAATTCTTCTGCATTTGTAGGTTTAGTCCATTTATTTCAATCAAATGAAATGCCTGTTTTTCTTTTACGATATCATGTTTTTTTGCTTTTTTTTTTTTTTTTTTTTTTTTTTTTTTTTTTTCTTTTTGCTGTATGCGGGCCTCTCACTGTTGTGGCCTCTCCCGTTGCGGAGCACAGGCCCCGGATGCGCAGGCCCAGCGGCCACGGCTCACGGGCCCAGCCGCTCCGCGGCATATGGGATCCTCCCAGACCGGGGCACGAACCCGTATCCCCTGCATCGGCAGGCGGATTCTCAACCACTGCGCCACCAGGGAGGCCCTTGCTTTTTTAATTTAGTGTTTTAGGATAGAAGAAATAGGTTCTTTTTTATCTTTTGGTGATTTTTTCACAATTAAATATTTTAACATATTACTAGGATTACACAAGCATATGGTGTAATTTACAAGCTATTATCCTTTCAAATATCTTCTCAGGTGGAGAAAAAACATTCGGCATTCATTCATGTATGATTCATGATCTTCTGACTTCGTATTTGTGGTGGCCATAGTGACCCAGGGCTTAAAAAAGCACAAACTATTTCAAGTCAAATCTGACTTTTATCTTTGGCTCTTAAGCTTCTATTCCAATTAAGGTGGAATACGGTGAAAAACAACAGTTCATACAGTTTGTTTTTCCTTAGGGAGGGGCAAATGTGTGACTAAAAGAAAGCCAACCACTATTGCTGTTATAATTTCAAACCTAAAATTTTCTAGAAAAGAGATCCTTTCTCATGTATATATTTCTATCTGGAAAAGCGATTTTTCATCGAACTATTTTTTGAGAAATGAGTGACCACTTACTTAAAGCCACAAATATGACAATTTCACATGTGGGAGGTTTTTTTTTTTTTAAGATCTTAATTTCTCTCACTGCATAGAGAACAGATGACTCTCATTTCACCATATACTGGATTTTATCATGGTGAAAGATGATTTAATAATTGCAGCCTAACTATTCATGTTATTTCTACTTTGTACTTCCTAAGGAATAGCTCATTACATGACATCAAAGCCAAATCCTGCAATTAGGAAAGAGTTTATATTAACTGGATTTTGGAAAGAGGAAACAACAAAACCACTCCAAATTCTTGAAACAACAAAAGAGAAAACACAGCAAGAAAACAAGCCTTGGCATTTGCCCATCTCTTTTAACCCTTGCTCCTTCATAAAATAAAAACAGGTTGGAGGGATTGTGAACAAAGGGTCTTAATTGCAAAAAAATTTTTAGGAGTGTTTGAAAGGAAATGACAGAGTACATTCATTGAGCCTGGACCAAGCATGCTTGTCTCATGTTTTTAGTTTTGTTCTCTTTAAATACTCATTTAGAATCTGAATTCAGTAATGACACTATGGGATTCTTTCACTTATGTTGTATAGAGAATAGTGGTGAACTCAGGACAACCAACCAACCAAAGAAACAGAAGCATATTTGGAAAAATAAGCCGTGAGGCACAGCTCATGCAAAGAAATCTCATCCCTGGGTTCATGTAAGCTTGGCGGGAAGAATCAACACGCTAAAGCTGGAGCCCCTGTGCTGTTAGGGATGAGCTTGGCTTCCGGCAGTGCCTTTTTCAAAGGTACAGAGATTTGTGGAGAGAAATGCACAGATGACAGGTGGGCTCTTCCCTGCTAAGTGGGATGGACAGAGGGGGTTGGCACAATAGCTTGCAATATTCGAGTACAATGATTTTTGTTTCTTATAAAGACAGAAGCTATTCTTTTTAAGCATGTGGTTTCAACGGTGCATGTTTGATTCATGACTAAGAATTCTTTTCCTCCATGACATATTAGCACCCTTGTATAATTAAAAGTTTCCCTCCTGAAACTTATATTGGGCTGAATTCTGTTTTACCAAGGTAGTGAATATGGCATGGACCATTTAGGTTTAAAACTCATCAAAAATGTGGAAATTTGAGATGTTTTCTCCAACTGTTTGTGGGTGGACAAAACAATTACATCTTGAATTTAATACAGTAAAAATCTCTGTCCTTCCTCTACAGTTTGCAGGCATTAGATATAATACTGGTGTGAACAACTTAGAGAATTCTTAGTTTCATCTCCACCTCAATCTTGTCAGAATGACAGGGGTGTGTAAGCTTAGTCGGATTTAACTGGATATGAACCTGAGCACATATTACACATGCAAGTCGAGTCTCCTTTAACCATAAAAGGCATGAACATAAATTCCAAAGCTGATTCCACAGTAAATGACATGGGATGACAATATTACTTCCCTTTGTGGACCTGTTTCTCATGCTGTAAGACAGAAAACTTTACCTCTCTTGAGGCTTGTCCTTGCAAGCCCATAAACATTTACCTGTCTAAACTTATAATTAAAAAATATATCCTAATCCTTTAGCAAGTAATTATATTGAGTATTATTTACCCTTCGTAAGAAATCCCTTAAAGATCTAAAGGGTGATAGCCTCATCAACTTTTTTTTTTTTTTGCGGTACGCGGGCCTCTTCACTGTTGTGGCCTCTCCCATTGTGGAGCACAGGCTCCGGACGTGCAGGCTCAGCGGCCATGGCTCACGGGCCCAGCCGCTCCACGGCATGTGGGATCTTCCCGGACCGGGGCATGAACCCGTGTCCCCTGCATCAGCAGGCGGACTCTCAACCACTGCGCCACCAGGGAAGCCCATCATCAACTTTTTATTGCCTCCCTTGATGCATTTCCATTTTTGGAAGTCTCCCCTTACTTTCTGCTTTGACATACAGGAACACAAAAAGAAATTCAAAGGAAGGTACCTTGAAAGAAGAACTTCATTAAATCATTATCAAATTAGAAAAATTACATACTCAAATACCCCACACATGTATAATAAGATAAGGGATACATGTGTTTGCATGTTTGAATGAGATATACAGTCTTGGCAAGTGTAAATATGTATAGTTTTCTCATACAACATAATTAGAGAAAATTACATATTTAGCCAATTATTCTTCAGAATAATTTTCGTCATAGTTTCCTTCTCCTGAGCTACAATGGCCTTGAGGACCCACTGCTACCTTCCTTTTCTGCAGTCTCACCCTCGCCCACTCCCCCCTTCTGCTCTGCTCTACCATCCTTCACATTTTATGCCTTTATGCAGGGCCACCTCTTTCCTCCTCCTCCGGTTCTGTTCATTTTCCCAGATCCTTCCAAGTCTCAGATACTGAGCAAGACTCCAACTGTTTGTGGGTGGACAATACAATTACATAGAAACTCTAATAGAAACACAGAAGACTCCCTGTCTGATGTCATGGATGGCCCCAGACCTCTGCTGGTTCTCTGCATCTGTTTGTCCCTCGGTCACAAAGAAGAGAATATGTTATCACTCTAGACCAGAATTTGGTTGGCAAAGAGTCCTTCCATTCCAATCCACTGGCTTACGGGAAGCCCGGTGTAGCCAAACCACTTCCTTCTAGAGTAAGTCCATATCCTTGCAGGCTTTGGAGAGACACATTTAAGGCTAAGCTTGTCTTGCATGTCTGTCCTTAAGTGTAGAGCAATATGGGGAAGCTCAGCTCTGTTGGTACAAGCCTGAGCTCTAATGCAGGCCCTGGGAAATCCCAGGGAGTGTGCCTTTAATTTGCAAGTTAAAGGCACACACCTAAGCGGCAGAGCCTGCTTCTGCCCCAGCAGCTACTCAGCAGGCTCTCTCTGCAGCCTGGCAAGACCTGGGAATTTCAAATTCTGCCATCAGTTCTCTAAATACCTACCTCAGCCTTGTTCGAGTAGATACTGAGTATGCAGACAGCTCTGCTTTGGCTCAGAAGATAGAGTCAAGGTGGGGATTTCTCACAGATTTCCCTGTCTCTCCCTGTTTCCACTTCCCTGTGAACCCACAGGGGCAAGGTTGAGGCTCCTATGCCCCTATGACGATGTTTCAGCCATTTTTAAAAAATCATTGCTCTCCTGAGGAGCCTTTTAAGACATGTTTTTCCTAATAAATTAGTAAGTTAATAAAATTTCCCCCATGACAATTTAATACCATAGATATACCATATATCCGTTTATGTACTGTATGTATCTCTGTGTTTGATACCTAACACAACTTAGATGCTTTTACTCCCTGAGAATCAATCTTCACCTTTTGGAGGTGATACTCTCCCTATCCAAATGTGTGCTCTTTGGATTTTCTGTATTGCTGACATAGGGCTGACAGCTAACCAAGGTCTCTTTAGCCTTTAGGTCATCTACCTGTGATAGCTGCCTGTGTACAACATTCCACTTCATTCTCTCAGCGGTAGTTTATTTCATGAGTATCCTGCCAACATTCGGAAGAACCAGCAATCTGCGTAAGGCTGTTTCGGCCAGAGGTCGGGCCTTTGTGGAGATGGGGGTGGTCCAAAAATGAAGTCTGTATAACATTCCTGTGGAGTTAACCACTGCACTAGCCAGAAAGCATTCCCCTGATCTCAGGCTGATTGTTGCCTGGTTCTTTATCTAAATACCCAGAGATACAGAGGTGATGCACAGCACATGCATTGTTTATGAAATATTCCCAGTGGAATAAGGATTGATGCTGGAGGGGGGCTGGTCTGCGTGTCTCACACAGGAATGCTGGCTGGGGGCCTGGGGTGGGAGGGTGAAAAAAGAAATGGTATAGGGCAGCCCTAGTGAAGAGTAAAGTGATGGTTGCCTCTGCACAGTGGTCCTTCTGAAGACCAAGGACTACGCCTCCTCTTAAACCTCCACTTTGCACTTGCTCTATACAATGCTTCTTATTTTCGAGACACAATATGGTCAGGGCTGCATTTTAGGAAGCTCAATCATTACTCTTTAGAAGTACATTTAATGATTTTCAATTATCCACAGATTGAAATGCATTATTAAACTAGCATTTCAGGCCCTCGGTTGAATGACCATACTCATTTATCTGCTACTTTTCTCTGACCTGCAGTCTACATCCTCTGTAACACCAGCTTTAAACTCATTATGACCCAAATGCCCACTTACATGCCTTTACTGTTGCTACGATCTCTTTGTAATAGGCTCCCCTCCTCTTGCCACCTACTCAAATCCTGCCCTTCCTACACCTTCAAGGTCAGCTTCTAGAAAACAATTTCTGTTTTTTCCAAACAGATATTTGGAAATTTGGAGGATATTAATTCTTCCTGCTTCAAACTCTTACTTCATTCCCTTGCACCATCACCAAAGAGGAAGTTAAATGACAATAAAAGGGAGAATAAGGTGTTTAGCCCCTCTACTAACCTGTAAGTCCACTGGGAACAAGGATTCAATTATATCCATCTTTGAATCTTATACAGTGACTAGTGCACATACTGAGAACACAACAAAAGCAATGAATGTCCTGTGTTGATTCTGTTGTGTTGTTGCTTCTGGGCCAGAATAGGGAAGCAACATTCCCCTCATGTCATCTCCTCTGTAATGGATAATGAGACCTGAGCTGGCTCCAACGGTAAAGAGACACAGATTCATTTAGGTAAGCAGAGAGGAGGGATGTTGCTGTCGTCAGTCTTTTTGTTTTGTTTGTTTGCTTTACTTTTTAATGTTTTCATTGAGGAAAAAAGAATTGACATGACCAATGGACCATATAACCTAGATGGTTTTCCCCCTTGTAGCTTAATATCTCCTGTTAATTGCAAAGCTAAAAATAGTCCCTTTAACTGGAGCTGATGGAGATCATTCACATGGTGTGCTGGTTCCAACAACCCAACTCAAGGAATCATTCATTTCATTTGCTTTTATTATTTTTTCTCAGATCATCTTTTTTTGGGTGGTCTCCCTGTTGCTTAATCCCCTCAGATTATTGAAAGGTAAACAATGTAGCTAGATGCAAAAATCTAGCTTTTATTATTATGTGTGTAGAAGATACATGTTGTTTGTGATATTTTTTTCATTCTTTTCAAAGACAAGTCATATCCAGAATCCAATGAAAAAATTGAAACAGACCAGAAGACATTGTTGAGGTGAAAGTCATTGTGTGCTTGGGATTCAACAGCAAAGCAGTTGAAATTTGAAGTATAGCGGGTTTTTTTCTACACTTCTGGTAACCATGGGGTTAGCAGAGTATCTTATATACGAAGCTTGTGGGAAGGAAAAACCTTGGAAATTCTTCTACTGAAGAGTGACTTAAGCCTTGTTCTGACACATGAATCATGGGGTGGTGTTTTCTGTCAACACTCTTTGCTGTCTTCAGAACCAGAAAAGCCAGTATCTGCCTGGTTACTGGTGCTGCCACCTCTGCTGGAGAAGAGCATTGTGACAGTGGAATTTTTCTGAAATCATTTTTATTTTATTTTATTTATTTATTTATTTTTTTGCGGTACGCGGGCCTCTCACTGTTGTGGCCTCTCCTGTTGTGGAGCACAGGCCCCAGACGCGCAGGCTCAGCGGCCATGGCTCACGGGCCCAGCTGCTCTGCGGCATGTGGGATCTTCCCGGACCGGGGCACAAACCCGCGTCCCCTGCATCGGCAGGCGGACTCTCAACCACTGCGCCACCAGGGAAGCCCCTGAAATCATTTTTAAATAGTGGCATGTGCCCAGGAACACTCAAATGATATTTTCGTCACAGGTATATTTTGGACATATTATTGATATCCTGCACTATATAAAACGACATTTGGAACAACTTAATTTTTATTCTTAACTGAGAGAAGGAGAAAATATTCCGAGACATTCTTTTAATATCTGAAAATGTCTAGGTGTTGTGTATGATGGAACTAATGTGCTTCTTTTGTTAATTTTAATTCAATATTATCTTCAATATTCAAATCTTAAAGTAGCTATATATAGTTATATATTATATATGTTAATTCAAATGATTTGTATTGTCCTTTTTCTCTTTTGTGGAAATCATCATTTTAGATCACTCTTTTTCTTAGAAAAGCAAAAGTAAACATTTTAGTATACTAAAAACATTCTAGAAATTACTAAATTAGCTCTCTTTAATGGTTTTTAATCCATTCAAAAGGAAGAGGGTATCAGAGAAAAGTATATGGCTAGATCGTGCCAACCAAACTATTTTTTTATTTACTTATCTGAACATTTTATCAGAAATCATTTTGTGTTTTCTTTGCTCGCTATAGTTCTTTGAACAACTGCTTCTACATTTATTAACACAACTTCACTATACTTCACTCCCCCATAAAAATCAAACAAAATTAATTTATAAAAGTCTTCTTGGGACCTCCCTGGTGGTCCAGTGGTAAAGAATCTGCCTTCCAATGAAGGAGACACGGGTTCGATCCCTGGTCGTGGAACTAAGATCCCACATGCCAGGGGACAACTAATCCCATGTGCCACAACTACTGAGCCTGGCACCTCAACTACAGAGAGAAAAACCCACATGCCACAACTAGAGAGAACCCCACGTGCTGCAACAAAAGATCCCCTATGCCGCAACCAAGACCCGATGCAGCCCCAAAATAAAAAATAAATAAAAGTTAAGCAGAAAAAAAGAATTTCTTTTGTCTTCTTCTCATGTATCAATAGATTCCATTAGATTTTTTCCTTCACTGGCTCTTCCCTTTCCATCATACCTTGACCAGTTTTCTTTGTTGCAACACAAATACATGTTCATCTAGGACACCGTAATGATGTGTCCTCACAGGGCATCTTAAGTCCACTTTTCCCATCCCCCAAGTGAAGGTTCCATACATGACAGTCTTGTGTTACCATGCAGAGACAGGGGAAATCTACTAGTTTTCTTAATCCACCGGGCTTATTCTCCCTCCTCTCAATCTCCCCCCCACCATACATATACAGCTAATATATACAATATAAATATCTAAAATATATATAGCTAAAATTATATTATATTATATATTAGTAATATATTATATATATTAGCAATATATAATAAAATAGTATATATTTTATATAACATATACTATAATATAGTGTATATATATATTTTATAATATATACTATATTTTACATGTATATATAAAATATATATAGCTAATACTGGTTTCAGTCTCTTGCCTTCTACATGGCTTGTTTTATTCTCATATCCAGTCCCCTTTAGCTTGGACTGTCTCTTTTGTCCATTTTGCCCCTGCATAGTGGGCATACTTTTATTCAGGGGCTGGGCTAGTTGACTCTGGTACCCAGTCTAGGATCATACACATAACCAGGGAGGGAAGGCAGGCATTTCTTGCTACTGATTCTTCTACATTGTCTTCCACTCTCACTAGTCACTCACTGCCACACCACTGGACTCTATGAATCCACTCTGCCTGTGAACATTGAATATTAGAAATAGCTCCACCACCCCCATAATTTTTAATTGGCCCTGCTTCCTTGCGACATTCACACCAGACGGCAACAATGTCCATAATACCTCTAAACACCCAATTGTCTTCATAATCTATATTCATCTTCCCAGCAAGACTGCAATTTCCTTGAGGACAGAGAAAACAACTGATTCATCTTTGTCTGCTGCCCAGCGCTTCACTCGGTGCACGGCATGCATATCACCTATGTCCAACAATGGATGAATGCTGAGAGTTTCCTCTCCTTTTCCCCACTCAATAAAAAAGCCTACTATTGTTATCACATTGAAACCACTGTGGGCTTATTATAAGAAGTCTTTAACTTATAAATTGGTTCTATTCCAGAAAGGCTGTATGACACAGAAACCCATTGACCATCTCTGGAGGTATTAGTCACCAAGATGCTGTGCTGCATAGGGTCCTATGACTGTGGTGAAAGGACTGTGTAGAACTGCCTTCTGGGAGCTGGCGGCCATGGAACAGTGAAGGAAGGAAAAAGGGAATGAAGACAGATTTCTGCTACCAGGTGTGGCTTTGTCCAAATTCTAAAGTAGATAAAGGTCATTTGAGATATTCTTCCACATTTTATTTTTTATTATTTGCAACAGTCTCCCAAATCGTGCTGTGCTTTCCTTACTCACCCCTGCATCCCACCTCCACTGTGACTTACTCACCCCTACTTCCCACCTGCAGAGTCACTTTTTGCTGGTCTATACCTTCCCTGTAAAAGCTCTGTAGGAGTGGGTAATGAGAAAGACTAGAAGAGGAAGCTATTTTTAATGAGAATGACATCAGCTTTGATTAAACTAATATCCACTAAGGTTGGAATATCTAATGGCATTTTTAATTCTTCTGTTATTCGCATTTTGATGTCTTGCCCCACAGCAAAGTATATCAGTTCCTGCTTTTCTCCAAGTTCATACCTTGCAACTTTCTCACAGCTCTGCTTGTTTATTGCTGTGGTCAGTGCGCGCGCGTGTGTGTGTGTGTGTGGCGGGGGGTGGTGGTGTCTGTGTGTTTGTTTTGGCAGAATCAGCAGGGTCTTTAGCAGGCGGGAAAAGACAATACTGAAGAGGGAAGGTCGTACTGGTTCTAAGTGTAGGTCATTTGTAAATCAGGTGTTTATCACCGAACAACTGCTTATACATCTAAACATCCTTCATAACAGCTATGTTATGAATCAACATTTTTGTATAAGAGTGAATGGGGGGCCTCCCTGGTGGCGCAGTGGTTGAGAGTCCGCCTGCCGATGCAGGGGATACGGGTTCGTGCCCCGGTCTGGGAGGATCCCATATGCCGCGGAGCGGCTGGGCCCGTGAGCCATGGCCGCTGAGCCTGCGCATCCGGAGCCTGTGCTCCGCAACGGGAGAGGCCACAACAGTGAGAGGCCCGCGTACGAAAAAAAAAAAAAAAAAAAAAAAAAAAAGAGTGAATGGGGAGTTCTGTGGAATTAGTGAGCTTGGAATTCCGTGAGCCTGAAACTCTGATCTATGACTTTGTGCTCGGAAGTCAGGAATGCATAGTATGTGGCAAGTGCTGTTGAGGCTCCGGACCCCTTTGGGGCTCCATTTCATAGTCTTTGCAGCTTGAAAAAATAATCCACTGAAAATCTTTGGTGGGGAATGTAGCCTTCAGACAAGTTTTCTTTATTCTTTTGTGATTCTAGAAATTTGATTATATCAATTAGGGAGAGTTCATATTTCCTAAATGTCCCCAGGGAGTTTCATGTTTTATGCTTTGGTTATTCACATACAGCTACGAGTGTGAACAAGCCTCAACCATCAGAGAACATCCCCAGCTTCTTTGAAGAGTCTGTAAGAAAAGAATGCTCTTCGGGTCGATAATATTTGATGTAAAAGGAATCAATGAACTGCAACGGTGGTGGCCTCCATTGTTCTCCTTTATAAATAATGTAAATCTCTATGTATAGAGAAATTTATATAACATATGAATATATATATATATATGTTACACACAAATTTATATGTAGGATGAAAAGTATATACAGCTGAACAAATATATCAACAATCACAAATATCTGTGTTATAGTGTTGTGTATATTTACACACATAATATATATATATATATAGTTCTATGTAGACAAACTGAAATATGGCTAATGTTTGAAGCACAATGATTATGTTAACATTAGAAGTTTGAATATAAAATAATTTACAGCCCTGTAACCAACTCCAGCTCCTAGCTCCTCTTCCCAACAAAGGAATGTGCTGGGAAGTGGCTGACCCAAGCAGCTGTGTGACTGAGAGAATTCCCGGGACCCTCGTGCCCTCAGCCCTGTACCTTTAATCCATTTGAAGTTGGATTAAAGTACGGGTTGGTGTATTATCGTATCCTGTTGACATATTCCTCCTTGCTCAGATGACAGCCCTCTGTGGTCTAAAATGGCAGACCCCTTCTGTAACTGTTTCTCACTGTTGTTTTTAATCACATTTTCTTTGGTTAACAAATATTTATCGAAGGTCTACTATGTTCAGATACCACGACGGGGAGATGTTCCTCTTGCCTTTAGGGAGCCCATCATCTAGAGAGAGTTATTGCCTTGTATATGTCTCTATAACTTTGTATGATTACTGTGTGTTCAGGTTTACAGATTTAGGGGCTTTTTGTAAAGGGTATTTATGTGCAGATGTAGTGAAATATAAGAGAGTTATATTACATAGTTATTTGCAATGAATTGTAAGTGCAGATCTAGGAAACAAATTAAGGAAAAAGTCACTGCAATGAGAAGATAAAGTGTATCTTATAAACAAAAAAATAAAGAGTTTTAGTCTGTGAAGAAAATAAAAAGCCAATAATGTGCATTTTTCTGACAGTGACTGATGAGTTCCCAAATATCTCTAGCCTAAGTTATTAAAGTTAAATAGTAAAACAATATATCTTCATAAATCCTTGTGTAACTTTGACTTTATAACTAACTATGTTATTGATCAAATGTGGTTTCCCTTTTCTAAGGAAAAAAAGCCTTTAAAAAACCTCATATAGCTTATAGGTGTTCAAATACTTTGTAGAGGGTAACATTTTGATGAAGAAAGTGAGAATAAACCAGGAACATATGGATTACATTTACCTGAAAATGTGTAGACTATTTAAAAGGTTATAAGGGAAATTTCTGGCAAAAAATCTCCCTTGATTTGGAGTACGAAATATATCTGAAAAAGACGCAAAAAGGTGGGTAACAGGAATATTTGATATACAGAGTCTGCAAGAAGTTGAATTGCTTTCCAATTCAAAAATGTCTAAGTCTATTCTGGAAATACACAGCCAAGTCCTGTAATGACTGGTCCATGCTAAAAACTCAACTGTGTGTGAAATTTGGGGAGTGACCCAAAGAGCAGCCAGTTGCAGAATCTTGTAAATATCACCCTGAATAATACAGGATTTCCAACATGTGACTTGGAAAACCTCTTACTGGTAGCTGGGGAGTATATACATTGCATGCGTGCATGCATTTGTGTGTGTGTTAAACATCTTCTAGCAACATGTTTTTGGAAATGGAGCATTTGTATCCCAATAATTCATTGTCCTATCACTTTTTATGATGCATTTGCATGAATTTCATTCGCAAGTGTAAGGTTACCTACCGTTTGTACCTAGGTCACACGTATAATAACTTTCCTGAGAGATTGGTGCAGGTGTGCACAACTGAGCCTTTGAAGGGGATGAGGGAGGAGACTTGGGCACGCTCTTCCTCCCGTGTGGGGACGGTGGCATTGTTTGTGGTTATTCTCTCATCTCTGCTCTACTCTCATTCACCAAAAGCCCATGTAGGAGAGATTCCAGGGTTTCTGAAACCAACTTTTCACCAGCCAACTGCTGGAAAGTTCCTCACAGCAGGATGATTATACGTGCTCTGCAAATCTTCATCGAACCGAAATGCATCCCCTTCTGTCTGCCATTTCCTCCTAGACAGGAGGAGGACACTGATAAATTCCAGCAGTGACTGGAAAAGAGAACTATTCAGAAAACAGACCGAAAGTAGAGTGGCACCACAGTGCTGAGTGGTCCTCAAGCCTGAAGTGGTTTGTGGGTACAACCAGGGAAGATCAGGTAATCGGGGGGTGGCTCAACACATGGGCCTCCTGACTGAAGTCTTCCATAACTTCCAAATGTTTCACACTTCAGCACTGTACCCACGTCTGGCCCTAGACCTCAAGGGATTGCTCTTGTGGTCTTAACATTGAACCGAAGCCAAATGGAACTTGGAATCTCCCAATTTGTTGCCTCCATGATCCCCGAGAGCCAGCAGCCTCCCTCCGTGCCCCGGCTCCTCTGAGAGCCACAGCTTCCGGGAGCTCATGATGTGCAGAGTGGCTTGCTGACCATGAGGAATAGAGCTGTTTCCACACTCCAGTCGAAGCCTCTACATGCAAATTCTTCATTCGTGTGAGTATTTCTCTTTTGTTAAGTACAGTTTGATCTTCTTGAATGATAATGATAACCAGGACATTTTTTTGACAATGCCAAGCATGAATCTCTTTCTGTTTTTCAGAAATTGTACATTCTTTCCCCAGAACACCGTAAGCTTTCTGATCTTATAACACAGTTTTGGAATTTACGAAACATCTGTCTTGTTCTTTTTGCAGCCAGAAAGTACGGAGAGGGCCTGATTGTTGCTTTGGCTCCATGGTGGAGCTGGCACCACAGCCCTTGAAGTGCAGGTGAGAGCAAAGCATAACTTTGCTCCCCACGCACAGATCTAGATCTTTCTTCACCCCAGCGTCACTGGTGGCATGTGCAAATCCTGACAGAGGAGTCTGGTAGGTAAATCCCAGAGTTTCATGGCAACCATATCAAGGGCAGGATCTCTATAAGCACCAGGCAGTCGGGCCGCCCTTCCCAAACGCTCCTGGGCATGTGGGCACGTGTATGGCCAGGGAATTCCTGGGCCCTGAGCTTTGGCACCACCTAGAGCACTGCATCTAAGGTGATTCTCTCCCCGTTCTCCCTGACGGTCAGCCCCAGAAATGCCTGCAGGGGGACAGATTCTTGGCCTTGGAACGGCCTGGTCTACCAGTCTCATAAAAAGGGCAATGCTGGAAGGGTCACACGATTCTGTGAGATTCTAGACCCATCTTCCAAGCCCGCCACTTCTCCACCCCATTCTCTATCCATGGCTCTCAAAGTTTTTTGACTTGGTTCCATAGAAATCTCAGCCCAGCACAAATACACCCATATGCACTGATACATACACTATATGTAATAGAAACAATAATTTCACAAAACATTACTTACCATTGCATGCTAATGTATTGATTTTTTCTTCTATTTGATTTTTATCTTTTTCTTTCAATCCTTGTCATAACCCACCAAATGCATTTCAGGAGCTACAAATAGTCACAGCCCCATGGTTCTGAATAAAGTGCTCTATATGATGTGGCTTGTTTGCTGTTAGAAAACAGTTTAATAATATAGTAATGATAGCTGTGATTTATTTAGCATCTACCACATGTCAGGTACTGGGCTGGGTGGTTTACACACATTACCTCTAATCCTACAATACCTTTGCAAGGTAGATGTTATGCATAGATTACAGAAGAGATATTCAAGTTTAAATAGCTTAAAATATTTTACTTCAAATATTTAATTTTATAATGCAGTTCGGCTTTTTGAAATATTTTTATTCAAAATGACAATATATATGTGTGTGTGTGTATAGATATATTGAATATATACATGAACACATATACCCTATAAAATAGTGAATGAGCTCAGAAGGAGGTAGATTACATGTGCAGGAGAGGCCCTCTGAGAAAAATAATCCAATGAGCTTTGTGTAATAATTCATGAAATGATTTTTAGGCTTGGGCTAGTGCAGCTATAAAAGAAAAGCTTGTCCTGTGCCATCTTGTAAAATTTTTGTAGGCTAAAATTTTTCTCTTTCTGGAGAGAAAAATTTAACATATTTGTTTTTGTCTCCCTTAAAATGTTATAAATTTTTTCTTATAGCTTATATATAGAAATGAGTGTGCTACCCAAACTTGTCTCAACATATTGCCAGCAAACTATTGATAATTATCAATACAATGGAGAAATGCACCAGAGAGTCGATGTTATTCGATCAACCGGTCTCTAAACACTTGGTTAGGCTGATCATTCTCAACAGGAAATGATTCAAAGACAGCGATATTCACTGCTGCTGTTTTTGTTCCGGTTTTTTTGTTTGTTTTTTATTGTTTGTTTGGTTTTTTGCGGTACGTGGGCCTCTCACTGTTGTGGCCTCTTCTGTTGCGGAGCACAGGCTCCGGACGCGCAGGCTCAGTGGCCATGGCTCACGGGCCCAGCTGCTCCGCGGCATGTGGGATCTTCCTGGACCGGGGCACGAACCCGCATCCCCTGCATCGGCAGGCGGACTCTCAACCACTGCGCCACCAGGGAAGCTCCTGTTTTGTTTTTTAATCTACTTAATACCATTGGTTCTGAAGAGTGAATCACAGTGATGTTTAAAGATAGTTTGTCTCTCTGGACAGTACAACACTCCCAGGCTCAAGAGTCAGGCTGTGGGATGACAGAGGAAAGGCACGCCCTTCGTGGATGTTCCTCACTGTGTCACTGGCTCCTGGCATTTGTGTATCTATGTTAGGTTGGATGTTATCAAATGCGTTGCTTTTCCACAGCCTTAATACTTACCATCTATTTATACTGTGGGATCATTATAGTTTGTAGTTGACACAAAAAAGAAACAAGCAATCTGTCTGGATTGTTCTTTATGCCCTGGAACAAGCCTTCTTGACCAATAGCCAGCAGAGCACAATCAGCTCTGAATCTCCAGCCAAATACTAATTAATTACCTTATCCCTCTCCTCTCAGTTCAGAGCTTTTCAATAACAGCTGAACTCTACATTCTCACTGACAATCAAAACCAGCAGTTGTCCCACCTGAACACAATCTGCAGACCCAAAAACCACAATATGGAAGCTGCAGGAATTTTTTGATCGTTTTCCTCTGCCTTTTTTTGTGGAGGTGGGAAATATAAAGAAACCAATCACAATTAAATGAGAAAGAAGTTACACATACTAGCTTTTTAGGGAACTTTCAACACTCCATGTTACTTTTCAGGAACAGGAAACCATAAAGGCCAATTCAGACTAAACATCTGTGGGCTAGGATCCATAATGGGACAAAGGATCAAATATGACAGAAGAGCAACAGAAAAGAAGTAGGTCCTGCCTTAGTGAAATAAAACACTCCTCAGAAGAGAGTGGTAAAAGTGCTACTTAGAAAAATAAGGCCAGCATGGATGCAAGTAAATTCTTGGGTATAATGATCTTAATTAAAACATCTGTAAGAATTTATAAGGAGTTCACCTGAAAACAATTACAGGGAGTAAATAGATAGTGTCATCATCAGCACATCATCAGCAATATTTTTCTAAAAGCCTAATTGTTATTTATCTAGAATTCCTGTAGTAGTGATAGTTTGATGATGTGTAGGAGCCCACATGTGCTTATTCACCTCTTGACTTTTGACTTTTACAGTTGTCCCTAAAGAACTACTTAGAATGGCGACAGTCAAAAAGTTAAAGGATCCTGGACATACCTTTAATTTTACATTCTTGGAGTTCCCTTGTACTTTTTTTTTTTAACAGAAGAGGAATCCTAAAATATTTTTTCATTTGTTTATTACACAGGCTTCCTTAGATCACAAAGAAATATTTTTAATCTTCTTGCCTGGTGTCAATCACATTGTCCTCTTTTCCTTGGCCTATGGGAATCTCTTTCTCCTGCATCAGGGACTTATAAGGACAAAACTTCTCTTACTTATTCAGTGACAATCATAAGACCCCAAGAAAATCATAAGTCATCAAGTACACAGTTGCTGGAAGGGAATCTGACAAATTTTAAGAGGATATTAAACAACCATAAGGCCATCCATTGGCAACTTGTGATGAAATGAGATGAATAGTGGCCCTCAACTTCCTGGGACAGAAGCTATCTAAAGAAGCTTAGAAATACTACCCAAGGCATGTAGACAATGACTGTTGAAGCTCATACAGGATAGACTCCAGTTTTGATTGTAGAGCCCTACCTACATTCATTCACTCAAAAGACCATTCAATGAAAGTAAAATTTGGATCTTTTCTTGCCAGTGATGCTGGAATGGCTAGGACCCCCGTGAAAGAGCAGAGAACTGGGTAATTATCTATCAAAGCTCACCTAGACGTTACACACCTCAGGGATATTTTTTAACTTAATGGAATTTTTTGGTCTTTATTACCTAAATGATTTTTTTAAGTTTCAAAAGTTAACTCTAGCCATGTGTACATTTTGTCACTTCTCTCACGAAATCACTCATGAATAGCTACATGACTGTTTCATGTAATATGATATCATGCAAATAAACCAAAGCATATTTTCTGAAATACTACATATGACAACAAAAGCCAAGACATGGCTCATGTTCAACAATGGGTTCTACTTCAAACATTTGGCTGAAGGAGAAAAGAAATTACAAATTTTTTAAAAAGCTGGGAATATTTTTACACGAAACAGACAGCAGTTACCAAAATCATAACTTTTTTTGTTTTGCTTTCAGCATTGCTGGGTTTTCAGTACTTTTTTTTTTTTTTTTTTTTGGTCACACTGTCTGCATTTTAGACACAGGACATCAGATAGCTAAAGGCAACATTCCTCACTGACATTACTCACGCGAGGTCTCGTGATGTGCAATAACCGAACTCATGGTCAAAACAAAAACAAGTTCATGATCCTCAAAACCACGACTTCTAATTATTTCACACAAGTAGAACATTGCAAAAAGGTATGCTGGTATCTTAGTGCCACAACAGCATTCAGAACTAAAAGTATTCTTTCCAGATAAGACGTGTGGAATGTGCATTTCCTAGTTTCATTTTCTCCTGATCTTGGGGCAGATTTTTGAGGTGACAGGAATCTTTAGTCATAAGATTTCCAGATGTGAGTTAGAAATACTGAGTCTTTCTGATTTCCCATTTAACCACTGGCTTCACCACTTTAGTCCTTGATTTATCTATAATTGAATGCTGTGAAAAAGACAGTATCTAAGACTGCTTTCATTCTACATTTTGGGAGTGTATGATTCTTTCAGAACTTGGTTGTGAATTCTGTGAGTGTTTGAGAAACTTTATCTCACTAAAAGAAGTACGAGTTTAATTCACTCACTAAGTTGTTTGCCTAAATGTATTAATCTTTGTGCCATGATTCTTAACATTTTCACATTGCGTATTGCATGTTGCAGATATTAGTTCAGTGATGCCATCCGGGGAAAATCCTTGTTTCTGCATGAGGCAGCGTCATTGACTAGCAGCCACAGTTTCCTGTGGCCTTCAGGTTTTGCCTTAAGATTTCTTAGAAAAGGAGCTGGTGATAAATATTTCACAGTCTAATTAGAAAAGGTAAGATAATTTTTACAAGTTAGATATCCTCTCTAATTTACATCTCCGAGTAACTGAGGAGTGACTAATGTGAAAGCAAATATTATTTCAATACATAAGTTTATTTGTACCACACTTCCAAGATGCAGATTAATGATAACGCCTTATGAGTTGGTGTTAGGACATTATAGCCTTAAATATCATCTCAACATTTAAAAACACATCCTCCTAAGTATATCTTTTTTAGTTTAAGCTTATGTTCAAAGGAAGAGAACTTTGTTTTGTTTGTTTTAAATCTTGTAGTTATTTTAATAGATGTGTTTACACATATGTAAGGGAGAGAAAGAGTGAGAGGGAAGAAACCTTGTTAACTTAAAAGAAGGTTAGGGCAGGGAAGTTGAATGAGGAAAAAACAAATTCATCATTGTTTGCAGCACAGCCTTACACATATATTTCAGATAATTTTAATTTCTTATATTTATTCCACTCATGTGAATATTGTTTTCTAGTCACTCTGTTTATGTCTATACAAACTAGCTAAGTAAGAAATTAAGACTTCCTATTAAATATGGTGGGGTGAATTTCTAACTTTATCTAAACTCTCTCCCAAAGCCCTACTAAAAAGATAATAAAATTTTAAAAAAGGCATAAACAGTGCTGGGCTGGAGCCAGCTCTTACCTGGTGTCAAGACCCTTAAAAGCCATTGTTAAATTATTGGTAGCTTGAAAACAGTCATAGTGTGAGTACACACCACTAAAATGAGTGAATGCTACAAAGTAGGGCCTTTTCTTTCTCCTCTCTCTCCTTCGTTTCTCAGAGAGCCATTTACCAGCACACCACTGAACAAACCCATCAGGAAAGAAACCTTCAGAGAGCGAAAGACAGGAGATGGGAGTTATCAGTATGAATCAGAAGCTAGAAAGCTGATGTTTAACTGGTAAATGACTTAGTTGACTGAAAAAAAAACAAAGAAAGCCTTCAGTGAGGGAAAGTCTACCCTCTCACCCCAACCCCAAAAGTTATTCAATGCAGAAACTCCTGGAAAGACTTATGAATCTGAGACCTCAGTTGCCTGTGAAAGCAGAAGGGCAAAGTGGGGCTGAAAATAGGAAGAAAGTTTATTAAAAGAGAAATTGGATCCTTAGATCCAGCACTACACCCAGCCAGGTAATAACTACTCCCATAACCTGAAGAAGATGGGAGAGGTTAAACAAGACAGATATAAACTCTGGTGCAACAGTGGTGCTGAGAGTGAGTCCGATGTGCTGAAACCAGGGGAATTAATTGAGAAGTAATGTACTGAATGGAGATACCCAACCTCTCTTCTCCTGCTCAGCTTCTAGGATGCTGAGAACCAAGTATGAGATTGGAGGACTAAAATCTAAGGAGACTACCCTTAGGGATGGTGGGTAGTTAGTGATGCTCAGAGTTGGGGATCTCCCAATAATGGCCTGTTCCCTGCCAGGTTAGCCTGTGGTAAAGCCCACAGCTGCCTTCACCTTTGTGAAAACCAGAGTTTCTAGTCAAAATCTTACTCTTAAAAACTTTACTCTTACAATGTCAATGGACAACCAAGAGTCAACAGATATTACAGGAAAGACATAAGTAAAGGAAATGACCAAAACAACTAGATTAAAAAAAAAAAGAATCTGAAGGAAATAGAGACAATGTAGAGAGTAGGAAAATATTTTAAAATTAATTAACATTTTCAGAGCTATAGAAGAAGATATTACATCCATGAAACAAGAGCAGCAGGCTATGAAGAGGACCATACAGAGAAAAAGGACAAAATCTTTGTAATTAAAAATATGTTAACATAACTTAAAAACCTACCAGGAAACTTGAAAGATAAAAATAAGGACAAATCTCAGGAAGCAGGACAACATAAAAGTAGGAAAATTAGAAAAGTTAAAAAAGATATAGGAGAAAGTCTAACTTCTGAATAATGTTAAATTCTAAAAAGGGAAAATGGAACAAAATAGAATGGGAAAATTGTCAAATAAATAATAATGGAATATTTCCTAGGATGAAAATGAATGGATTTTCAGATTGATACAGTCACAGAATCACAGAAAAATAAATTTTAAAATACTCAAATAAAGGTACATGGATGCAAAAGTTCAGCATGCTAGAAATGGAAGATTCTAAAAGCAACTGGCAAATAAGGAATAAAAAAGTCACTTTGAGAATCAAAAAGAAATATTAGAAAATATAAATAATAGACCAATTCCTTGGAAAAGCTTCAGGAAAATTATTTTCAGACTATAATTCTATTTTAAGCAATATTAACAAACGAGTATGAGGGTAGAAAAAATATATTGTTAGTTGCAGGTAGAAAATAAATATTTTTAATTGCAAGGCCTCAAAATGATACCTCCCACATACCATGTCTTCAGAACTATTGGAGGGTGTGTTTCAGCAACACGAGGGAATAACACAAGAAAGAGGAAGCTAGAGGCTTCAGGAAACAGAGTTTCAGAAACAGAAAAGAGACAGAAATTCCCAGGACATTGATGAAGAGAAGTCCCAGGACAACAATTGCCCTGCAGGCTGGTAGAGAAACTAGTTGAGAGAAAGAGATTGGAGGGCTCCAGATGGAATAACAGATATGTCGGAATGCCTAGTACACATTTGGAAGAGAGTTTGGGGATGAATTAGCCATTGATAGGTAAAAAAGTAAATAAAGGAAAAAACTGGAGTAATGCTTAAGTACAGGGAAAGCATGTTATACAAAAAGAAATGTAATCATAATTAAGAACATTGTTCATTAATGGCTAATATTTCCACTGTAATAACAATTTTGCTTTAACCAAAAAGAGTAGTGAGGGTAAAAGGTAAGTGCACCTGCTTTTCTGTTGGGGTTAGGAATAGAATAGATTGAAAAAGCTAAATTTTTAAATTTCACAGTAGCAAGTCAACAGATAACATCTACAACTGGCTGCCTTCTTAAATCATATACATGTATTATTTTGATAAAAAATTAAATGTATATAAAGCAAACAACAAAAAAGAAAAGCAACTAAGGTGGAAAACTTAAGCCAAACTCCATCACTTTTCCAACATTTTGACACCATTATTTGAACAGTTTAGACATACCTAAAAACTGAAAATCATGACTTCGATTTTCAACGACCTCAGGGTCTCCCAAGGCTATAATCATGTTGTTGCCAGGGCTGCAATTTCATCTGAAGCTAAGGTCTTCTTTCAAGCTCATGTGGTTGTTTTCAGAATCCACTTTCTCACAGCTGTAGAACTCAGGGCAGCCTGCTTTTTCAAGGCCAGCAGAAGAGAACATTTCTGACCTCCAGACTTTCTTTGAGCAGATTCATGATTAAGTCAAACACACTCAAGATAATCTCTCTTTAGTTTAAATCAAAATTAACTAATTTGGGGCCTTAATTACATGGCATAATCCCTTTACCTTCCCAAATAAAGTAACTGAATCATAGAAGCAACAGTCCCTCATGTTTACAGGTCCTCCCCACATTCAGCAGGGGGAGATAACAGGACTGCAGGACATATAGACTAGGGTAAGGGGATCTTGAGGGCCATCTTAGACTTTTGCCCACCCCATCCGGTTTGAGGCTCTCATCTACAGCTGTATTTGCTCAAAGTCAACTTTAAAACTTTGCAACCCCTAGGAAAATATTCTAGGATGATCACTTTCCTTTTATATGCACTCAGTTTTTCTCTGTTTCATATAATCTAATGATACCCTTATTCTCTATTTGAATATATATTCCAAATATTTGTTACAAACTGAAATTTAGAGAGAAAAATTATGGGAATTCAAATTCTCCAGGTCAACTGCTTAGGTTAGTTTTTCCAAGATCTGCTAAATAGAGTTTAATTCTTTCTTAAATATTATTATATATGGATTCCACCCTCCTCCCCAATAAAACAGCTGTTCCTGAAAAGGCAAGGAATTCATGCCTAGATTTTACCTGAACAAGTTTTTCAAAAGAGAACATTGTGACTAAAGCTTGCATTCTGGTGACCTTTCCATTTCTATAAGGGCAAGTAGTTCATTTGAATTAAATAGAAATAATTTGTTTTTGTAATAAGCAATGGCTGACAAGATCTACATCATTGTTGAAATCTATTGTTTTTATCCTAATATCAGAAGTCCTTATGTTTCCCCTTTCTGGAGGCACAGTATTTACCAGTATTACTTCTAACTGGAACATTAAAAAGTCAATTTTCTTAGACTTTTAGAGCAAAAATCTTGGAGGATTGTGATCCTTTTATAAATGTGCCTGGAAAGATAGTAGTTACAAATACAACAGTAGAACTCTGAAGGGTTTACAAGCCTTGGAAAGTACCTTGAATCCAGCAGGCATTTTAGAATATATACAAACTATTTATTAAAAAAAAGAAAAGATGATGAATTGGGCAATTGGGATTGACATGTATACACTGATATGTATAAAATTGATGACTAATAAGGACCTGCTGTATAAAAAAATAAATTAAATTAAAAAAATTTTTAAAACCCCAAAGTTATAGAAGGTTTGTAAAAGATGAATCTTAGGAAAGGAATTTTATGTGTGATCAAGCTGGATAAGATGAAATGAATTTATTATAATTGTTTTAAATATAAACTTTAAGATCAATAGTGTACTTATATAAAACTGGAAATTAATTTTCTTTCATCTGCTAAGAGGATGAAGTTTTCTTGGACTATTGCTCTGCTCTTGATAAGACATTATGAAAGGCTTTTCTTTACCTTTTAAATGATCTGCCTAGAAAACAAAGAATGTGTGCCTTTTCAAAAAAAAAAAAGAAAAGAGATTGTTCCTGAAATTCAGTTTTAGGAACATATGAACAATCTTTTTATCAAATTGAAATCAAGACACATACTTATTTTTACTCTTTTAGATCAAGTGAATTATTTTTGGAATGCAAATACTTGCTTTTTGTCTTATTTGTTTTGAAATTTTGTAAGATGAAATATTTAAAATGGGGTGTATTCATATAAATGCTTTAACTATGTATGGAATGTTTTATTAAAAGGGAGAACCCAGCTTGGAAATTATGATTTTCCAGCTCTAATGAGTGGAAACTCACCACACTTCTGGCATCATTTTTCCAAAGGGGAAAAAAATGATAAATGATTTCAATAATTCTTAGTCTGTTCTTCGAATGTTTCATGAGAAAAGTAAATGAAGTTTGGAAAGAAATTCCCCTTATAAGTTCCAAAGAGTATTGCCAAACACTTATTTTGAATTTTCTTTTCTTTAATTTCCAATTTTTATAAAACCTTCTGGAAGAGTACTGCTAAAACAAACTGAAGAGTTCTAATAATCTATGTTACAGTTAAATATGTTAATAGTCACCATAATTGTCCCTTAAACCAATTAGATTTTAGTACTGATTTCTTGCTCTCTATTCCTATCTTTCACTTAATAACTTTACAGTTTTTTTTAATTAAAAAATTTTTTCTGAGTATGTTTTCAGTTCCTCTAGTTCTAGATAATACAATTTTTCTCTTTTATATTGGTCAGCTCATTTCAGAAATAAGAAATATTTTGCCATTTTCCTTCTTAAAAATCTTTGTGTGATTTTTCAGCATTCAATAGGTGCTAAAATTGTGAATTTGGTCAACAGAATAACTAAGTGGTATGATATGAGGGGAAGCATCTTTAGCATAGGAAAACGTCTCCAAAATAAAACTATTTTCAATTTTTTAACACCATTAGCAAAGCTACCATAGTATATTATTCTCTATAGAAGAATCTTTTAATCTTTTTCATGTTTAACCAAAATTCACTCCTTTTATTTATTATGAAATATATTAATCATACTAAGGTAAATATGTTAAAAGAACTTTTAGCCAGTGTAAAAAGCTGAATGAGGAAGAAATAAATGTATAGCAATGATATATACTGAATTTAATACTCAATATCTTATAATAAGTTATAATGGAAAAGAATCTGAAAAAGAATATATGTATAACTTTGTATACAAAGTTTGTATAACTTTATGTATAACTTTGCTGTACACTTGAAACTAATACAACATTGTAAATTAACTATACCTCAATGCAATACAGACTATTTTCTGACCAAATGGGTCATGCAATAATGTGCATAGGTGTTGAACTCTTAAAAGAATTACAAAATGTTAATTCATTCATTCGTTCATTTCCTAATTAGAGTTTGGTAAAAACTTCTTGAAATTCTCATATTTTATAATATAGCAGATTTGGCTGTGCTAATGAACTCTAAGTTAACAATCACACTTTTTAAAAATACAGAACTTGGCTTCATAACGATTTTCTTTCTACTAGGCATTTTTGTGAGAAAAGCCATTTTATTTTCATTCTTAGAAGGACTTCATGCATGAGCTTGCCACTTCACAGTGTATTTGTCAAACATGGACCAGCTTATTTTTAATCAATGTGTTAGGAGAGGTAAGTTAAAAGGGCATATCATCCTACACATAGGAGGCAGGATGAATTTTCAAATTGTTACATTAGAGAAATGTCCCACTCTGTAGAGCTAAGCATCTTCAACTGGAGTTTTCACTGTTGATGGGTACTTCTTTTTTTTTTAAAAATAAATTTATTTATTTATTTATTTTCGGCTGCGTTGGGTCTTCGTTGCTGTGCATGGCTTTCTCTAGTGGCGGCGAGCGGGGGCTACTCTTTGTTGCAGCCTGTGGGCTTCTCATTGCAGTGGCTTCTCTTGTTGAGGAGCACAGGCTCTAGGCATGTGGGCTTCAGTAGTTGTGGCATGCGGGCTCAGTAATTGTGGCTCATGGGCTCTAGAGCACAGGCTCAGTAATTGTGGCACACAGGCTTAGTTGTTCCACGGCATGTGGGATCTTCCCGGACCAGGGCTTGAACCCGTGTCCCCTGCATTGGCAGGCGGATTCCTAACCACTGCACCACCAGGGAAGTCCCTGATGGGTACTTCTATGCAACTTGGTTAGAGAGATAGCATCTCCCTGTTAAAGTTATGATACTAGCAGTTTATGTTGATTTTCTTAAGAATATCACAAATCACATACACCTAACATTTTAAACAAATGTTATCCTTCCTAAGCACTTTTTGATTAAATTCCTCTTATTCATTTTAGTACTAATCTACACACTACTAGCATGGACATTCTTGAGAGCAAAAACTCTTTAAAACTGCATCTTCTCAATGGAATATTACTCAGCCATTAAAAAGAATGAAATAATGCCATTTGCAGCAACATGGATGGACCTAGAGATTGCCATACTGAATGAAGTCAGACAGAGAAAGAGAACTATTGCATGATATCCCTTATACACAGAATCTAAAAAGGAATGATACAAATGAACCTATTTACAAAACAAAAACAGACTCACAGACTTAGAGAATGAACTTAGGGTTACCAGCAGGGGAAGGGTGGGGGAAGGGATAGTCAGGGAGTTTGGGATTGACATGTACACACTGCTATACTCAAAATGGATAACCAACAAGGACCTAGTGTATAGCACAGGGAACTCTGCTCAATGTTATGTGGCAGCCTGGATGGGAAGGGAGTTTGGGGAAGAATGGATACATGTTTATGTATGGCTGAGTCCCTTTGCTGTGCACCTGAAACTATCACAACATTGTTAATCAGCTATACTCCAATAAAAAATAACAAGTTAAAAAAAACCCTCATCTTCTTATGACTATTTACAGGGAGTTATTGGAAACCTGAATCAGAAAATATGGATTTAGGTAAATGTGATGTTGCCTATATCTATATATAATATTAAGATGGATTTCTCACAGTTTATGTAATCCATATTGTTATAGGTTATAAATGTTGAAAAGTAATTAATCTCCTATCAAAGAGAGCCCTAGGCAAAGTTTAATTGTATAAATGTTGTCATATGCATTCACAACTTATTTTTTTAGCCATATCCCCTACTCTAGCCACTGCTCCTCTTTTGTCATACCCATGGTTAAAAACACAGACTTTGAGTCAGACAGAACTAGTTCTAATTTTAGCACTTTTTGAGCTGCTTTCTTTACTTCTCTGATCCTCCAAGTCTTCATCTGTAGAATGCTGACAACAATGCCAACATCATAGGCTTATTGTGAGAAACTCCTGCCTTGATGTATATGAAATGCCAACACCAGTCTCTGCCAGGTAGAACACATATATTCATGTTCCAATAGTCCTAATTTTTTACGTACTGGTGTTATCTTGGTCAGGAATTATTTCACTGCAAAGAACAGAAAACTACAAATATTATAATAAGAAAAAAAAAGAAATTCAAGGGAAGGGATTTATTATGAGGAATCAATGCTATCTCATAACCCAAGGACAGGATGCATTTCTTCCTTCACGTGGGCTTAATTCTTTCTTTATTCAGACTGTTCTCAGTTTTTCTTGGCTCATGTGCCAAACATGACCATCACTGTCCTGGTATCATAAGGAACTCTATGAAAGTTGTTTTGGGGAGCTTGTACTTCTCCTGTTTCACTTGCTACCTTGTAATAAGCTTTCTGCTTTGGATCACCAACTACCCCCTAAAGTAGTTGAAGCTGTCAGCCTTAAATGTAAACAAGATGAGCTAAATTGAGCCTAAATATTATACCCATTTTAACATATACTATGCTCTGCCTGGCAAGGTAATATGCTAGAGCAGGGGTCCCCAACCCCCAGGCCATGGACCGGTACCGGTCCGTGGTCGGTTAGGAACCGGGCGGCACAGCAGGCAGTGAGCGACAGGTGAGCGGGCGAAGCTTCATCTGTATTTACAGCCGCTCCCCATCGCTCGCATTACCACCTGAGCTCCACCTCCCGTCAGATCAGTGGCAGCATTAGATTCTCATAGAAGCATGAACGCTACTGTGAACTGCACATGCGAGAGATCTAGGTTGCACGCTCCTTATGAGAATCTAATGATGATGATTAGATTCATCATAATGCCTGATGGTCTGAGGTGGAGCTGGGGTGCTGATGCTAGCACTGGGGAGTGGCTTCAAATACAGATTATCATTAGCAGAGAGGTTTCACTTCACAGAGACCATAATAAATGAATTGCTTACACACTCATACCAAAACCCTATCAGTGAGTGGCAAGTGACAATTAAGCTGCATCTGGTGGCAGGCTTTAAGTCAGAATCTGACACTTATTTTAGTCCTTGCATGGCCCGCCCATTATTTTATTTACCACTGCTGTCGGCGCCTCTTTCCCACACTGCACACTTGTCTCAGTCATAGTTTTGGTAAGCCCACAAGCTAACCCTAGCCAAAACGAGTAAAAACCAAATGTCAAAGGAGTGCTTCTTTGAAAAGGGGGAAAGACCCAATGATGAGACAGCAGAAGACTCTACGACTGCCAACAAAACGAAAGCTGCATTTAAAAGAACATACCAAGAGTCCTACCTAAATTACAGGTTCATTGCAGTAGGTGATTCACATTCTCCAAGCCCACTTTGTATAATATGTGGCAACCGGCTATCCAAAGAAGCCATGAAACCTTCAAAACTGCTTCACCACGTGGAGACCAAGCACCCTGCATTAAAAGACAAGGCTTTGGAGTTTTTCAAAAGAAAAAAAAAATGTGAACATGAAGAACAGAAGCAATTATTGAAGGCCACCACTTCATCAAACGTGTCTGCACCGAGAGCACCATTCTTAGTGGCTAACCACCTTGCTAAAGCTAAGAAGCCCTTTACTGTTGAGGCAGAGTTGATCCTGCTGCTGCTAAGGACATTTGTTGTGAACTTTTAGGAGAGGCTGCTGTTCAAAAGGTGGTACGTGTTCCTCTTTCGGCTAGCACCATAACTAGATGAATTAATGAAACAGCAGAAGATACTGAGGCACAACTGTTACAGGGGATTAATGAGTCACCGTGGTTGACCAGTCTACTGATGTTGACGACAAGGCGACAATGCTTGCTTTTGTGTGATATATTTTTCAGGAGGATGTGCATGAGGATATGTTATGTGCACTTTTGTTGCCAACCAACACTGTAGCTGCAGAACTATTCAAGTCTTTGAATGACTACGTATCAGGAAAACTGAATTGGTCATTTTGTGTCGGTATATGCACGGACGGAGTGGCTGCCACGACTGGATGGCTTTCTGGTTTCACTACTCGGGTCAAAGAGGTTGCTTCTGAATGTGAGTCTATACACTGTGTCATCCACAGAGAAATGCTGGTTAGCCTAAAAACGTCACCTGAACTTAACAACGCTTTTCAGGATGTGATTAGAATTATCAACCACATTAAAGTACATGCCCTTAACTCACGTCTGTTCGCGCAGCTCTGTAGGAGATGGATGCAGAGCACACAAGTCTTCTCTTATACACAGAGTGAGATGGCTTTCTAGAGGTAGATCACTGGCCAGAGTTTTTGAGTTACTAGAGCCTCTCCAGAGATTTCTTTTAGAAAAACAGTCACTACTGGCATCACATTTCAGTGACACAGAATGGGTCACAAAACTTGCTTCCTTGTGTGACGTATTCAACCTGCTCAATGAACTCTATCTATCACTTCAGGGCAGAATGACAACTGTGTTCACGTCGGCAGATAAAGTGGCTGCATTCAAAGCAAACTGGAATTATGGGGGTGGTGAGTGAACATTAGGATTTTTTTTTTTTTGCAGTACGCGGGCCTCTCACTGCTGTGGCCTCTCCCGTTGCGGAGCACAGGCTCCGGACACGCAGGCTCAGCAGCCACAGCTCACAGGCCCAGCCGCTCCGCGGCATGTGGGATCTTCCCGGACCGGGGAACGAACCCGCGTCCCCTGCATCGGCAGGCGGACTCTCAACCACTGCGCCACCAGGGAAGCCCCAACATTGGGATTCTTGACATGTTTCAAACATTAGCAGAGATTTTCAAAGAGACTGAGCTGGGGCCTTCTTTCTCCCAGCTGGTGCATGATCACCTATCTCAGCTTTCAAAAGAGTTTGAGCATTACTTCCCAACCACAAAAGACCCCCTAACTGGGAAGGAATGGATCCACGACCCAATTGTGAATAAGCCAGGTGAATCGACTTTGTTCGTGCTAGAAGAGGATCAACTGCTTGAGATCACAAATGACGGTGGCCTTAAAAGTATGTTTGAGACAACGTCAAATCTCCATACATTCTGGATTAAAGTCAAGGTGGAATATCCTGAGATCGCTACAAAAACACTGAAAAGCCTGCTTCCATTTCTAACATCCTATCTTTGTGAAGCAGGGTTTTCTGCAGTGACAGCAACCGTAAACGAGATTACAGAGTAGACTGGACATAAGCAACACACTTCGGGTGTCACTGTCTCCCATCCCCCCAAGATAGGACCATCTAGTTGCAGGAAAACAAGCTCAGGGCTCCCACTGATTCTGCATTATGGTGAGTTGTATAATTATTTCATTCTATATTACAATGTAATAATAATAGAAATGAAGGGCACAATAAATGTAATGCGCTTGAATCATCCCCAAACCATCTGCCCACTCTCCACCCCGGTCCGTGGAAAAACTGTCTTCCACGAAACCGGCCCCTGGTGCCAAAAAGGTCGGGGACTGCTATGCTAGAGTCTTTATTCCTATTTAGATGGGAATTCTCCCCTTTTTTCCCCACACTTTGTTTTGGGGGCATGGGAAGTGGTATTAAATTTCCTTTTGTTTTATTCATACAATGTGAGTTTGTTTCTATAAAATTATCTCTATCTCTATTTGTTTCTATCTATCTACCTATCTCTCTATCTATCTATCATCTATCTATATACATATTTTAATTCTATCTTTGGGGCTAGAAAATTAGTCTTTAATTAAGTAAATGCACTTGCTTTGTATTGCTTCTCAGTTTCCAACAGAGGTTGACCAGTCTTTGAGTCTGAATGACAGTTAACTAGAGAGAGTGGCTCATGGGTCCATTTTGGTTCAGGGCTCCATCTTTGTTCTACTTAACTATGGACAATAGCAGGGACCATGGGACTCAGACCCTTTAGGTGCAGAGTGAAGGCAGGTTCTTCAAGAAAAGAGTGAGAGAGGGGGAGGGAAGATTGGAAAAGAAACTTACAGGAGTACCCTGCAAACTACAGAAATCCCACCACCTAGGCCAGCAGGTTTCTATTTTTGGTATTCATGAGAATTACCAGGGACATTTGTTTAAAAAATGCAAATTCTCATGCTCCATCTTTTGAACATGACTGTTTATGTTGAAATAACTAACACGACACATTGTTACTTGTTGGTAAATTCCACATTACTAAGCTGTGGTAAGAACAAAATGTATCATATTTATCTTTTCAGCATAAACTGGCTTTTCTAAATAACATTTTCTGAGTTCTTAATGCAACCAACAAAATGGGAGTGAAAATTCTTTAAATAAAAAAATGATACATGAGGCGATATTTGATTAAATTGAATAAACAATATATGAGAAGTAACCCAAAGCTTAATTTCAGGACCACTGTGATTTGATTATTGTTGTTGAATATAATTGTTTAAAATTTAAACCATCTTTCATGAAGCATTTTCTTTTTTTAAATATTGAAGTATAAATGACTTATTATATTTTATTAGTTTCATGTGTACAACATAGTGATTTGATATTTTTATATGTTAGAAATGATCCCCATGATGTCTAGTAACCATCTGTCACCATACAAAGTTATTACAATATTATTGACTATATTCCCCATGCTGTACATTACATCCCTGGGACTTATTTATTTATTTATTTATTTATTTATTTTATTTTATTTTTTTTTCCGTACGCGGGCCTCTCACTGTTGTGGCCTCTCCCGTTGCGGAGCACAGGCTCCGGACGCGCAGGCCCAGCGGCCATGGCTCACGGGCCCAGCCGCTCCGCGGCATATAGGATCCTCCCAGACCGGGGCACGAACCCGTATCCCCTGCATCGGCAGGCGGACTCTCAACCACTGCGCCACCAGGGATTATTTATTTTATAACTGGAAGTTTGTACCTCTTAATCCCTTTCACCTATTTCACCCTTTGCAACCCTCCCGTTTGGCAACCATACGTGTGTTCTCTGAGTCTGTCTTTGTTTTGTTATGTTTGTTTGTTTTTCTTTAGATTCCACACATAAGTGAAATCCTATGGTACTTGTCTTTCTCTGTCTGACTTATCTCATGTAGCATAATAACTCCTAGGTCCATCCATGTTGTCACAATTGGCAAGAGTTCATTCTTTTTTTACAGCTGAGTAATATATATATATATATATATATATATATATATATATATATATATCACATCTTTATTTATCTGTCAATGGATTTTTAGGTTGCTTCCATATTTGGCTATTGTAAGCAATACTGCAATGAACATTGGCATGCATAACTCTTTTCAATTTAAATGCCCAGGAGTGGAGTTCCTTTTCTTTAAATAAATGCCCAGGAGTGGAGTTCCTTTAAATAAATGCCCAGGAGTGGAGTTCCTAGATCATATGGTAGTCCAATTTTTAATTTTTTGAGGAACCTCTATACTGTTCTCCAGAGTGGCTGTACTAACTTACATTCCCAAAGCAACGCACGAGGGTTCCCTTTTATCCACACCCTTAGCAACACGTATTTCTTGTCTTTTTGATAGTAGCCATTCTGACAGGTGTGAGGTGACACCTCATTGTGGTTTTCATTTGTATTTCCCTGGTGATTAGTGATATTGAGCCTCTTTTTCATGTGCCAGTTGGCCATCAGTATGTCTTCTTTGGAAAAATATCCATTCAGATCCTTTGTCCATTTTTTTTTTAATGAGTTGTTTGCTTGTTGTTGTTGTTGTTTTTGATGTTGAGTTGTATAAGGTCTTTGTACATATTGGAAATTAACCCTTTATCAGATATATCATTTGCAAATATGTTCTCTCATTCAGTAGGTGGCCTTTTTGCTTTGTCGATAGTTTCCTTGGATATGCAAAAGCTTTTTAGTTTGATGTAGTCCCGGTTATTTATTTCTGCTTTTGTTTTCCTTGCCTGAGGAGACATGTCCAAAAAGAATTCTGTCCTCCAGATCACTGACCCATTCTTCTGCATCATCTAATCTGTTGTTGATTTTCTCTAGTGTATTTTTCATTTCAGTTATTTTATTTTTCAGCTCTGATTGGTTCTTTATACTTTATGACTCTTTGTTGAAGTTCCCACTGTGTTCTCCATTCCTCTTCCAAGTTCCATGAGCATCTTTATGACCATGACTTTGAACTCTTTTTCAGTTAAATTACTTATCTCCGTTCCATTAGGTTTTTTTTTTTTTTCTGGGATTTTATCTTGTCCTTTCATTTGGGACATACTCTTCTGCCTTTCATTTTATTTGACCTTCTGTGTTTGTTTCCTTGAATTAAGTGAAACAGCTACCTCTCCCAGCCTTGAAGGCATGAGCTTCTGTAGGAACATCCCCTGTGTAGACTGCATGTTTTGGGCACCTCTGGTAGGCCAGCTGGAATTAGAGCAGGCATGGGCCAGGGGATTCTCAGGGTGCAGTGTTTGAGGTCACTTGATGGGATGACTGGCACTGGAGTTGACATTGCCAGGGGTTCCTGGGGCACATTGTGCCAGGGCCACTTGGTGGGATGTCTAGAACTGGAGTGGGCCTTGGCAGGGTGGCTAGAGCAGACACAGGCCAGAGCATCCTGGAGCATACAGCACTGTGGCCACCTTGGCAGGACAGCTTGAGCTGGGATGAGTATAAGCAGGGGGGCCTGGGGTGCCCCACTGGGGCTGCCTTGGGGGGACAGCTGGAGCTGCTCTGAGCTAGAGGCTTGGGACATGCTGGGGATCATATTCCATGCTATCAATGTGTTTATATATGTAAGGTGCTTAGCATAGATACTGGTAGGTGAGAAACACTCAATAAATCTTAGTTTTTACTTTATTACTTACAGAAGTTGGATATAACATAGTCAGTAATAAGGTGTTGACCTGTGCTCTTTCACCATATATGTGTTTACTTGTAGATGAATAACAGAGATTTATTAGGAAATCTATGGATTGATGTCATAGAAACTTCAGACTATAACTACAATTAATACTATCATTCCCCCTAATATATTGTTCTTATAGCTTTTCCTTTTCCAAGGATAACTAGGTAAACAGGTAGATATACAGATAGATAGACAGGTGAATTAACACATAAATATATAAAATGAATATATTCAGTATAATTAATAGTCATACAGCTTTTAGTGCTATGGCTTATGCTTATCTAGGTGTTTGTGTACATATGTATGTAAAAAATTTTTTTATATAAGAACTTAAGTATTTTTCCAGTTAAATGAGTATACATTTCAGTATTATTGTTTTTCCTTTTAAAAAATACATTTAATGTTTCCATATATCCAGTGCTGAAACCTTCATCAGACCTACTTTAAACTTATTTTGTGACTGGATCCTTGAACCCTGCCTACAGTTAAATAAGTTGGAGAAATATCTACTTCCTGGAAAGAAGCACTGCTGGGATACTTGGGATATTTAAAGCCGGTTACACTTCTCTAAATTTTTAGAATTACTAGCTGTTTGACACTTACTTCTATTTCTATGTTCCTCCTTCTTCTCTAAAACATATCTTCTTTCTTTTGAGGAGGCCTGTTCGGTGACTTCTTCCCCACCCTTTTGTTCAACATGCTAAGGTAGTTTCTCTGTTGTTCCCACTGACAGATATCAGTTTTCCATTTGTAGAAAGGATCTGGGGCAAATTGAACGATGATCTAGTCAGCTCGCCTTCCCAAGTCAGGAAAAAGGGAAAAGAGTAAGATTCTATCTGCTACAATTATTATTTTGGAATTGTGGTGTAAACATTCCCCTCCAACCTACACCTGACCAAAAAACATGGACTATTAACTCCAGTCTGCATCTTTTGGCACCAGTGACTGCTCAGGCATTGAAGGCTGAGTTGATAGTGGCTTCCCACAGTGGGGCTGAATTACAGAGCAAAGAGTTGTCATGAGGACCAGTGTGTTTGCACATGGCTGTGTCAACCCAGGAGTCATAAATGTGACATGCAAGCTCTAAATTTTCTAAGAAGTGTTAATATTTAAGAGTACATTAGATCCAGGAATTTGTAAATCAGCAGTTTTACTTTGAACAGATCTCCTGCCAGTTTTGACATTGTTGAGTAAATTGGCAGCCTGTTTGCTGTTGTTTCCTCTTTTTGAAATTTAACCTCTTGGAAAAACAGCAGTCTGAGCTGTTACATGTCTCAACATAGGCCACCAGAGAAGACCACTTAAAATTGTTTTTTTGATCTGGAGTATGAATTCCCCTCTAGCCTTCTAGCAACTTTCTTTCCTCCTTTTAAATCATTTTGACAGGGCATCTTTGCTGGGTTCAATTTTTGTGCCCTTTGAAAAGCTGGGGGCATAGGATTTAGGATGGAATATTCACTCTTGGAGTTTCCTTCAGCTCACATTGTAAAAGAAGAAAGTTCTCAAATTTTCACGCTGTGAATGGACACCTTTTTTACTCCAGTTAACTGATGTTTAATTCCATGCAACAGCATTTCAGATGTCAGATTTTTTACCATTTTTTAAAACACATGCAGACTTAGAATTAGCTGTGTTTGAATAATTAACAGTAATATAGATAGTGATCACAATGATTCAAGTCATTGTTGTAAATAATATATGTTTAATATATCACAGCTTCATTATTTTTAAATTGCAAACAAAAGTTTACCATTTTTGAGTGGATTCAGAGGAAAAGTTTGTAGGGAAGGGAGAGGCTTTGAAAAGAAATCAGTTCTAGGATATTCAGCCTCTGAATGTGTCTCTCCATGCAGTGTATAGAGATCTGGATATAATAAGGTGATGATTATGATATTTCTCTTGGATTAAAATTGGTTCAAGTCTTTCTCTGCCACTAGTAACAAATTATATAGCTGGCCAAAATCTGCTTTTTTGGCTTTTTAGTCTCAAATGTCAGTTGGTAGAATTCCATAGAAAGGAGACTTTGAGACAATCAGCCATGTTGGTAAAACAATGTTTTGTTTGGAAATATCACAGACTGCTGCTTCAAAGTGCTTAATGAATGGGTATGTGTGTGTTTCTACATTTTTTTTTAAAGGAAACCAAAAGATAGGAAATACAAACCTACACATTAAAGAGTTCTGCCAAATGAAGAGCTCTGTCCTTTTAATAAAGACATTCTCTGCCAAGAGTTTGCCAAAACCTAATTGCAAATGAGCATCAAAACTTCTCACAAACAAATCAGGAAATCCTGTGAATGGATGCCCAGTGTTTTCATGTGCATTGCCAAGAAATCACTGCCCACTGGACAGAGATAGAAGGAGAAATATATTGCAATGTCTATATATGGGTGTACTAATATCCTGCGGTTCAGACCATAGCTTCATAGCTATGATAATCCCTCATTTACAAAGCCTTTGATTATTTCCATAAATGGTGAGCAAACAGTGGTCCAGACAGTTCTAGTTTCTTGTAGAAAAACAAATATTGGTGTCTCTTTTCCAAATACCTGGAAATATGGATTCTAATTTTTTTTTTAAATCTAGAGTTAGTTCAGTTTTATTTTGGTGCTAAGAGGCCAGAAAAATCTCAACTAGTAGAGCAATAATTTTATGGATTTTTATTTTTAAGGCAGTACTTAATGAGGCAGTAAATAGTAAAATATTTTTGAAGTCAGATTTTTGGTCAAGCTTTCAACATAATGAATATCATTTCCTATCACTTTGTGATAGGCAGTATGTTACTCCTTTAAATATATGCAATAATTTTAATAGTCTGGATCCCTATGAGCAAGTTCATACATTTTCAAAGAGTTCAGGAAATTTATCTCAAATTATTTAGCTAGCAAATGGCAGGTCTAGATTTTTAACAAAATTTTGTCTTACTCTAAACCTCTGCTCTTTCTTTTTTATAAAGTTATTTATTTATTTATTTTTGGCTGTGTTGGGTCTTTGTTGCTGTGCGCGGGCTTTCTCTAGTTGTGGTGAGTGGGGGCTACTCTTCGTTATGGTGCGCAGGCTTCTCATTGTGGTGGCTTCTCTTGTTGCCAAGCACAGGCTCTAGGTGCATGGGCTTCAGTAGTTGTGGCTCACGGGCTGAGTAGTTGTGGCTCAAGGGCTCTAGTGCGCAGGCTCAGTGGTTGTGGCACACGGGCTTAGTTGCTCCATGGCATGTGAGCTCTTCCCGGACCAGGGATCAAACCCATGTCCCCTGCATTGGCAGGCTGATTCTTAACCACTGCGCCACCAGGGAAGTCCATAAGCCCTCTGCTCTTTATGACTATATTCTAATGATTTCCTTATATCAATAATAAGGCAGGGCTTCCGTGGTGGCGCAGTGGTTGAGAGTCCGCCTGCCGATGCAGGGGACATGGGTTCGTGCCCCGGTCCGGGAGGATCCCACGTGCCGCGTAGCGGCTGGACCCGTGAGCCATGGCCGCTGAGCCTGCGCGTCCGGAGCCTGTGCTCCGCAACAGGAGAGGCCACAACAGTGAGAGGCCCGTGTACAGCAAAAAAAAAAAAAAAAAAAAAAAAATAAGGCAAAACATCTCACTTGACTCCAAAAAGGAAATTAAAAATTCCACTTATAATTTAATCCACAGAACTAAATTAGTATTTATTTTCAAAATATCTCTCATAACTTCCTTTATTATTTCTCACGTTATTGAAGTGGCATAACTACTTCCACTATCTTTACCCTTAATCTGACCCGGGGCCAACAAATGTACAGCACAACTGCTGCACCCTCCTTTCCCTCGCCCCTGTCAGACATCACTAATAGAAAACCATGCTCTTCTCACTGAGGCCAGCCTCAGCCTTGTGTTCTTCATCACAATGCTCCAGACAAACAATACCAGTCATCTGAACTTGTACTGCCCCCCCCAAAAAAAACTATATTTGCCATTAGAGATTCATTTCATCCTGTGCACTGTTACCAGAAAAATCCCCTTAATATATTTCTCTTGTAATTTCACTGTTCTGAACAAAGTTAGTCAGAGGCTCAATATGGCCTACTACTTAAAATCAGATTCTGTAGCTCCTCTGAGAGCTTTCCAAAAGCTTCTTCTCAGCCTTTTCTTCCCCTCTCTTTACTCTTCTCCATAGATTTTACCTTTCACGTCCTGAATTTTGCATTCTCCTATCATTTGTGTGTTTGCTCTTGATCTAAGAATGTTGCTTTGTTCCTTTCGAGCAGGGGTCCCCAACCACCAGGCTGCAGACCATTACCAGTCCACGGCCTGTTAGGAACCAGGCCGCACAGCAGGAGGTGAGCGGTGGGCAAATGAAGCTTCATCTGCCGCTCCCCATCGCTTCTCATCACTCGCATTACCACCTGAACCATCCCCCAGCCCCCGGGTCAGTGGAAAAATTGTCTTCCATGAAACCAGTACCTGGTGCCAACAAAAAGGCTGGGGACTGCTGCTTTAGAGTGATATAATTGTGCCAGTCATTTTAGGTCAATCTCCCAACTATTTCAAAACCAACAGATTTCTTCTTTTTCCAAATTTCCAGATTTTCAATATAGTAGAAGTTCTCTAATTTAATGAGATCAAGACCAGTGGTTGACTAGTCAAATCAACAACAACAACGAATGCTAAAGGAAAGAATCATACATTTAGTAAATATTCTAATATAAAACTTTAAAAACTGTACATTAATTCATCAAGCTTCTAATACAGGACCATTTTTCTTCTTTGATTAAGAGTCTGTTAAACAGCTCATACAGCTCAATAGCAAGGAAACAAACAACCCAATCAAAAAGTGTGCAGAAAACCTAAATAATCATTTCTCCAGAGAAAACATACAGACGGCCAAAAAGCACATGACAAGATGCTCAACATCACTAATTATTACAGAAATGCAAATCAAAACTACAATGAGGTATCACCTGACACCAGTCAGAATGGCCATCATCAAAAAGTCTACAAATAATAAAGGCTGGAGAGGGTGTGGAGAAAAGGGAACCCTCCTACACTGTTTGATGAGAATGTAAATTGGTGCAGCCACTATGGAGAATAGTATGGAGGTTCCTTAAAAAACTAAGAATAGAGTTACCATATGATCCTGCAATCCCACTCCTGGGCATATATCTGGAAAAGATGAAAACTTTAATTCAAAAAGATACATGGACTTCCGGGTAAGATGGCGGAAGAGTAAGACGCGGAGATCACCTTCCTCCCCACGGATACACCAGAAATACAGCTACACGTGGAACAACTCCTACAGAACACCTACTGAACGCTGGCAGAAGACCCCAAACCTCCCAAAAGGCTCGCCCCGCACTCCGTGCCCCTCCCTCCCGCCCGGCCTGAGTGAGCCAGAGTCCCCGAAGAGGCTGCTCCTTTAACCCTGTCCTGCCTGAGCGAAGAACAGACGCCCTCCGGCGACCTACACGCAGAGGCGGGGCCAAATCCAAAGCTGAGACCCAGGAGCTGTGAGAACAAAGAAGAGAAAGGGAAACCTCTCCCAGCAGCCTCAGAAGCAGCGGATTAAAGCTCCACAATCAACTTGATGTACCCTGCATCTGTGGAATACATGAATAGACAACACATCATCCCAAATTGAGGAGCCAGGAGTCAGTGCTGTGCCTCTGAGGTGGGAGAGCCAACTTCAGGACACTGGTCCACAAGAGACCTCCCAGCTCCACATAATATCAAACGGCGAAAATCTTCCAGAGATCTCCATCTCAACACCAGCACCCAGCTTCACTCAACGACCAGCAGGCTACAGTGCTGGACACCCTAAGCCAAACAACTAGCAAGACAGGAACACAACGCCACCCATTAGCAGAGAGGTGGCCTAAACTCATAAAAAGTCTGCAGACACCCCAAAACACACCACCAGACGTGGACCTGCCCACCAGAAAGACAAGATCCAGCCTCATCCACCAGAACACAGGCACTAGTCCCCTCCACCAGGAAGCCTACACAACCCACTAAACCAACCTTAGCCACTGGGGTCAGACACCAAAAACAACGGGAACTTTGAACCTGCAGCCTGCAAAAAGGAGACCCCAAACACAGTAACATAAGCAAAATGAGAAGACAGAAAAACACACAGCAGGAGAAGGAGCAAGATAAAAACCCACCAGATCTAACAAATGAAGAGGTAATAGGCAGTCTACCTGAAAAAGAATTCAGAATAATGATGGTAAAGATGATCCAAGATTCTATTTCCCAGATCCAAAATCTTGGAAATAGAATAGACAAAATGCAAGAAACAGTTAACAAGGACCTAGAAGAACTAAAGATGAATCAAGCATCGATTAAAAACACAATACATGAAATAAAAAATACTCTAGATGGGATCAATAGCAGAATAACTGAGGCAGAAGAACGGATAAGTGAGGTGGAAGATAAAATAGTGGAAATAACTGCTGCAGAGCAAAATAAAGAAAAAAGAATGAAACGAACAGAGGACAGTCTCAGAGACCTCTGGGACAACATTAAACGCACCAACATTCGAATTATAGGGGTTCCAGAAGAAGAAGAGAAAAAGAAAGGGACTGAGAAAATATTTGAAGAGATTATAGTTGAAAACTTCCCTAATATGGGAAAGGAAATAGTTAATCAAATCCAGGAGGCACAGAGAGTCCCATACAGAATAAATCCAAGGAGAAATACGCCAAGACACATATTAATCAAACTGTCAAAAATTAAACACAAAGAAATCATATTAAAAGCAGCAAGGCAAAAACAACAAATAACACACAAGGGAATCCCCATCAGGATAACAGCTGATCTCTCAGCAGAAACTCTACAAGCCAGAAGGGAGTGGCAGGACATAATTAAAGTGATGAAGGAGAAAAACCTGCAACCAAGATTACTCTACCCAGCAAGGATCTCATTCAGATTTGATGGAGAAATTAAAACGTTTACAGACAAGCAAAAGCTGAGAGAATTCAGCACCACCAAACCAGCTTTACAACAAATGCTAAAGGAACTTCTCTAGGCAAGAAACACAACAGAAGTAAAAGACCTACAATAATGAACCCAAAACAATTAAGAAAATGGGAACAGGAACATACATATCAATAATTACCTTAAATGTAAATGGACTAAATGCTCCCACCAAAAGACACAGATTGGCTGAATGGATACAAAAACAAGACCCATATATATGCTGTCTACAAGAGACCCACTTCAGACCTAGAGACACATACAGACTGAAAGTAAGGGGATGGAAAAAGATATTCCATGCAAATGGAAACCAAAAGAAAGCTGGAGTAGCAATTCTCATATCAGACAAAATAGACTTTAAAATAAAGACTACTAGAAGAGACAAAGAAGGACACTACCTAATGATCAAGGGATCGATCCAAGAAGAAGATATAACAATTGTAAATATTTATGCACCCAACATAGGAGCACCTCAATACATAAGGCAAATACTAACAGCCATAAAAGGAGAAATTGACAGTAACACACTCATAGTAGGGGACTTTAACACCCCACTTTCACCAATGGACAGATCATCCAAAATGAAAATAAATAAGGAAACACAAGCTTTAAATGATACATTAAACAAGATGGACTTAATTGATATTTATAGGACATTCCATCCAAAAACAACAGAATACACATTTTTCTCAAGTGCTCATGGAACATTCTCCAGGATAGATCATATCTTGGGTCACAAATCAAGCCTTGGTAAATTTAAGAAAATTGAAATTGTATCAAGTATCTTTTCCGACCACAATGCTATGAGACTAGATATCAATTACAGGAAAAGATCTGTAAAAAATACAAACACATGGAGGCTAAACAATACACTACTTAATAACGAAGTGATCACTGAAGAAATCAAAGAGGAAATTAAAAAATACCTAGAAACAAATGACAATGGAGACACGACGACCCAAAACCTATGGGATGCAGCAAAAGCAGTTCTAAGAGGGAAGTTTATAGCAATACAATCCCACCTTAAGAAACAGGAAACATCTCGAATAAACAACCTAACCTTGCACCTAAAGCAATTAGAGAAAGAAGAACAAAAACATCCCAAAGTTAGCAGAAGGAAAGAAATCATAAAAATCAGATCAGAAATAAATGAAAAAGAAATGAAGGAAACGATAGCAAAGATCAATAAAACTAAAAGCTGGTTCTTTGAGAAGATAAACAAAATTGATAAACCATTAGCCAGACTCATCAAGAAAAAAAGGGAGAAGACTCAAATCAATAGAATTAGAAATGAAAAAGGAGAAGTAACAACTGACACTGCAGAAATACAAAAGATCATGAGAGATTACTATAAGCAACTCTATGCCAATAAAATGGACAACCTGGAAGAAATGGACAAATTCTTAGAAATGCACAACCTGCCAAGACTGAATCAGGAAGAAATAGAAAATATGAACAGACCAATCACAAGCACTGAAATTGAAACTGTGATAAAAAATCTTCCAACAAACAAAAGCCCAGGACCAGATGGCTTCACAGGCGAATTCTATCAAGCATTTAGAGAAGAGCTAACACCTATCCTTCTCAAACTCTTCCAAAATATAGCAGAGGGAGGAACACTCCCAAACTCATTCTACGAGGCCACCATCACCTTGATACCAAAACCAGACAAGGATGTCACAAAGAAAGAAAACTACAGGCCAATATCACTGATGAACATAGATGCAAAAATCCTCAACAAAATACTAGCAAACAGAATCCAACAGCACATTAAAAGGATCATACACCATGATCAAGTGGGGTTTATTCCAGGAATGCAAGGATTCTTCAATATACGCAAATCAATCAACGTGATACACCATATTAACAAATTGAAGGAGAAAAACCATATGATCATCTCAATAGATGCAGAGAAAGCTTTCGACAAAATTCAACACCCATTTATGATAAAAACCCTGCAGAAAGTAGGCATAGAGGGAACTTTCCTCAACATAATAAAGGCCATATATGACAAACCCACGGTCAGCATCGTCCTCAATGGTGAAAAACTGAAACCATTTCCACTAAGATCAGGAACAAGACAAGGTTGCCCACTCTCACCACTCTTATTCAACCTAGTTTTGGAAGTTTTAGCCACAGCAATCAGAGAAGAAAAGGAAATAAAAGGAATCCAAATCGGAAAAGAAGAAGTAAAGCTGTCACTGTTTGCAGATGACATGATACTATACATAGAGAATCCTAAAGATGCTACCAGAAAACTACTAGAGCTAATCAATGAATTTGGTAAAGTTGCAGGATACAAAATTAATGCACAGAAATCTCTGGCATTCCTATATACTAATGATGAAAAATCTGAAAGTGAAATCAAGGAAACACTCCCATTTACCATTGCAACAAAAAGAATAAAATATCTAGGAATAAACCTACCTAAGGAGACAAAAGACCTGTATGCAGAAAATTATAAGACACTGATGAAAGAAATTAAAGATGATACAAATAGATGGAGAGATGTACCATGTTCTTGGATTGGAAGAATCAACATTGTGAAAATGACTCTACTACCCAAAGCCATCTACAGATTCAATGCAATCCCTATCAAACTACCACTGGCATTTTTCACAGAACTAGAA